>NC_060119.1:42921540-43277373 GCF_021461395.2 Schistocerca americana
GTTTTTATTCCTATTCTGAACTTTTCTTTTGTTCCCTTCACTGGTTGCTCAATATACAGATTGAAAAACATGGGGGATAGGCTATAAACCTGTGTCACTCACTTCCTAACCAATGCTTCCCTTTCGTGCCCCTCAACTGTTACAGCTGCCATTTGGCTCTGTAAAAATTGTAAATTGCCTTTTTCTTCCTGTATTTGACCCCTGCTTAAGAATTTGAGAGTATTCCAGTCCACATTGTCAAAAGCTTTCTCTATGTCTTCAAATGGTAGAAACATAGGTTCACCATTCCTTAATGCATCTTGTAAGATAAGTTGTAGGGTCACTATTGTCTCATGTGTCTCTTCATTTCTCCAGAATGCAAAGTTATCTTTTCTGAAGTCAGTTTCTGCTGGTTTTTTGTTCCTTCTGTAGAGAATTTGTGCTCATATTCTGCAACCATAACTTCCCAAACCAACAGTTTGGGAATATTCACACCTCTTACCACCTGATTTGTTTGGAATTGAGACTATTACATTCTTTGTGAAATTTGTGGGTATTTCATCTGTCTCGCACATCTAGCACAGCAGATGGAATAATTTTGTCATTGCTGGCTCTCCAAAGGCTATCGGTAGTTTTGACAGAATGTTGTCTACCCTTGGTCCTTGTTTAATTGTAGGTCTTCAATGCTCAGTCAAACGCTTCTCACAGGATATCTCCCATGTTATCTTCATCTGTCTCATCTTCCATTTCTATAATGTTGCCCTCAATTATATCTCCCTTGTATAGACCCCCTACACACTGATAAGCCAAAACATCATGACCACTGCCATTCGTGATGTTGGATGCCACCTGATGGCATTACAGGCACACGACACACTCTCAAGGGTATGTAAGTGGGGCGCAGATGCATATCGGGGATCACCCTAGTGAAGATATGGGTTGCAAATGGGAAAATACACTAGGATAAATGACTTTCACAGGGGGCAGTATTCAGGTGAATCACTTTAGCTGGGCTGCTATTTCCAAGTTAATTATTAATTATGGTATTTTAATTTTCAGTACACTTAGGATACAATAAGAGCAGTTAAAACAGTGACTTTTTCATTCAGTACATACCTTGAGATTACCATGTGACATGTCTCATTACAGCATTCGCTGTCCAGCATAAAGTGTGATCTGGCCACTATTTGGGCATAACTGGACTCCATGCAGCAGGAGGCTGAGACAATCAGAGCTAAGCACCACAAGGAAAGAGAGCTCATCCAGGAGACAACTGAACAGATCAGACTCACGTAGGAGCAGCTAACACAGATGGTGAGTAGCTACACCAATCTCTATTGTGTAATATGTACTATTTCATTAAACTTTGGTTCCACAAGAGTTGTTGGTCCACCTCTATCTGTGCACAGATAAGGCAAAACGTAATGATCACTGTCCAGAGTGACACAGAATGTTGCCTGGTGGTATTGCTGGCGCATAATATGGCAAGGGAAGTATACAAGGAGGGCAGATATGAATGAGGGATCATTCTGGTGGTGAAAGGAGTCGCAAATAAGGAAATTGTCTGGAGAAAGTGACTTCAAAAGAAAGCAGTTTATTGTGGCTGGCCCATGGGACAAATTCTCATAAACAGTGAAGCTCGTGTGCTGTATGTGTGCTGCTGTTGTGTCTGTGGAAAGTGGTGGAGTTGGTGGTGAAGTGCCGCATGTCCTTGCATCTTCATAAAATTTGGAGATTAGATAGTTTCCCAATGTGTAGAGAAAAAGAGGTGGCAGCCTATAGCAGATCTGATGACATAATATAGCACTGGCACAAAGCAAAGTTTATAAAAGCACTCAGTTGGGTGTACATTGTCGAGAGTGGTCATTTGTAGCAGATCACCACTAAAATCGGCTGTTTCAAACTCATGACGTTTGCATTAGATAGGCAGAGCGTACAGTGGTGGCCCAGTGCGGCGACTACTGTGGGGAAACTTGGTTCAGGAGTGAGGGGGAAGATGGAAGGTAGGGTGGGAGAGTAACAGGTGCGATCGAGTACACAGTTAGGTTAAGCGGTCGTTCGGTTGACCGACGTTCCGATAATCGACGCTCTACTGTACTAGGAAAGTTAGTGAGCAGGATTTTTGTCTATGTTGAGAGACCAGACACCAGCTAAAGTGAGAAATTGTGGAGCAAGATAATGAACTGACTCTGAAGTTAATACCAATAAATTTGGCTGATAGAAAACTGATGGAAGTTCTCTATGGTACTTTTGGATATCACCTGTGCACCCCTGAAAGAGGGACACTAAAAATTCATCACTAGAGAAGTCTATTCCTGTTTAGAACACAAATTCATACCAGTATATGATAATGCACAACTAAGAAATGGAAAAACATGCATTTTAGAAGACGCGGTGTTGTCCAACCCATAGAAACACTAGACAAGATGAGACTGTGCTGAATCCCAACTGCATTACATGGGGCTGCAGATGTTATTAAAATGGTGGTCACAAAGTACTTTAATGAGAATGGAATTGTAGTAATTACACCAAGTAAAAATTCATTAGTGGGAGACAAGCTTTCGGCAGTTTCTTTCATAAACACTTCATCTATGATTATGGATAAAATTTGACAAGCCTGTCTATGTAACAAATATAACAAGTAAGAGATGCTTCTCGAAGTGCAGCATTCTGCAGATTTTTTCAGAAATATTTCACGTAGGGTAATGGAATGAATGTGATGACTTTGTATTTCTTGTCACTGTAAACATAGATAGCAGTGTGAGAGGAGCATTCTGCAGCTCCTTTTAGAAATATATCACATAGGGTAATGGAACGAATGTGATGACTTCGTACTTCTAGTCACTGAGTGTCCAGATAGCAGTGTGAGAGGAGATTTCTGCAGCTTCTGACAGATAAATTTCACATAGGGTAATGGATCGAATGTGACGAATTTGTATTTCCAGCCAATGTGCGTACAGACAGCAGTGTGAGAGGATCTTTCTGCAGCTTCTTTCAGAAATATTTGACATAGGGTTATGGATCGAATGTGATGACTTTGTATTTCTGGTCACTGTGTGTCAAGATAGCAGTGTGAGAGGAGATTTCTGCAGCTTCTTTCGGAAATATTTCACTTAGGGTAAAGGACCTAAAGTGATGACTTTGTGTATCTAGTCACTGTGTGTGTGGAGAACAGTGTGAGAGGAGCCGTTTGCGACTTATTTAAAAAGTATTTCGCATAGGGTAATGGATCGAATGTGATGACTTTCTATTTCTTGTCAATGTAAGTATAGACAGCAGTGTGAGAGGAGCATTCTGCAGCTTCTTTCTGAAATATTTCTCATAGGGTAATAGTTTGAATGTGTTGACTTTGTATTTCCAGCCACTGTGTGTACAGATAGCAGTGTGAGAGGAGCTTTCTGTAGCTTCTTTCAGAAATATTTCTCATAGGGTAATGGACCCAATGCGATGACTTTGCACGTTTAGTCACAGTGTGTCCAGATAGCAGTGTGAGTGGGGCTTTCTACTGCTTCTTTCAGTAATATTTCAAATAGGGTAATGGATTGAATGTGGTGATTTTGTATTTCTAGTCACTGTGTGTCAAGATAGCCGTGTGAGGGGAGCTAACTGCATCTTCTTTCAGATATATTCCTCATAGGGTAATGGATCGAATGTGATGACTTTGTATTTCCAGCCACTGTGTGTACAGATAGCAGTGTGAAAGGAGCTTTCTGCAGCTTCTTTCAGAAATATTTCTCATAGGGTAATGGATCGGCTGTGATGTTTTTGTATTTCCAGCCACTGTGCGGACAGGTAGCAGTGTGAGAGGAGCTTTCTGCAGCTTCTTTCAGAAATATTTCTCATAGGGTAATGGATCGAATGTGGAGACTTTGTATTTCCAGCCACTGTGCGTACAGGTAGCAGTGTGAGAGGAGTTTTCTGCAGCTTCTTTCAGAATATTTCTCATAGGCTAATGGATCGAATGTGATGATTTTGTATTTCCAGCCACTGTGTGTACAGATAGCAGTGTGAGAGGAGCTTTCTGCAGCATCTTACAGAAATATTTCTCATAGGCTAATGAATCGAATGTGTTGACTTTGCATTTCATGTCACTGTAAACAAAGACTGCATTGGGAGAGGAGCTTTTTGCTGCTTCATTGAGAAATATTTTACATAGGGTAATCGATCGATATGATGACTTTGTATTTCCAGCCACTGTGCGCACAGATAGCAGTGTGAGAGGAGCATTCTGCAGCTTCTTTCAGAAATATTTCTCATAGGGTAATGGATCGGCTGTGATGTTTTTGAATTTCCAGCCACTGTGCGTACAGGTAGCAGTGTGATAGGAGCTTTCTGCAGCTTCTTTCAGAAATATTTCTCATAGGGTAATGGATCGAATGTGGAGACTTTGTATTTCCAGCCACTGTGCGTACAGGTAGCAGTGTGAGAGGAGCTTTCTGCAGCTTCTTTCAGAAGTATTTCTTATAGTGTAATGGATAGAATGTGAAGACTTTGTATTTCTTGTCACTGTAAACATAGACAGCAGTGGGAGATGAGCATTCAGCTGTTTCTTTCAGAAATATTTCACATAGGGTAATGGATTCAATGTCGTGACTTGTATTACATGTGACTGTAAACATAGACAGCAGTGGGAGACCAGCTCTCTGCTGCTTCAATCAGAAATATTTCACATAGGGCAATGGATCGAATGTGATGACCTTGTAGTTGTAGTCCCTGTGTGTCCAGATAGCCGTGTGATAGGAGTTTTCTGTAGCTTCTTTCAGAATTATTTCTCATAAGGTGATGGAGCGAATGTGATGACTTTGTATTTCCCGGCACTGTGCGTACAAATAGTAGTGTGAGAAAAGCTTTCTGCAGCTTCTTTCACATGAATTTCACATAGATTAAAGGATCAAATGTGATGAATTTGTATTTCTAGTCACTGTGCGTACAGATAGCAGTGTGAGAGGAGCTTTCTGCAGCTTCTTTCAGAAATATAGCGCATTGTGTAATGGATCGAATGTGATGAGTTTGTATTTCTATTCAGTGTGTGTCCAGATAGCAGTGTGAGAGGAGCTTTCTGCAGCTTCTTTCTGAAATATTTCTCATAGGGTAATGGATTGAATGTGATGACTTTGTATTTCTACTCACACTAAACATATATGGCAGTGTGGGAGGAAATCTCTGCAGCTTCTTTCAGAATATTTCTCATAGGGTAATGGATCGAATGTGATGACTTTGTATTTCCTGTCACTGTGTGTCCAGATAGCAGTGTGAGAGGAGCTTTCTGCAGCATCTTTTAGAAATAGCTCTCATATGGTAATGGATTGAATGTGATGGTTGTATTTCTAGTCATTGTGTGTCCTGATAGCTGTGTGAGGGGAGCTTTCTGCAGCTTCTTTCAGAAATATGTCACATAGGGTAATGGAACGAATGTGATGACTTTGTATTTCCAGCCACAATGTGTACAGATAGCAGTGTGAGAGGACCTTTCTGCAGCCTCTTTCAGACATATGTCACATAGGGTTATGAAACGAATGTGATGACTTTGTATTTCTAGTTACTGTGTGTCCAGATAACAGAGTGAAAGTAGCATTCTGCAGTTTCTTTCAGAAATATTTCATATAAGGTAATGGATCGAATGTGATGACTTTGTATTTCCAGCCACTGTGCGTACAGATAGCAGTGTGAGAGGAGCTTAATGCAGCTTCTTTCAGTAATATATCAAATACGGTAATGAATCAAATGTGATGACTTTGTATTTCTTGTTACTGTAAACATATACACCAGTGGGAGAAGAGTTTTTCGCTGCTTTGTTCAGAAATATTTCACATAGGGTAATAGATCTAATTCGATGACTTTATACGTTTAGTCACAGTGTGTCCAGATAGCAGTGAGAGTTTGGCTTTCTACTGCTTCTTTCAGTAATATATCAAATAGGGTAATGGAATGAATGTAGTGGTTTTGTATTTCTAGTCACTGTGTGTCAAGATAGCCGTGTGAGGGGAGCTAACTGCATCTTCATTCAGATAAATTTCTCATAGGGTAATGGATGGAATGTGATGACTTTGTATTTCTATTCAGTGTAAACATTTCTCTATTCAGTGTAAACATTTCTCTCAGAAATTTTTCACATACGGTAATGGATTGAATGTGATGACTTTGTATTTCATGTCACTTTTAACATAGACAGCAGTGGGTGATGAGCCCTATGGAGCTTCACTAAGAAATATTTCACATAGTGTATTCGTTCGAATGTGATGACTTTGTATTTTTAGTCACTGTGTGCCGAGATGACAGTGTGAGGGGAGCTTTCTGCAGCTTCTTTCAGAAATATTTCTCATAGGGTAATGGATCGAATGTGATGACTTTGTATTCCCAACCACTGTGTGTTCAGGTAGCAGTGTGAAAGGAGCTTTCTGCAGCATCTTTCAGAAATATTTCTCACAGGGTAATGGATCGTATGTGATGACTTTGTATTTCCAGCCACTGTGCGTACAGATAGCAGTGTGAGAGGAGCTTTCTGCAGCTTCATTCAGAAATATTTCTCATAGGGTCATGGATCGAATGTGATGACTTTGTATTTCCAGCCACTGTGTGTACAGATAGCTGTGTGAGAGGAGCTTTCTGCAGCTTTCTGCAGCTTCTTTCAGAAATAAATCTTATAGTGTAATGGATAGAATGTGATGACTTTGTATTTCTTGTCACTGTAAACATAGACAGCAGTGGGAGGTGAGCATTCCGCTGTTTCATTCAGAAATATTTCACATAGGGTAATGGATTCAATGTCATGTCTTTGTATTACATGTGACTGTAAACATAGACAGCAGTGGGAGTCCAGCTCTCTGCTGCTTCAATCAGAAATATTTCACATAGGGCAATGGATCGAATGTGATGACCTTGTATTTGTAGTCCCTGTGTGTCCAGATAGCCATGTGAGAGGAGCTTTCTGCAGCTTCTTTCTGAAATATTTCTCATAGAGTAATGGAGCGAATGTGATGACTTTGCATTTCCCAGCACTGTGCGTACAGATAGTAGTGTGAGAAGAGCTTTCTGCAGCTTCTTTCACATGAATTTCACATAGGGTAATGGATCAAATGTGATGAATTCGTATTTCTAGTCACTGTGCATACAGATAGCTTTTTGAGAGGAGCTTTCTGCAGCTTCTTTCAGAAATATATCACATTGTGTAATGGATCGAATGTGATGAGTTTGTATTTCTAGTCACTGTGTGTACACAAAGTAGTGTGAGAGGAGCGTTCTGCAGCTTCTCTCAGAAATATTTCACATACGGTGATGGATTGAATGTGATGACTTTGTATTTCATGTCACTGTTAACATAGACAGCAGTGGGAGATGAGCATTCCGTTGTTTCTTTCAGAAATATTTCACATAGGGTAATGGATCGAATGTGATGACTTTGTAGTTGTAGTCCCTGTGTGTCCAGCTAACCGTGTGATATGAGCTTTGTGTAGCTTCTTTCAGAATTATTTCTCATAGGGTAATGGAGCGAATGTGATGATTTTGTATTTCCTGGCACTTTGCGTACAGATAGTAGTGTGAGAAGAGCATTCTGCAGCTTCTTTCACATGAATTTCACATAGATTAATGTATCAAATGTGATGAATTTGTATTTCTAGTCACTGTGCGTACAGATAGCAGTGTGAGAGGAGCTTTCTGCAGTTTCTTTCAGAAATATCGCGCATTGTGCAATGGATCGAATGTGATGAGTTCGTATTTCTATTCAGTGTGTGTCCAGATAGCAGTGTGAGAGGAGCTTCATGCAGCTTCATTAAGAAATATTTCACATATTGTATTCGATTGAATGTGATGACTTTGTATTTTTAGTCACTGTGTGTCCAGATAGTAGCGTGAGAGGAGCTTTCTGCAGCATCTTTCTGAAACATTTCTCATAGGGTAATGGATTGAATGTGATGACTTTGTATTTCTTGTCACACTAAACATATATGGCAGTGTGAGAGGAAGTCTCTGCAGCTTCTTTCAGAATATTTCTCATAGGGTAATGAATCGAATGTGATGACTTTGTATTTCTTGTCACTGTGTGTCCAGATAGCAGTGTGAGAGGAGCTTTCTCCAACGTCTTTCAGAAATGTTTCTCATTGGGTAATGGATCGAATGTGATGATTTTGTATTTCATGTCACTGTAAACAAAGAGAGCCTTGGGGGAGGAGCTTTCTGCTGATTCATTGAGAAATATTTTACATAGGGTAATCGATCGATATGATGAGTTTGAATTTCCAGCCACTGCGCAAACAGATAGCAGTGTGAAAGGAGCGTCCTGCAACTTCTTTTAGAAATATTTCCCATTGGGTTATGGATCGAATTGTGGTGACTTTGTATTTCCATCCACTGTGCGTACAGATAGCGGTGTGAGAGGAGCTTTCTGCAGCATCTTTCAGAAATAGCTCTCATATGGTAATGGATCGAATGTGATGGTTGTATTTTCAGTCATTGTGTGTCCAGATAGCTGTGTGAGGGGAGCTTTCTGCAGCTTCTTTCAGTAATATATCAAATAGGGTAATGAATCGAATGTGAGGACTTTGTATTTCTAGTCACTGTGCGTACAGATAGCATTGTGAGAGGAGTTTTCTTCAGCTTCTTCCAGAAATATTTCTCATAGGGTAATGGAACGAATGTGCTGACTTTGTATTTCTAGTCACTGTGCATACAGATAGCTGTTTGAGAGGAGCTTTCTGCAGCTTCTCTCAGAAATATTTCACGTACGGTAATGGATTGAATGTGATGACTTTGTATTTCATGTCACTGTTAACATAGACAGCAGTGGGTGAGGAGCCCTATGCAGCTTCATTAAGAAATATTTCACATAGTGTATTCGTTCGAATGTGATGACTGTATTTCTAGTCATTGTGTGTCCAGATAACAGTGTGAGGGGAGCTTTCTGCAGCTTCTTTCATATTTATCTCACATAGGATAATGGATCAAATGTGATGACTTTGTATTTCTAGTAACTGTGGGTCCAGATAGCAGTGTGAGAGGAGCTTTCTCCAGATCCGTGAGAAATATTTCACATAGGGTAATGGACGAATGTGATGACATTCTATTTCCAGGCCCTGTGCATACAGATAGCAGAGTGGAAAGAGCTTTCTACAGCTTCTGTCACATATATTTCCCATAGGGTAATGGTTCAAATGTGATGACTTTGTATTTCTTGATACTGTAAACGTTGACAGCAGTGGGAGAGGAGCTTTCCGCTGCTTAATTCAGAAATATTTCACATAGGATAATGGACAAATGTGATGACTTTCTGATTCCAGCACCAGTGCGAACAGATAGCAGTGTGAGAGGAGCTTTCTGCAGCTTCTTTCAGAAATCTATCACAGATGGTAATGGAACGAATGAGATGATTATGTATTTCCAGCCACTGTGTGTACAGATAGCGGTGTGAGAGGAGCTTTCTGCAGCTTCTTTCAGAATTATTTCTCATAGGGTAATGGATCGAATGTGATGACTTTGTATTTCCAACCACTGTGTGTACAGATAGCAGTGTGAAAGGTGCTTTCTGCAGCATCTTTCAGAAATATTTCTCATTGGGTAATGAGTCGAATGTGTTGACTTTGCATTTCATGTCACTGTAAACAAAGACAGCATTGGGAGAGGAGCTTTCTGCTGCTTCATTGAGAAATATTTTACATAGGGTAATCGATCGATATGATGACTTTGTATTTCCAGCCACTGTGCACACAGATAGCAGTGTGAAAGGAGCTTTCTGCAGCTTCTTTCAGAAATATTTCTCATAGGGTCATGGATCGAATGTGTAAACTTTGCATTTCATGTCACTGTAAACAAAGACAGAATTGGGAGAGGAGCTTACTGCTTGTTCATTTGGAAATATTTCTCATAGGGTAATGGATCGAATGTGATGACTTTGTATTTCCAGCCACTGTGCGTACAGATAGCAGAGTGAGAGGAACTTTCTGCAGCTTCTTTCAGTAATATTAAGTAGGGTAATGAATCCAATGTGATGACTTTGTATTTCTTGTTACTGTAAACGTATACACCAGTCGGAGAGGAGCTTTCCGCTGCTTCGTTCAGAAATATTTCACATAGGGTAATGGATCCAATGCGTTGACTTTGTGCGTTTAGTCACAGTGTGTCCAGATAGCAGTGTGAGTGGGGCTTTCCACTGCTTGTTTCAGAAATATATCAAATAGGAGAAATGGATTGAATGTGGTGATTTTGTATTCCTAGTCACTGTGTGTCAAGATAGCCGTCTGAGGGGAGCTAACTGCATCTTCTTTCAGAAATATTTCTCATAGTGTAATGGATAGAATGTGATGGCTTTGTATTTCTTGTCACTGTAAACATAGACAGCAGTGGGAGACCAGCTCTCTGCTGATTCAACTAGAAATATTTTACATATTGCAATGGATCCAATGTGATGACCTTGTAGTTGTAGTCCCTGTGTGTCCAGATAGCCGTGTGAGAGGAGCTTTCTGTAGCTTCTTTCAGAATTATTTCTCATAGGGTATTGGAGCGAATGTGATGACTTTGTATTTCCCGGCACTGTGCGTACAGATAGTAGTGTGAGAAGAGCTTTCTGCGGCTTCTTTCACATGTATTTCACATAGATTAATGGATCAAATGTGATGAATTCGTATTTCTAGTCACTGTGCGTACAGATAGTCGTCTGAAAGGAGCTTTCTGCAGCTTCTTTCAGAAATATAGCACATTGTGTAATGGATCGAATGTGATGAGTTTGTATTTCTATTCAGTGTGTGTCCAGATAGCAGTGTGAGAGGAGCTTTATGCAGCTTCATGAAGAAATATTTCACATATTGTATTTGATCGAATGTGATGACTTTGTATTTTTAGTCACTGTGCGTCCAGGTAGCAGTGTGAGAGGAGCTTTCTGCAGCTTCTTTCTGAAATTTTTTCATAGGTTAATGGATTGAATGTGATGACTTTGTATTTTTGTCACACTAAACATATATGGCAGTGTGAGAGGAAGCCTCTGCGGCTTCTTTCAGAATATTTCTCATAGGGCAATGGATCGAATGTGATGATTTTGTATTCCATGTCACTGTAAACAAAGAGAGCCTTGGGGGAGGAGCTTTCTGCCGATTCATTGAGAAATATTTTACATAGGGTTATTGATCGATGTGATGGCTTTTTATTTCTAGCCACTGTGCGTACAGATAGCAGTGTGAAAGAAGCTTTCTGCAGCTTCTTTCAGAAATATTTCTCATAGAGTAATGGATCGAATGTGTTGACTTTGCACTTCATGTCACTCTAAACAAAGACAGCATTGGCAGAGGAGCTTTCTGCTGCTTCATTGAGAAATAATTTACATAGGGTAATCGATCGATATGATGACTTTGTATTTCCAGCCACTGTGTACACAGATAGCAGTGTGGGAGGAGCTTTCTGCAGCTTCTTTCAGAAATATTTCTCATAGGGTAATGGATCGAATGTGATGACTTTGTATTTCTTGTCAGTGAAAACATAGATAGCCGTGTGAGAGGAGCTTACTGCAGCTTCTTTCAGAAATATTTCTCATATGGTAATGGTGCGATTGTGATGACTTTGTAGTTCCCGGCCCTGTTCGTACAGATAGTAGTGTGAGAAGAGCTTTCTGCAGCTTCTTTCACATGAATTTCACATAGGGTAATGAATCGAATGTGATGACTTTGTATTTCTAGTCACTGTGTGTACAGATAGCAGTGGGAGAGGAGCTTTCTGCAGCTTCTTTCACATATATTTCACATAGGGAAATGGATCGAATGTGATGACTTTGTATTTCTAGTCACTGTGCGTACAGATAGCATTGTGAGAGAAGTTTTCTTCAGCTTCTTTCAGAAATATTTCTCATAGGGTAATGGAACGAATGTGCTGACTTTGTATTTCTAGTCACTGTGCATACAGATAGCTGTTTGAGAGGAGCTTTCTGCAGCTTCTCTCAGAAATATTTCACATACGGTAATGGATTGAATGTGATGACTTTGTATATCATGTCACTGTTAACATAGACAGCAGTGGGTGAGGAGCCCAATGCAGCCTCATTAAGAAATATTTCACATAGTGTATTCGTTCGAATGTGATGACTTTGTATTTCTAGTCATTGTGTGTCCAGATAACAGTGTGAGGGGAGCTTTCTGCAGCTTCTTTCATATTTATCTCCTATAGGATAATGGATCAAATGTGATGACTTTGTATTTCTAGTAACTGTGGGTCCAGATAGCAGTGTGAGAGGAGCTTTCTCCAGATCCGTGAGAAATATTTCACATAGGGTAATGTACGAATGTGATGACATTCTATTTCCAGCCACTGTGCATACAGATAGCAGTGTGGAAAGATCTTTCTACAGCTTCTTTCACATATATTTCCCATAGGGTAATGGACAAATGTGATGACTTTCTGATTCCAGCACAACTGCGAACAGATAGCAGTGTGAGAGGAGCTTTCTGCAGCTTCTTTCAGTAATCTATCACAGATGGTAATGGAACGAATGAGATGATTATGTACTTCCAGCACCTGTGCGAACAGATAGCAGTGTGATAACAGCTTTCTTCTGCTTCTTTCAGAAATATATCACATAGGAAAATGGATCGAATGTGATGACTTTGTATGTCTAGTCACTGTGCGTACAGATAGCAGTGTGAGAGGAGCTTTCTGCAGCTTCTTTCTGAAATATTTCTCATAGGGTAATGGATTGAATGTGATGGCTTTGTATTTCTTGTCACACTGAACATATATGGCAGTGTGAGAGGAAGTTTCTGCAGCTTCTTTCAGAAATAGTTCTCATATGGTAATGGATCGAATGTGATGGTTGTATTTCTAGTCATTGTGTGTCCAGATAGCGGTGTGAGGGGAGCTTTCTGCAGCTTCTCTCAGAAATATTTCACATACGGTAATGGATTGATTCTGATGACTTTGTATTTCATGTGACTGTAAACATAGACAGCAGTGGGAGACCAGCTTTCTGCTGCTTCAATCAGAAATATTTCACATAGGGTAATGGATCGAATGTGATGACCTTGTATTTGTAGTCCTTGTGTGTCCAGATAGCCATGTGAGAGGAGCTTTCTGCAGTACCTTTCAGAAATATTTCTCATAGGGTAATGGAGCGATTGTGATGACATTGTATTTCCCGGCACTGTGCGTACAGATAACAGTGTGAGAAGAGCTTTCTGCAGCTTCTTTCGCATATATTTCACATAGGGTAATGGATTGAATGCGATGACTTTGTATTTCTTGTCACACTAAACATATATGGCAGTGTGAGAGGAAGTTTCTGCAGCTTCTTTCAGAAGTATATTTCTCATAGGGTAATGGATCAAAAGTGATGACTTTGTATTTCCACCATCTGTGCGTACAGATAGCTGTGTCAGAGGAGCTTTCTGCAGCTTCTTTCAGAAAATTTTCTCATAGGGAATTGGACTGAGTGTGATGGCTTTGTATTTCATGTCACTGTAAACAAAGACAGCATTGGGCGAGGAGCTTTCTGCTGATTCATAGAGAAATATTTTACATAGGGTAATCGATCGATATGATGACTTTGTATTTCCAGCCACTGTGCGTACAGATAGCAGTGTGAAAGGTGGTTTCTGCAGCTTCTTTCAGAAATATTTCTCATAGGGTAATGGATCGCATGTGATGACTTTGTTTTTCTTGTCACACTAAACATATATGGCAGTGTGAGAGGAAGTTTCTGCAGCTTCTTTCAGAATATTTCTCATAGGGTAATGGATCGTATGTGATGATTTTGTATTTCCAGCCCATGTGCGTACAGGTAGCAGTGTGAGAGGAGCTTTCTGCAGCTTCATTAAGAAATATTTCACATATTGTATTCGATCGTATGTGATGACTTTGTATTTCCAGCCACTGTGTATCCAGATAGCTGTGTGAGGGGAGCTTTCTGCAGCTTCTTTCAGAAATATTTCACATAGGGTAATGGAACGAATGTGATGACTTTGTATTTCCAGCCACAATGTGTACAGATATCAGTGAGAGAGGAGCTTTCTGCAGCCTCTTTCAGACATATGTCACATAGGGTTATGAAACGAATGTGATGACTTTGTATTTCTAGTTACTGTGTGTCCAGATGACAGAGTGAAAGTAGCATTCTGCAGTTTCTTTCAGAAATATTTCACATAAGGTTGTGGATTGAATATGATGACTTTGTATTTCCAGTCACTGTGCGTACAGATAGCAGTGTGAGAATAGCTTTCTGCAGCTTCTTTCAGTAATATATCAAATACGGTAATGAATCGAATGTGATGACTTTGTATTTCTTGTTACTGTAAACATATACACCAGTGGGAGAAGAGTTTTCAGTGCTTCGTTCAGAAATATTCCACATAGGGTAATGGATCCAATGCGATGATTTTGTACGTTTTGTCGCAGTGTGTCCAGATAGCAGTGTGAGTTTGGCTTTCTACTGCTTCTTTCAGTAATATATCAAATAGGGTAATGGAATGAATGTAGTGATTTTGTATTTCTAGTCACTGTGTGTCAAGATAGCCGTGTGAGAGGAGCTAACTGCTGCTTCTTTCAGATATATTTCTCATAGGGTATTGGAGCGATTGTGATGACTTTGTATTTCTTGTCAGTGTAAACATAGATAGCCGTGTGAGAGGAGCTTACTGCAGCTTCTTTCAGAAATACTTCTCATAGGGTAATGGAGCGATTGTGATGACTTTGTAGTTCCCGGCCCTGTTCGTACAGATAGTAGTGTGAAAAGAGCTTTCTGCAGCTTCTTTCACATGAATTTCACATAGGGTAATGAATCGAATGTGATGACTTTGTATTTCTAGTCACTGTGTGTACAGATAGCAGTGGGAGAGGAGCTTTCTGCAGCTTCTTTCATATATATTTCACATAGGGAAATGGATCGAATGTGATGACTTTGTATTTCTAGTCACTGTGCGTACAGATAGCATTGTGAGAGAAGTTTTCTTCAGCTTCTTTCAGAAATATTTCTCATAGGGTAATGGAACGAATGTGCTGACTTTGTATTTCCAGTCACTGTGCATACAGATAGCTGTTTGAGAGGAGCTTTCTGCAGCTTCTCTCAGAAATATTTCACATACGGTAATGGATTGAATGTGATGACTTTGTATTTCATGTCACTGTTAACATAGACAGCAGTGGGTGAGGAGCCCTATGCAGCTTCATTAAGAAATATTTCACATAGTGTATTCGTTCGAATGTGATGACTTTGTATTTCTAGTCATTGTGTGTCCAATTAACAGTGTGAGGGGAGCTTTCTGCAGCTTCTTTCATATTTATCTCACATAGGATAATGGATCAAATGTGATGACTTTGTGTTTCTAGTAACTGTGGGTCCAGATAGCAGTGTGAGAGGAGCTTTCTCCAGATCCGTGAGAAATATTTCACATAGGGTAATGGACGAATGTGATGACACTCTATTTCCAGCCACTGTGCACACAGATAGCAGAGTGAAAGGAGCTTTCTGCAGCTTCTTTCAGAAATATTTCTCATTGGGTAGTGGATCGCATGTGATGACTTTGTATTTCCAGCCACTGTGTTTACAGATAGCAGAGTGAAAGGAGCTTTCTGCAGCTTCTTACAGAAATATTCCTCATAGGGTCATGGATCGAATGTGTAAACTTTGCATTTCATGTCACTGTAAACAAAGACAGAATTGGGAGAGGAGCTTACTGCTTGCTCATTTGGAAATATTTCTCATAGGGTAATGGATCGAATGTGATGACTTTGTATTTCCAGCCACTGTGTGTACAGATAGCTGTGTGAGAGGAGCTTTCAGCAGTTTCTTTCAGAAATATATCTTATAGTGTAATGGATAGAATGTGATGACTTTGTATTTCTTGTCACTGTAAACATAGACAGCAGTGGGAGGTGAGCATTCCGCTGTTTCATTCAAAAATATTTCACATAGGGGAATGGATTCAATGTCATGACTTTGTATTACATGTGACTGTAAACATAGACAGCAGTGGGAGTCCAGCTCTCTGCTGCTTCAATCAGAAATATTTCACATAGGGCAATGGATCGAATGTGATGACCTTGTATTTGTAGTCCCTGTGTGTCCAGATAGCCGTGTGAGAGGAGCTTTCTGCAGCTTCTTTCAGAAATATATCTCATAGGGTAATGGAGCGAATGTGATGACTTTGTATTTCCCAGCACTGTGCGTACAGATAGTAGTGTGAGAAGAGCTTTCTGCAGCTTCTTTCACATGAATTTCACATAGGGTAACGGATCGAATGTGATGAATTCGCATTTCTAGTCACTGTGCATACAGATAGCTGTTTGAGAGGAGCTTTCTGCAGCTTCTCTCAGAAATATTTCACATACGGTAATGGATTGAATGTGATGACTTTGTATTTCATGTCACTGTTAACATAGCCAGCAGTGGGTGAGGAACCCTATGCAGCTTCATTAAGAAATATTTCACATAGTGTATTCGTTCTAATGTGATGACTTTGTATTTCTAGTCATTGTGTGTCCAGATAACAGTGTGAGGGGAGCTTTCTGCAGCTTCTTTCAGAAATATATCTCATAGGGTAATGGAGCGAATGTGATGACTTTGTATTTCCCAGCACTGTGCGTACAGATAGTAGTGTGAGAAGAGCTTTCTGCGGCTTCTTTCACATGTATTTCACATAGATTAATGGATCAAATGTGATGAATTCGTATTTCTAGTCACTGTGCGTACAGCTAGCCGTCTGAAAGGAGCTTTCTGCAGCTTCTTTCACAAATATAGCACATTGTGTAATGGATCGAATGTGATGGGTTTGTATTTCTATTCACTGTGTGTCCAGATAGCAGTGTGAGAGGAGCTTTCTGCAGCTTCTTTCATATATATCTCACATAGGGTAATGGATGAATGTGATGACATTCCATTTTCAGCCACTGTGCATACAGATAGCAGTGTGAGAAGAGCTTTCTACAGCTTCTTTCACATTTATTTCACACAGGGTAGTGGATCAAATGTGATTACTTTGTATTTCTTGTTACTGCAAACATAGACAGCAGTGGGAGAGGAGCTTTCTGCTGCTTCGTTCAGAAATATTTCACATAGGGTAATGGATCCAATGCGATGACTTTGTACGTTTAGTCACAGTGTGTCCAGATAGCAGCATGAGTTTGGCTTTCTACTGCTTCTTTCAGTAATATTTCAAATAGGGTAATGGATTGAATGTGGTGATTTTGTATTTCTAGTCACTGTGTGTCATGATAGCCGTGTGAGGGGAGCTAACTGCATCTTCTTTCAGAATATTTCTCGAAGGGTAATGGAAGGAATGTGATGACTTTGTATTTCTTGTCAGTGTAAACATAGATAGCCGTGTGAGAGGAGCTTACTGCAGCTTCTTTCAGAAATATTTCTCATGGGGTAATGGATCAAATGTGATGAAGTTGTATTTCTAGTCTTTGTGTGTCCAGATAACAGTGTGAGGGGAGCTTTCTGCAGCTTCTTTCATATTTATCTCACATAGGGTAATGGATCAAATGTGATGACATTTTATTTCCAGCCACTGTGCATACAGATAGCAGTGAGAAAAGAGCATACTACAACTTTTTTCACATATATTTCCCATAGGGTAATGGTTCAAATGTGATGACTTTGTATTTCTTGTTACTGTAAACGTAGACAGCAGTGGGAGAGGAGCTTTCCGCTGCTTAATTCAGAAATATTTCACAAAGGATAATGGACAAATGTGATGACTTTCTATTTCCAGCACCTGTGCGAACAGATAGCAGTGTGATAACAGCTTTCTTCTGCTTCTTTCAGAAATATATCACATAGGAAAATGGATCGAATGTGATGACTTTGTATGTCTAGTCACTGTGCGTACAGATAGCAGTGTGAGAGGAGCTTTCTGCAGCATCTATCAGAAATAGTTCTCATATGGTAATGGATCGAATGTGATGGTTGTATTTCTAGTCATTGTGTGTCCAGATAGCGGTGTGAGGGGAGCTTGGGAGAGGAGCTTTCTGCTGATTCATTGAGAAATATTTTACATAGGGTAATCGATCGATATGATGACTTTGTATTTCCAGCCACTGTGCGTAGAGATAGCAGTGTGAAAGGAGGTTTCTGCAGCTTCTTTCAGAAATATTTCTCATATGGTAATGGATCGTATGTGATGACTTTGTATTTCTTGTCACTGTAAACATAGACAGCAGTGGGAGACCAGCCCTCTGCTGCTTCAACTAGAAATATTTTACATAGGGCAAAGGATCCAATGTGATGACCTTGTAGTTGTATTCCCTGTGTGTCCAGATAGCCGTGTGAGAGGAGTTTTCTGTAGCTTCTTTCAGAATTATTTCTCATAGGGTAATGGAGCGAATGTGATGACTTTGTATTTCCCGGCACTGTGCGTACAGATAGTAGTGTGAGAAGAGCTTTCTGCAGCTTCTTTCACATGAATTTCACATAGGGTAATGAATCGAATGTGATGACTTTGTATTTCTAGTCACTGTGTGTACAGATAGTAGTGTGAGAGGAGTTTTCTTCAGCTTCTTTCAGAAATATTTCTCATAGGGTAATGGATCGAATGTGATAAAGTTGTATTTCTAGTCATTTTGTGTCCAGATAACAGTGTGAGGGGAGCTTTCTACAGCTTCTTTCAGAAATATTTCACATAGGGTAATGGATCCAATGCGATGACTTTGTACGTTTTGTCGCAGTGTGTCCAGATAGCAGTGTGAGTTTGGCTTTCTACTGCTTCTTTCAGTAATATATCAAATAGGGTAATGGAATGAATGTAGTGATTTTGTATTTCTAGTCACTGTGTGTCAAGATAGCCGTGTGAGAGGAGCTAACTGCAGCTTCTTTCAGATATATTTCTCATCGGGTAATGGAGCGATTGTGATGACTTTGTAGTTCCCGGCCCTGTTCGTAAGGATAGTAGTGTGAGAAGAGTTTTCTGCAGCTTCTTTTTTTACATGAATTTCACATAGGGAAATGAATCGAATGTGATGACTTTGTCTTTCTAGTCACTGTGCATACAGATAGCATTGTGAGAGGAGTTTTCTTCAGCTTCTTTCAGAAATATTTCTCATAGGGTAACGGATCGAATGTGTTGACTTTGTATTTCTAGTCACTGTGCATACAGATAGCTGTTTGAGAGGAGCTTTCTGCAGCTTCTTTCAGAAATATATCACATTGTGTAATGTATCGAATGTGATTAGTTTGTATATCTATTCACTGTGTGTCCAGATAGTAGTGTGAGAGGAGCTTTCTGCAACTTCTCTCAGTAATATTTCACATACGGTAATGGATTGAATGTGATGACTTTGTATTTCATGTCACTGTTAACTTAGACAGCAGTGGGGGAGGAGCCCTATGCAGCTTCATTAAGAAATATTTCACATAGTGTATTCGTTTGAATGTGATGACTTTGTATTTTTAGTGACTGTGTGCCCAGATGACAGTGTGAGAGTAGCTTTCTGCAGCTTCTTTCAGAAATGTTTCTCATAGGGTATTGGATCGAATGTGATGAAGTTGTATTTCTAGTCATTGTGTGTCCGGATAACAGTGTGAGGGGAGCTTTCTGCAGCTTCTTTCTTTTTTATCTCACATAGGGTAATGGATCAAATGTGATGACTTTGTATTTCTAGTAACTGTGGGTCCAGATAGCTGTGTGAGAGGAGCTTTCTCCAGATACTTTGAGAAATATTTCACATTGGGTAATGGACGAATGTGATGACATTCTATTTCCAGCCACTGTGCATACAGATAGCAGAGTGAAAAGAGCTTTCTACAGCTTCTTTCACATATATTTCCCATAGGGTAATGGATCAAATGTGATGACTTTGTATTTCTTGTTACTGTAAACGTAGAAAGCAGTGGGAGAGGAGTTTTCCGCTGCTTAATTCAGAAATATTTCACATAGGATAATGGCCAAATGTGATGACTTTCTATTTCCAGCACCTGTGCGAACAGATAGCAGTGTGATAACAGCTTTCTTCTGCTTCTTTCAGAAATATGTCACATAGGAAAATGGATCGAATGTGATGACTTTGTATGTCTAGTCACTGTGCGTACAGATAGCACTGTGAGAGGAGCTTTCTGCATCTTCTTTCAGAAGTCTATCACAGATGGTAATGGAACGAATGTGATGACTATGTATTTCCAGCCACTGTGTGTACAGATAGCAGTGTGAGAGGTGCTTTCTGCATCTTCTTTCAGAAATATTTCTCATAGTGTAATGGATGGAATGTGATGACTTTGTATTTCTTGTCAGTGTAAGCATAGATAGCAGTGTGAGAGGAGCTTTCTGCAGCTTCCTTCAGAAATATTTCACATATGGTAATGGACGAATGAGATGACATTCTATTTCCAGCCACTGTGCGCACAGATAGCAGTCTGAAAGGAGCTTTCTGCAGCTTCTTTCAGAAATATTTCTCACAGGGTAATGGATCAAATGTGATGACTTTGTATTTCCAGCCACTGTGTGTACAGATAGCAGTGTGAGAGAAGCTTTCTGCAGCTTCTTTCAGAAATATTTCTCATAGGGTAATGGATCGAATGTGTTGACTTTGTATTTCAAGTCACTGTGCATACAGATAGCTGTTTGAGAGGAGCTTTCTGCAGCTTCTTTCAGAAATATATCACAATGTGTAATGGGTCGAATGTGATCAGTTTGTATTTCTAGTCACTTTGTGTACAGATAGTAGTGTGAGAGGAGCTTTCTGCAGCTTCTCTCAGAAATATTTCACATAGGGTAACGGATCGAATGTGATGACTTTGTATTTCGTGTCACTGTAAAGAAAGGAAGCATTGGGAGAGGAGCTTTCTGCTGCTTCATTCACATATATTTCACATAGGGTAAGGGACGAATGTGATGACTTTGTATTTCTAGTCACTGTGTGTCCAGATAGCAGTGTGAGAGGAGCTTTCAGCAGCTTCTTTCAGAAATATTTCACATAGGGTAATGGATCGAATGTGACGACCTTGTATTTCATGTCACTGTTAACATGGACAGCTGTGGGTGAGGAGCTCTCTGACGTTTCATTCAGAAATACACTCCTGGAAATTGAAACAAGAACACCGTGAATTCATTGTCCCAGGAAGGGGAAACTTTATTGACACATTCCTGGGGTCAGATACATCACTTGATCACACTGACAGAACCACAGGCACATAGACACAGGCAACAGAGCATGCACAATGTCGGCACTAGTACAGTGTATATCCACCTTTCGCAGCAATGCAGGCTGCTATTCTCCCATGGAGACGATCGTAGAGATGCTGGATGTAGTCCTGTGGAACGTCTTGCCATGCCATTTCCACATGGCGCCTCAGTTGGACCAGCGTTCCTGCTGGACGTGCAGACCGCATGAGACGACGCTTCATCCAGTCCCAAACATGCTCAATGGGGGACAGATCCAGAGATCTTGCTGGCCAGGGTAGTTGACTTACACCTTCTAGAGCACGTTGGGTGGCACGGGATACATGCGGACGTGCATTGTCCTGTTGGAACAGCAAGTTCCCTTGCCGGTCTAGGAATGGTGGAATGATGGGTTCGATGATGGTTTGGATGTACCGTACACTATTCAGTGTCCTCTCGATGGTCACCAGTGGTGTACGGCCAGTGTCGGAGATCGCTCCCCACACCATGATGCCGGGTGTTAGCCCTGTGTGCCTCGGTCGTATGCAGTCCTGATTGTGGCGCTCACCTGCATGTCCCCAAACACGCATACGACCATCATTGGCACCAAGGCAGAAGCGACTCTCATCGCTGAAGACGACACGTCTCCATTCGTCCCTCCATTCACGCCTGTCGCGACACCACTGGAGGCGGGCTGCACGATGTTGGGGCGTGAGCGGAAGACGGCCTAACGGTGTGCGGGACCGTAGCCCAGCTTCATGGAGACGGTTGCGAATGGTCCTCGCCGATACCCCAGGAGCAACAGTGTCCCTAATTTGCTGGGAAGTGGCGGTGCGGTCCCCTACGGCACTGCGTAGGATCCTACGGTCTTGGCGTGCATCCGTGCGTCACTGCGGTCCGGTCCCAGGTCGACGGGCAGGTGCACCTTCCGCCGACCACTGGCGACAACATCGATGTACTGTGGAGACCTCACGCCCCACGTGTTGAGCAATTCGGCGGTACGTCCACCCGGCCTCCCGCATGCCCACTATACGCCCTCGCTCAAAGTCCGTCAACTGCACATACGGTTCACGTCCACGCTGTCGCGGCATGCTACCAGTGTTAAAGACTGCGATGGAGCTCCGTATGCCATGGCAAACTGGCTGACACTGACGGCGGCGGTGCACAAATGCTGCGCAGCTAGCGCCATTCGACGGCCAACACCGCGGTTCCTGGTGTGTCCGCTGTGCCGTGCGTGTGATCATTGCTTGTACAGCCCTCTTGCAGTGTCCGGAGCAAGTATGGTGGGTCTGACACACCGGTGTCAATGTGTTCTTTTTTTCCATTTCCAGGAGTGTATTTCACATAGGGTAATGGATCGAATTTGATGACATTGTATTTCTAGTCACTGTGTGTCCAGATAGCAGTGCGAGAGAAGCTTACTGCAACTTCATTCAAAAATATTTCTCATAGGGTAATGGATCGAATGTGATGACTTTGTATTTCTTTTCACGGTAAATAAAGAGAGCCGTGTGAGGAAAGCTTTCTGCTGCTTCTTTCAGAAATATTTCTCATAGGGTTATGAATCGAATGTGATGACTTTGTATTTCTAGTCACTGTGTGTCCAGATAGCAGTCTGAGAAGAGCTTTTTGCAGCTTCTTTCAGAAATATTTCTCATGGTGTAATGGATCGAGTGTGATGACTTTCTATTTCTAGTTACTGTAAATATAGTGAGCAGTGTGAGAGAAGCTTTCTGCAGCCTCTTTCGTAAATATTTCACATAGATGTGCGGATCGAATGCGATGATTGTGGCTTTCTATTCACTGTAACAAAAGAGAGAAGTGTGAGAGGAGCTCTCTGAAAGCTTCTATCAGAAATAGTTTCAATTATGGTTATAGATCAGATGAATCAGTAGCGGCTTTGTAGTATCTTTTCCAACAGGGACAATGGTATAAGAGAAGTTTTCTGCAATTTCTTTCAGAAATATTTCAAATTGGGTTATGGTTCATGCAAAGATTCTGTGGACTTTACATGACTAAAAATGGAACTAAGTCATTTTGAAGTAGCAAGAAACGGAAGTAAATGGTATTTACAGTTAAAGCATGTGATAAATTCTAGGTCACTTAATCTTTTGTATTGCTACTCACTTTCTTTTGGACAGCAGCATTTCTTCTTGCACAATTTATTAGCTTCTCTCCTTCTCCTGCTACAGAAATTATTTCGTCTGTTAGGGCAGATATGTCTAAATGTCTAAAGTATGATCAGAAAAGATGGAATACTTTTTAAAGCCCTTTTTATTTAACACTATGACTGGTTTTGTGTACTGGCAGAACTGAAACTGAAGAAAGCTTCTAAGTTGTTCTCCCATAGCTCATTTTGTCCACAAAATGCAAAATTTCTATGTTTTAGCCCCAGTATAACATGCAATTTTAATCTGCTAGCAACCTTCATATTGGCACAAACTCAGTTCAGAGTGAAAAATTAATTCTTAGGTCACTTGAACTGGAAGGGTCATTTTGGTCAAGATGCGTATCATAAAACTGCTTACAAACAACAAAGAGACGTAAAAGAGAGAGACTCATTACCTTTCCAGTGCTGCAGGCAAGGAAACAAAACCCGGCCCCTGGTACTATGCTTGAGCCCCGCCTGTCTCACCAGATCCTCATCTAGGAAGTGTTCTGTGATTGCTATATGGCAAAGAAATTCTGTAAAGTTCTGCTGTTCACTAGTGTTTTACTTAATTATGAGTTCAGTTGCTCTAAAACTAAAATCCATAAATTATTTTATATGTGTAACAAATTCTACAAAATAAAATAGTCCACCCATAATATGCTGATGGATTACACATTTATGTTTTAAATTTAAATCACTAGTTTTAATATACATCAAAAGAGCATATTTGTTGGGAGGAAAGGGACAGTAGGATGAAAGGAAAGGTGCACAGGTGCTAGATGAAAGAAAATGTGTCTTAGGAGGGAGAAAGTGTAGCAAAACGCCCAAAGTAAGGCCCATTTTCATGGTTGGTAACATTTGTTTTTGTTTTTATTGTGTGGTACACCTATATTTGTACAGTGACATCAGAAATTAATTTGCTTGTCTTAGAAGTACACCAGACATAAGTAAAAGCATAGTAGTATTGATTATTTTAATTTTACGAACCTGAATTGTTAGTAGGACACTCAGTTTGCCTGTTGGGGAGGGGGGCAGCAGCACACACTGACAACTATTATGCTGTAGTCACAACAGGTAGACCTACAGGATTTCAGATTGTCATCTCTTGTCAGTTGCTCCAGAAGAGACAAAAGGCAGCAAATTCAGATATTTTGTATTTCAGCGACTCAAAAACTCATTTGAAGAGTCTAATTAATTAATAAGAAATTGAGAAGTGTAATGTGTCTGACTAATGAAGTGTTATTGGTATAAACTGTGCAAAACATTCCCTGTAGGAATTCCATCACAGAAGAGCATCTCACAAATATATAGAGTATGAGCAAGAGTTGTCACAGAAAAGGCAGGATAGAATTGTCAAGTGGAAATCAATAATTTTAATAAGAATATAAAAAAGAATTTGGCAAACATCAAATAGATATGGAAATGTGAGGGGGCCAGGAGTTAACATAGTAGGAAGCTCATTGAAGTGGAGAAGAGTGAAGACGAGATGTAGGTTACAGGACCACTCAGCACATGCTGTAGAGAATATTTCACAACTGCGATTCTTATCCCTGTGCCTTAAAATGTCTTGTGTACCTAGTGAGTAATTTGAATGTCCTTTCATCTTAATCACAATTTTAGTGATTGTCACACTGATATGGACTGAGAATATCTTAGTTGGGAGGATGCAGCATGTTATCTCAGATGCAGTGTCACCAACAGGTATAGAAGCAAGTTGGGGTGTACCCCAGAGAAGTGTGTTGGACCTTCACTGTTCATGTTGTATATTCATGATCTTGCAGACAGTATTAATACTAGCTTCAGACTTTACATAGATAATGGCGTTATGTAGAACCAAGTAAAGTTTGAAACTGTATCAAGGTCTGACTGAATGTATGTACAGCTTTGTTCAAAGTAAGGAGGATGGATGGATGGATGGATCGATTTTGATTGATGGGGTTAAAGGGATCATTGGTTGTTGGTCCCTCATTCTTTTGTGTATCAGACTGGGAATAGCCCACAGATGAAGGACACAAAAGAAAAATCCCAATGGACTTGACTGTACCCAAGAACAAAGGAAGCAAAGACATAGAAGCAAGTAGAAGTGAGAGAGAGGAAGGTAGGAGGGTTAATCTGCCCAGAAAGCAGACATTCTGTAAAGTTCTGCTGTTCACTAGTGTTTTATTTAATTATGAGTTCAGTTGCTCTAAAACTAAAATCCATAAATTATTTTACATGTGTAACAAATTCTACAAAATAAAATAGTGCACCCATAATATGCTGATGGATTACACATTTATGTTTTAAATTTAAATCACTAGTTTTAATATACATCAAAAGAGCATATTTGTTGGGAGGAAAGGGACAGTAGGAAGAAAGGAAAGGCTGACTGGAGACATTCTCTGCATCTCACAGTTGCTTCCACATCCTCCATTACCACAAGAAGACTAGCTACACAGACAAGATAGATTCATCATAATTGTTCTCTTTCCTGGGATTTTGTCAACCATTGATAGATGTCCCAGAATAAGAAGAATTTTAGGGGTGGGAAGGGCAGGAGCCAGGGTGGACCTCTGAGAAAGGATAGCTGTGGGACCCTCGGGTTGGAGCAGGCTGCAGCACTCGCACCTCCAAATTCACAAGTGACCAACAAGGCTATTGTGCACTAAGACACAGAGAGGAATAAAAACCACTTTCACAGATACAAAGCAAAACCAAATCAGCCACTTTGGTGTTGTCTGATAGCACCAGAGGTAGGTAGTGTGTCAGCAAGTATAAGGCTTCATTTTAAGGTGCCAAATTAGGGCAACCTAGTAGGATGTGGTCCACCGTGAGACCCTTGAGCAGGCCTGACATTCTGTATAGTCACAACTAATGGGTGTCAGAGATATCAGATAACACTGGTCACCAGCCTGTAGATTAATCAAGGAGCCACTCCCAATTAAGAATGGCTTGCGACTGTGAGAACGAAAGTGGCTGAGAGATCAAGCAACGGCCAACAATCCTGCAGTGAATATACTGCATCTAACTGCCAGGGAGTGAAGTTCACTGTATTGTGATTGTATGCAGCCAAAACTGGTTTGTCAGTTTGCCATTAAGCCATTAATGTATACAAAACCTGAGTGTGTAAATGCGTGAAGAATGTCTGGGAACAGGCAGCAGAAAGCCATAGGGTCTACTCTAAAACTATATTATTGAGGAGATATGATGGTGGGATGCACACCATTCGGGCGTGTGGTATTACTGACTGACAAAAGCTGCGTGGGAGCAGAAATAGTGACACACCAGTCGATAGTAATTTATTTACCTGTCCTGCAGGGTTTCAGGCTAGGCTGAACCCACACACTTTTCTTCCAGTTAAATTAGAAAAAAACAGAATGGAAACAGTTTAGAGGGAAATAGGGCTTACTAATTTTGTCATTAAATGAGCCAGAAAAATGCCATTTGAGATACAGGTCCTCATAGCATTGGTTTCATCACATTAATTTCCAAAAACAAATACTATCTGTAAGGCACTATCCAAAGTTATTTGATAGGGCATTTACTTGGAGATAGGGTTGATCTAAAACATATTATTGTTAACACTATGAAAGTGTCAAAAACATAGTTCCACACTTTCGTAGTTCTTGGAAAGTGAACATCTTGTGTATTAGCCAAACTTAGACATAGAAACATCTATAAATGTAATTAAGTTTTTCAGCATCTGCTGGTTCTCATCTCCAACTAGAAAGGAATGAAACATAATGTTGCAAGTTTTTACTGCAGTCTATCCACAGCACACTCTCATCTTAAATTAATTTGTTCTTCTGTTTTTAAATGGAGACAGATATGTGTCAGTACCATCTGGAATATTTATTTGAACTTCCAGCTATATTTCTGTTGCAATAATGTATGGTCTAAAATGTATCTAAGAGTAAGTTACCCATTATCGAACACCCTTATTACACTATTTGTAAATCAACTGCATGTGGTTGACAAATAGTGTCGTTTCATAATGACTGTTATGAATCATGAGAAGTAAATGTTTTTTTTAAGAAGTGAAGCTGCTACACTACCATGTGTAGAATAATCTGATTAATTGCATTTTTTTAAGTGGCCAATTTACATTATAAAATAAAAAAAAAACAAATAAAATGAAAAGTACACTTTTTTACAAGGAAGTTAAGCATTTATGGTAATTAAAAGTTCATTGAATGATGTGCCATAATTTTATACATCACCAAGAGCTTTTTCAGGATGTGGATTTTCCACTTTTTTGTCCTCACGGTCCAGCACAAAGTGTGAACGTCAAGGATGGCTGCCTGAGCCAGCTAGGTGGGGCTCATCTGGTACATTTCAACCAGGCCCAGTGCACAGTGTGAACACAGCTTGATGGTGTGACCAGAAAGTTTGCATAAGTTGGCAAAGATGGGATAGCGACATCAGCTGATCATCTAAGACCAGTCGTAAAAGGCAATAAGTCACCACCAAATTGAGTGTTTGGTCCTCGAGGTAGAGTTCTGGTTATGGATAGACAATATGATAGTGTGATAGTGACAGAAGTGCCTGACATGTCTAGCAAGTGTAAAACTGGAAGCAATGGGTGAGAGCCCAGGACTGCACATTTCCTATGGTACCCACAGTTGAGGAGCCATAGTAGATGCAAAGTTGTCAGCATACAGGGAGGATTACAATGTAGACCCCACAGCTGCAGCTAGACCACTGATAGTTGCTACAAAATGGGGCACACTCATTACAGAGCCCTGTGGACCTCTTTTTCTTGTATATGGGGAGTACTGTGGGAAGCACCAACTTTAACCTAGAAAGTATGACAAGACAAGATGTTCTGGACATAAAATTGGGAATTGGCACCAGAGACTCCACTCATTGAGGGTACCCAGGATGTGGTGATGTTGTGTGGTGTGTTGGGCCCTATGCAAGTCAGACAACAGCTGCAAGATGTTAACACCAGAAGAAGCTGACCAAGTGGCAGACTCCAGGCGGTCCAAAGTTTCAGCAGTAGAATGACCTTTGTGAAAACCACCTTCGGACAGAGCCAAAAGGCTCCAGGACTCAAGGTACAAACACACCTGTCTGCTCACCATATGTTCCAGGAATTTGCATAGATATTAAGCGAGGCTAATTACACAATAGCTGTTGTTTTCAAGGGGGTGTTTATCAGTTCCAGTACTGTGACAATCATACTTTCTCACCACTGTGACAGGCACACCTCCTCACTCCAGATATGGTTGAAAATGGCAAGTACATGACATTGGGCATCCATTTATAAGTCATTGAGCATATAGATGTTGGTTCATAATGGCCATCAGGAACACTACCTCAGATACAGAGGCAGAACATGTGGGGTTTGGCAGCATAGGAGTCATCAGACTCTCTCTCTCTCTCTCTCTTGGATGACATGTTTTCTGTAGATAATTTAGATTTGGGTTTGTCTGCTCAAGATTCTGAGGCAGAGGAGGAACACGACACTACGACCTGTAACCTGTGGTGGCTTTAGTCACTGTATGTCATCCAATTGTAGGTCAGCAGAGTCCTGGGAATGCAGTGTACAAGGGACCCCTTCCTGGTAAGTGGTGCAGAGGAGGAGGAGGAGGGCAATGCTTCTCTGGTTGGCAGTTGGGGACTGACATTCCTAGTGAATAGCAAGTCAACATTGTCAAAGAGGGTATGGAGGGAGCAGTAGGAGAAAGACCCTTCTCCACCATGGGAATAGGTGTAGTCCGGTGGCCCTGTAGGCCCAGTAGGCCACATGGTGGATGACGGTACAGTCACCGGAGAGGATGACATCATAGTAGTTGAATTTGTCCATTTCACACATGTACGGTGTAAGAGATTGTGTTTCTTTTTGGTCTCTTGATTTGTGAGGATGTGTATTCCTGGGTTTTCTTTTTACACTTGAAAATGGTACAGGAGGAATGGTGCTCCCCACAGTTGACAGAGATTGGTGGAGAGGGGCACAAACAAACAACCACAATCCCTTCAGACAAGACTGGTGCTGTAATGTAAGGATATGTGTCAAAATCACCTTCACTTGCAGCACCACAAGGGTGTAGGGATATATGGCTTAATATCACAGCGATAGACTACCTTAGATGATTTCTCGTTGATTTAGAAGATGAAGGTGGTAAAGCTGAAGGCTCCAGTATCCACTGTGTTCTCTTTTGCTACCAACTGGACACCATGGACAAAATGCACATGTCATCATTCCTAATTAGCAAACAGCTCTAACAGCAGCTCTAACAGCAGCTCTAACAGCAGCTCTAACAGCAGCTCTAACAGCAGCTCTAACAGCAGTACATAAAAGGAGATCTAGGTGGAAATCCTGTAGCATATTCAGTGGTTAATGCACGATTATAGTGACAGGAAAATCTCCTAGCTTGTCACAGGCAGGTGGGGCAGTTTTAAACTGAATGGAGCCACTTCTAATTTTTGAAATCACCGCCACTGCCCCAAATCTGTCCTCGAGATGTTGAAAGTATAACAAAAACTTTGTAGTCAAAAATGAATCCCCACCTCTCATAGAACAAACCATGTATTAAGGGGAGGAGTACTTCTTGCCTTGTTTCTGAGCCCTATGTTCCTCCCATGCTGTAACCAGGGAAGGGAACCTTTTAGGGTGATACCACTCTGTGTCATATTAGGTCTTAGCTTCATAAGAGACTACTGGGGCCATACGACCACTAGTGGAAAGAGGTTTGAGTCACTTCATGTGGTAGTCTCTTTCCATAGTAATGCCTGCATTCAGCTGGGGCTCTCGCCTTGGGTGTCCCACAGTCACAGCAACAGTAATGGTTACCTGGCCACTAAGCCATTTCCGGAACCCCGCCCAGAACAGAAAGGCTACCATGCTGGGTTTTGGGCATAGTACCAATGCAAAAAAAATAAGGGTGCAAAGAGAGGGTATTTCTGAGTGCAATCGATGGAAGAAAATGAGAACGGTCCACAAAATATGCTGTAGAGACAGCAGAGATCCCTAACCAAAGATTACATGTCCTTCACTATATTGCTTCAGTGGATAAAAAGTGAACCGCAGTTGACGGCCTGTGCAATGTTCCGTAAATGTATGATAACTGTGACATACCCTGGAATGTAATTGGTTTTACAAAGGGCACTGGGACAGGAAATGGCAAACCATCAGTTGCTGACGATGAGTGCAAACTTGTGAGGTTGGCAGAAATGGCGATGGCTAAAAATATCAGGGAATCGCCAAAAATGGCAATAGCTAAAGTGACAACGCCCAATATGCAGCCTATCTAAAAGGTCTCCTCTTAAAAAGAGGTCCAAGAGGAGGTTGGCCAAGTCGTTGAGAGAGGTTTTATTTCTCGGAGCTTATTCCTGTAAGGAGAAGACTGGTGGTGAAGCCAAAGAGATACTATCTGCTGACAGATGGCAAGACAGAGACCATCTGAAGGACTAAAAGGGCTAGCAGACTGAGGTAGTAGGAGGACTGCAGGCTCGGCAGCCGTCTTATATCCTGTGAGAGCGACGTGACAAGGAACCTTCATGAGCATCACAGCTGCTTCCTCAACAGCGAGCAAGTTGAAGCTTTCTTGGACCTATTGCACTATGGAATGGACTGTGTACAACACACAGAGGCTCTGGAGGACAATGAGAGATTTGGAGCATATAACACAATTAAAGCCCGTGTTGCCACATGTATTGGGTGGTCTGATAGAGGGCAAAGACCTCCACTGTAAAAATCTAGCAGTGTTCCGGAAGAAGCCGGCTGGTGTGGCCGTGCGGTTCTAGGCGCTTCAGTCTGGAACCGCGTGACTGCTACAGTCGCAGGTTCGAACCCTGCCTTGGGCATGGATGTGTGTGATGTCCTTTGATTAGTTAGGTTTAAGAAGTTCTAGGGGACTGGTAACCTCAGCAGTTAAGTCCCATAGTGCTCGGAGCCATTTGAACCTTTTGTTCTGGAAGCTGATACTGAAAATAGTCGGTGCCCATGATGAAGACACATCCAACACCACGGTTGGTCTTAGAGGCATCTGTGTACACAAAAATGCTGTGGGCTAAGTTACTTGCTAAGGTCAAGAAAGTTAGTGACAGATCAAATCCAGAGCAGTGTCCGTGGGAAGCGAATGAAATTAAAGATTTAAAGATGAAAATGGGGCACTACATGAAGCCAGGACAGTGAAGGGTTCACATCCATTAGGAATGTGACAGGTACTGTGAAGTTAATCTTCCAGAGCAGTAGCCAGAAAGCAGAACTCAGAGAGGTAACAGAGAAGAAGGGCACATGCCACACTGGTGGTCAACGGAGTCATTGAAAAAGGGGACATAGGATGGGTGGCTGAGCATGGAAGACAAATGGCACGCATATCCACTAACAATGATTTCATGCTGGTACGAACAGTAGTAGTTCGGCAGCTTGTGCAGAGCGACATTCAACTGGGGTAGTGTAAAAGGCACCAGTGGCCAAACGTACTCCATGATGGTGGATTGCGTTAAGATGGCACAAGATGGACGGGCATGCAGATGAACAAGTAGAAGACCCATAGTCTAGTTTTGAATGCACAATGGTTTGGTATGAGCGCAGGAGGGTGGGCCAATCTGTTCCCCAGGAAATAACGCTTAGGACCTGTAGGTCATTGAGAGACAAGATACATTGTGCAGCCAGGTAAGACATATAGTAGGACCAAGAAAGTTTTCTATGAAGCACGAGCACCAGGTATTTTAATGTTGATTGAATGTAAGACTAACAGATCCATGATGTAAAGTGATAGAAGAGACCCACTGTGTCACCAGAAATTCATACAAATGGTTTTGTCAGTGGAAAAGTGGAAGCCATTAACAATGCTCCACGAGTAAGGACAGTTTAGACATTGCTGGAGACTTTATGATCTACTGCAGTTCTCCATGGACTTGTTTCCTCGAGCAAAGTCATCAACATAAAGGAAACTGGTGATGCGTGCTGAGAGACAGGCCATTACATGGTGAATGGCCATAGCAAAGAGGAAGACGTTCAGCATGGAGTCTTGAGGCAATGATTTCTCCTGGATAAAGGTGTTTGACAAGGCCGAACCCATACTTAGCTTGGAAACTCGGATTTTATAAAAATTCCCAAAGGAAATGGGACAGGCAGCCTCTGAAGCTCCACGTGTAGAGAGTATGGAGGATACCAGTCCTTCAGCATGTGTAATAGGCTTTCTCCAAAACAAAAAACATGACTGGAGTCTGGTATTTCCTCAGAAACCATTCGTGACATGGGTTGACAGTGACGAGATGGTATACTGCACGCCAGCATGCACGAAATCCACATTGTGTAGCTCTTAGTAGATTGTGAGACTCCAAGCAACGTACCAGCCGGCCATGAATCGTACATTGAATCACCTTGCAACAGCAGCTGGTGAGAGAAATTGGGCAGTAGCTAGAAGGAAGATATTTTTCCTTATTGGGCTTCACGCCAGCAATTGCGAAACATGTCATCCGCCCATTTTGTATTCTTGTCACCACTGCATAGTCTTTTAATATAGGAATCAAGGGAGAGGATGTTATTTGGTGGCCAGTATCCTCTTTCTATTACCCAACTGCATACACGAATTAACAGGATTCTTTATTGACATTAACAGGAAGCTACTTAACTTTGAGAGTCCGTGTGTTGTAGTACAAGCTCTTCCATCATAGTCCACTTTAGCCTCACTGCTGGTGAAGTAAAAGATCCGCTAGAAACACTACTCCAGCCACTGCACACTCTTGTAGCCGGTGACGTGAACTGACATACACCCACTAGGACAGTGACTGAGCTAGTAACTGAGAGACTTACCGAGACTGAGGCCCTCCAGCCATTGGCGGCCATCTGTATACTTCTGGTCGAGAGGGCGTTGCTCGTGAGTCTCTCTTTGGCCTCTCTCCTGATAGGCGCATTTGATGCAGCGATCTTCTTGCTACGTCTTTGCCGACCAGTGTGCTGGTGACAGTTTACGCCAGCACAACCCAAATGCAGTTTATGTACGAAGGAGAAGCGCTTCCCTGCAAAAGAAAGGTACTGCAGCATCTGAATCTCAGGATTGCCTGGCCGTGGTACAGGAGATCCGGATGAAATGAAGCTTGATCTAGCCCCTTACAGTGAACGCAGCATTGTAGCATTCACGATTCTGAGAAGGGAAGGGTGTTGCCCGAGCCTCCTCCACACTTTTCCGATGGAGGAAGGCTAGGTGATTGTGGAAAGAGCTTGAAGTTTCCGCAAAACGGCGGTCCATTGTGTCGGAGATTGCAATGGTGTCCACGAGGACATCAACTGCTACAGTCGGGCTGGAAATGAGGGAATGAACATTGATCCCAGATAGCCCACGGAGGTTGCCCCACACAATGCAAGAGGGAATAGAATAGAACAGAATCTTTGTCACATGACATGTTACATACAATCATTTGATTGAGAAATTGGTAACTCATCACGAATAATTCTATGACTACCTGGGTTTACCTTAAAACAAGATACATACAATGAAAGCATATGGATGCTCCCAGAAGGACATTACAACATAAAAGATAAATACATGCTAGATTCAAACCACTGTGGATTAGGAAACAGGAAGAAATCTTTCTTTTTAATTATTTTTAATGTTTGTTTCTCTAGTGTACGGACATATTTAATAAGAGCACATACTACCATGAAAGGAGTATATATGTATACACCTAAATATTTACATGCATAGTTTACATGATGCATAGTTTATAAATGTTGGCTCTTGTCCACTCGCTGTGGCGGGAACGTCCCCCAGAAAATGACCAAAATGGTACGCATAAACCTCCTGCTGCCACGAACCAGATGACGAAGGCGGCGACTGCTGCATTGTGGAAGGGTCCAGATCCATCGGTAGGACGAGAGGAGGCAACGGCTCATCTCCTTGGGGTCGTCCAGCGGTGTCGTGATGAACACCCTCTGGCTGCTGGACCCATGAATCTGGGTGAAGAGAGACTGAAAGATCATCATGTACACGACAGAGGCGAAGTTGATTTTGATGGCGGCGCTGCAAGCCATCGGGACCTGAAAGAAGATACATGCAAGCGCCAATTCGGTAGACGATCTCGCCTCGCGCCAACAGTCTGCTACCGCTAAAAACCCTGTGAAAGACAATATCATGCTGCCCAAAGCGATACTAGCGACCTTCCCTCAGCGCCGGATGTTGAGGAGGATGGAGCAGCTGGAGCAGTGTCCGATGGCGGCGGCCGTGAAGCAATTCCGCTGGCGATGGTCCATCTCATGGGTGCCAACGATATGAGGCGAGAAACAGTTGCAGTGCTTGATCCCTGGTGTATGCAGAGCGACGTTTGGCCATCTGCTGCTTGAATGTTCTGACAAATCGTTTCGCTTCGCCGTTTGACTGTGGATGGAACGGTGCACTAGTTAAGTGATGTATGGCATTGCGTTCACAGAATGTTTCAAATTCATTTGACGTTGGCTGAGGGATGTTGTCTGACACCAGTACTTCATCTACATCTACATGGATACTGTACAAATCACATTTAAGTGCCTGGCAGAGGGTTCATCGAACCATCTTCACAGTTCTCTATTATTCCAATCTCGTATAGCACACGGAAAGAATGAACACCTATATCTTTCCGTACGAGCTCTGATTTCCCTTATTTTATCGTGGTGATCATTCCGCCCTATGTACGTCAGTGTCAACAAAATATTTTCGCTTTCGGAGGAGAAAGTAGGTGATTGGAATTTCATGAGAAGATTCCGTCGCAACGAAAAACGCCTTTCTTTTAATGATTTCCAGTCCAAATCCTGTGTCATTTCTGATTAGATTAGATTAGATTAGCTTTTCGTTCCATAGATCCATGTTGAGAAGATCCTCGTGGATGTGGAACATGTCTCTTTTTTAAAGAAAAAGCTGAATTAACAATATTAATAGTATGAATATATACAATACATCATTTGTTTCTATTTAAAAATTCGTCAATGGTGTAGGAGGAGTTGGCCACTAGTATGTCTTTCAGGCTCCTTTTAAACTGATCTTTATTTGTAACTAAATTTTTTTATGTTTGCTGGCAAATTGTTGAAGATGAGTGTTCCTGAGTAGTGGATCCCTTTTTGAACTAAAGTAAGTGCTTTTAAGTCCTTGTGCAGATCATTTTCGTTCCTGGTATTGTATGTATGAACTGAGCTGAGCTGTTTGTTGGAAAAAGAGATATATTATTTAGGACAAATTTCATTAAGGAGTAAATATACTGAGAGGCAGTAGTTAGTATACCCAGTTCTTTGAAGAGGTTTCTACAAGACATCTGTGAGTGTACTCCACAAATAATACCTATTACACGCTTTTGGGCTCTGAAAACATTTGTTTAACTTGAAGAGTTACCCCAAAATATTATACCATATGACATTATGGAATGAAAGTTGGCAAAGTATGAAAGCTTTTTCACTTTTATGTCGCCTATGTCTGCTAACACTCGAATTGCAAATACAGGTTGGTTAAGGCGTTTCTGCAGTTCTGTGGTGTGCTCCTCCCAACTGAATTTATTATCAAGTTGTAATCCCAGGAATTTAAGACTGTCAACCTCTTCTATCTGCTCTTCTTCGTACTTTATGCATATGCTGGGTGGAAACCTCTTACAGGTTCTGAATTGCATAGAGTGAGTCTTTTAGAAGTTTAATGTCAGTGAGTTGGCTTTAAACCATTTATTAATATCCATGAAAATATTATTAGCAGATCTTTCTAGAACTACACTCTACATACTATTTATTGCAATACTTGTGTCATCTGCAAACAATGAACTCAGCTTCTGGCAGTGTAACTGATGAGACATCATTAATGTACACAAGAAAAAGCAATGGCCCTAAGATGGATCTTTGTGGGACACCACATATAATTTCTTCCCATTCTGATGATGACAGATGCCTTAATTCACTAGTCCCTTGCACTGACACCCTTTGTTTCCTGTTAGCTAGGTATGACTTGAACCATTTTGCAGCACTGGCCGTGACACCATAGAATTCTAATTTACTTAAAAGGATGTTGTGGTTTACACAATCAAATGCCTTTGACAAATCACAGAAAATACCTGCTGCTTGTAACTTGTTATTTAATGAATTAAGTACATTTTCACTGTAGGTGTAAATAGCCTTTTCGATATTGGAACCCTTCAGAAATCCAAACTGTGTTCTTGATAATATGTTATTTGTGGTCAGATGGTTGAGAAGCTGCCTGTACATTACTTTTTATGAAATTTTTGAGAATGCTGGCAAAAGTGAAATTGGTCTGTAGTTTATGGCATCTCTTTATCCCCTTTCTTGAATAGAGGCTTAACATCTGCATATTTCAGCCAGTCAGGAAATGTCCCAGTTATAATTGACTGGTTACACAAGTAACTTAGAATTGTGCTAAACTCACAAGAACATGCCTTAATTAACTTTGTTGATATTTCACCGTAACCACTAGAATGCTTTGTTTTTAAAGATTTTATTATGGAAGTTATTTCTTTTGGTGAAACGAGTGACATATTCATGTACCTGAAGCTATTTGTAAAGGCTAGTTTCAGATATTCAAGGGCATTATTTACTGATCCTGACAATCCCATTCTATCAGTAACAGATATAAAGTACTTGTTAAATATATTTGCCACACTATGCCCCCCCCCCTGCGGGTCCGGGGATTAGAATAGGCCCGCGGTATTCCTGCCTGTCGTAAGAGGCGACTAAAAGGAGTCCATCCCCCTCACGGGGGTAGTTCGCGCCTGCGTCCGGAGACGGACGGTTCCACGACCTATCATCGTGGTCCTTTTGGTTTTTTCACTTCTCGTTTCTTCCTTCCTTTTGTTGGTTCCTTTCTTTGCTCTTCTCCACCTCACTGTCTTCCTTACTCTTTCCCTTGCCTTCTCCTTGCCTTCTCATTGCCTTTTTCTCCTTGCCTTCTCATTGCCTTTTTCTCCTTGCCTTCTCATTGCCTTCTTCTCCTTGCCTTCTTATTGCCTTCTTCCCCTTGCTTTCTCCTTGCCTTCTTCTCCTTGCCTTCTCTGGTCTCCGCCTCGGCGTTTGAGACAGTCTGTCCTCTTTCTCCCTCTCTCTCTCTTCTTTTTCCTCTTCTTCCTTCCTCCCTGTGCGTGTCTGAAGGCCGACCCACGCGTTCGCACGCGTAGCCGGTGACGGGGTAACGCGTAAGTCCCCGCCCTGGGTAGACATGTAAGGCACGCGCGTACCCCCTGGTAAAGGCCAGGCCTGGGGAGGGGTGATTGCCTGAGCTGATACCTTCTGACCATGCCGATTGGTCCCTCCGTCTGTTTCTCGGGAGGTGTGACCTGAGGTGTAAACATTCACCTAAGGCGGGAGTGCCCTCTGAGAGGGTCCCCACAAGGAAGGAGCGCGCCATCGGAGACGCTGGCAATCATGGGGGATTCCTCCGCAATGGATTCTACTCCATCTCTTTCGACTTCGACCCAAAAACGGAAACGTGACCAGCCAACAGTGACAAAAGTACTACCGCCTGCCCCACAGTTCCTCGTAGTTTCTCGAACTGAGGACGGAAAGGATTTTTCCTCTGTCAACCCTTTCGTTATTCAGAAGGGCGTAGATGCCATAGCCGGATCTGTCAAATCCTGTACCAGGTTGCGTAACGGCACCTTATTACTGGAAACTGAGAATGCCTTTGAGGCACAAAAACTGCTTCGGGCCACCCTCCTGTACACGTTCCCTGTCCGGGTGGAGGCCCACCGAACTTTGAATTCGTCTCGTGGTGTGGTCTATACTGACTCCCTCGACGGATTGACTGACGAGGAGCTTCAATCATTCCTCGCTGAGCAGGGCGTGACGGCTGTCCATAGGGTCATGAAAAAGGTCAACACTGACCTTGTACCGACCCGGACAATTTTCTTGACCTTCGATAGTGTTAAGCTGCCATCGCGCATCAAGGCGGGCTACGAGGTTATTTCTGTTCGCCCCTATATCCCGACACCTACGCGCTGCTACCAGTGTCAGCGTTTCAATCACACTCGACAGTCTTGTTCCAATGCGGCTAAATGTGTCACCTGTGGCAGGGATGCCCATGAGGGTGACTGTCCACCTCCGTCTCCTCGTTGTGTGAACTGTCAGGGTGACCATGCAGCATCCTCCCGCGACTGTCCTGTCTATAAGGAAGAACGCTGTATCCAGGAAATTCGGGTCAAAGAGAAAGTGTCCACCTCGGCTGCTCGCAAGCTATTGGCTAGTAGGAAGCCCACGCTGCTCCCAGCGGGGAAATACAGTACTGTCCTCGCCTCTCCTCGGACTACCCAGGAGGTAGCAACCCAGACATGCGATCTGACCTTCAGCACCACGGTCGTCCGTTCGGCCAGTGCTAAGATCGCGCGGTCGACGTCTCCTCTTCCTCCCATCACCCCACAGACACGAGCACCTTCTTCAGCTTCTGCTAAAACGAAGACACCGAAGTCAGATGCACGGGCCTTCAAGAAGGAACCATCCCGTGCAGACTTCCTCCGTACCTCGACCTCACAGCCTTCGACCGGTACTTCCACTACACGTCCTTCCAAAAAGGCGCATAGGAAGCACAGTTCTCCTTCCCCGCCACGGCGCATTTCTTCTCTTGCGCCACCCAGCGGCTGCCGCCCCAGGCCGTCATCCGTTTCGCCTGGCCGCACCGCTGGTCGCCGTACATCTGGCCGTTCACTGGCGGAGGAAGCTCCCCCTCCCGGCCATCCTCCCGAGATGGCCGATGACCCTATAGACCCAATGGACGATGACTGTCCGCCTACTGATAGCGGCGGCAGTGCTCGCTCGAAGCCAGGCCCTAAGCGGCCTTCGAGGTGACCACTTCTCTCATCTTTCTTTTCTTACGATGGCACTTATTCACTGGAATATTCGCAGCATTCGCTCCAACCGAGAGGACTTGAAGTTGCTGCTCCGCTTGCACCGTCCGCTTGTCGTAGCCCTCCAGGAAACGAAGCTACGCCCATGCGATCAAATTGCCTTGGCACACTACACCTCTGTGCGTTTTGACCTACCCCCTGTGGTAGGTATCCCAGCTCATGGAGGGGTTATGTTGCTGGTCCGGGATGATATTTACTACGATCCCATCACGTTGCACACCGGCCTGCAGGCAGTTGCCATCCGCATTACTCTCCCCACTTTTACGTTTTCCTTTTGTACCGTTTACACTCCATCGTCATCTGCCGTTACCAGGGCAGACGTGATGCAACTTATTGCTCAGCTACCTGCACCATTTTTGTTAACTGGAGACTTCAATGCCCACCATCCCCTTTGGGGCTCTCCAGCATCCTGCCCGAGGGGCTCCTTGTTAGCAGACCTTTTCAACCAGCTCGATCTTGTCTGCCTCAATACTGGCGCCCCTACTTTTCTTTCGGACACATCTCACACCTATTCCCATTTAGACCTCTCTATATGTACTCCCCAACTTGCACGCCGGTTTGAGTGGTATGCACTTTCTGATACATATTCGAGCGACCATTTCCCGTGTGTTATCCATCTCCTGCAGCATACTCCCTCTCCGTGCTCCTCTCGTTGGACCATCTCCAAGGCAGACTGGGAGCTCTTCTCTTCCAGGGCTACCTTTCAGGATCAAACCTTCACAAGCTGCGATCGTCAGGTCGCACACCTCACGGAAGTCATTCACGCTGCTGCTGAATATTCCATCCCTCACCCTACTTCTTCTCCACGTCGCGTACCGGTCCCCTGGTGGACCGCAGCATGTAGAGATGCTTTATGTGCTCGTCGACGTGCTTTACGCACCTTTAAGCGCCACCCTACAGTGGCGAATTGTATTAATTATAAACGATTACGTGCTCAGTGTCGTCGTATTATTAAAGAAAGCAAGAAAGCCAGCTGGGCTGCTTTCACAAGCACCTTCAACAGTTATACCCCTTCTTCTGTTGTCTGGGGTAGCCTGCGCCGGCTATCTGGCACTAAGGTCCACTCCCCAGTTTCTGGCTTGAAGGTCGCGAATGAAGTCCTTGTGGCCCCTGAGGCTGTCTCCAATGCCTTCGGCCGCTTTTTCGCCGAGGTTTCGAGCTCCGCTCATTACCACCCTGCCTTCCTCCCCCGCAAACAGGCAGAGGAGGCTAGGCCACCTGACTTCCGCTCCTCGAATTGTGAAAGTTATAATGCCCCATTCACCATGCGGGAACTCGAAACCGCACTTGGCCGATCACGGTCCTCCGCTCCAGGGCCTGATTCTATTCATATTCAGATGCTGAAGAACCTTTCTCCTGCGGGTAAAGGTTTTCTTCTTCGTACATACAATCGCATCTGGATTGAGGGACATGTTCCCGCATGCTGGCGCGAGTCTATTGTTGTCCCGATTCCTAAGCCGGGGAAGGACAAGCACTTGCCTTCCAGTTATCGACCTATCTCGCTTACCAGCTGTGTCTGTAAAGTGATGGAGCGAATGGTTAACTCTCGATTGGTTTGGCTGCTCGAGTCTCGACGCCTACTTACCAATGTACAATGTGGATTTCGAAGGCGCCGCTCTGCTGTTGACCATCTGGTTACCTTGTCGACCTTCATTATGAATAACTTCTTGCGGAAGCGCCCGACCGCGGCTGTGTTCTTTGATTTGGAGAAGGCTTACGACACCTGTTGGAGGGCGGGCATTCTCCGCACCATGCATACATGGGGCTTTCGCGGTCGCCTCCCTCTTTTTATTCATTCCTTTTTAATGGATCGACAGTTTCGGGTACGTGTGGGTTCTGTCCTGTCCGACACCTTTCGCCAGGAGAATGGGGTGCCACAGGGCTCAGTTTTGAGCGTCGCTCTCTTCGCCATCGCGATCAATCCAATAATGGATTGCCTCCCAGCTGATGTATCAGGCTCCCTTTTCGTGGACGATTTTACCATCTATTGCAGCGCGCAGTGTACACGTGTCCTGGAGCGATGTCTTCAGCGTTCTCTTGACCGTCTTTACTCCTGGAGTGTCGCCAATGGCTTCCGTTTTTCTGCCGAGAAGACGGTCTGTATTAACTTCTGGCGCTACAAAGAGTTTCTCCCACCGTCCTTACGACTCGGTCCCGTTGCTCTCCCACTCGTGGAGACAATCAAATTTTTAGGCCTTACCTTTGACAGGAAACTTAGCTGGTCTCCACATGTGTCATATTTGGCCGCCCGTTGTACCCGTTCTCTAAATGTCCTCCGTGTTCTCAGTGGTATGTCGTGGGGAGCGGATCGAACCGTCCTACTTCGTCTATATCGGTCGATCGTCCGCTCCAAGCTGGATTATGGGAGCTTCGTATACTCCTCTGCACGGCCATCCATCTTACGCCGCCTCAACTCCATACAACATCGGGGTTTACGACTTGCGATCGGAGCATTTTATACCAGTCCCGTAGAGAGTCTTCATGCTGACGCTGGCGAATTGCCACTCACCTACCGGCGCGATATACTGCTTTGTCGGTATGCCTGTCGGCTACTGTCAATGCCCGACCATCCGTCTTATCGTTCCTTTTTTGACGACTCTCTTGACCTTCAATACGGGTTGTATGTCTCTGCCTTGCTACCCCCTGGAGTTCGCTTTCGTCGCCTCCTTCAACACCTTCATTTTTCACTCCCTGCGACCTTTCGAGTGGGCGAGAGCCGCACGCCACCTTGGCTCCAGGCTCAGATCCGCGTTCACCTCGACCTCAGCTCGCTCCCAAAAGAGGTCACCCCCGGTTCGGTCTACCACTCCCGTTTTTTGGAACTTCGTTCGAAGTTCAACAACATGACTTTCATTTATACAGATGGCTCTAAGACCAATGACGGGGTCGGGTGTTCCTTTATTGTCGGGGCACAAAGTTTCCAATACCGGCTCCATGGCCATTGTTCGGTCTTCACAGCTGAGCTCTTTGCCCTCTACCAGGCTGTTCTTTACATCTGCCGCCACCGACATTCTGCTTATGTCATCTGCTCAGATTCCCTGAGCGCCATCCAGAGCCTCAGTGATCCGTACCCGGTTCACCCTTTCGTACACCGGATCCAACGCTCTCTTCAGCAGCTGGTGGACGTCGGTACGCCGGTTAGCTTGATGTGGGTTCCTGGCCATGTCGGTATCCCTGGGAACGAAGCTGCAGATGCCGCGGCCAAGGCTGCGGTCCTCCAGCCTCGGACAGCTTCTTGTTGTGTCCCTTCGTCCGATTTTAGCAGGGTCATTTGTCGGCGCGTTGTGTCGCTGTGGCATGCCGATTGGGCTGCACTTACCGACAACAAGCTTCGGGCCTTAAAACCTCTTCCCGTGGCTTGGACGTCCTCCTCACGCCCTTCTCGGCGGGAGGAGGTCGTTTTAGCAAGGTTAAGAATTGGACACTGCCGGTTCAGCCATCGCCATCTGCTGACGGCTGCGCCGGCGCCGTTCTGCCCATGTGGGCACTTGCTGACGGTCAGACACATTTTAATGTCCTGTCCTGATCTTAACACACTGCGCCTCGATCTTAACCTGCCTAATACTTTCGATGCCATTTTAGCGGATGACCCACGAGCAGCTGCTCGTGTTCTTTGTTTTATCAATTTGACACACCTCGCTAAGGACATTTGATGATGTTTTTTAATCCTATGCCTGTCAGTCTGTCTTTTATTGTGTTTTCCCTTTTAGTTGTTGTTGTCAACTTGTGCCTCGCGGTGCATTCTTAGAGTAGTCAGGGCGCTAATGACCATTGAAGTTGTGCGCCCGAAAACCACAAAAAAAAAAAAAAAAAAAAAAAAAACACTATGCCCATCGGTTACTAATGTGTCATCTACCCTTAGTGCTATTTGCTCCTGTTCCTTTCTGGTTCTACCAGTCTCCTCTTTCACTATATCCCATATTGTTTTTATTTTGTTCCCTGACATTGCTATCTTCTTCTCGTAGTGCATTTGTTTAGATGTCTGAATTACTTTTTTTTAATATTTTACAGTATTCCTTGTATTTAGCTAAATCATCAGCATAGGAGCTATTCTTGGTCGACAAATACATTTTCCTTTTTGTCTCATAGGAAATCTTTATTCCTGGTGTGATCCATGGTTTTATTGTAGACTTCTGTTTAATTAGAGTAACTTTTAGAGGAAAGCGGTTTTTCATGAAAGTGTTATATATTTCATTCATGTCATGAGCACTATAAACATCTTTCCAGCTTATATCTTCGAGCAGTTTCCTAAAACACTCAATTTTTGATTGATTCAATACTCTCCTGTACTCAGATTTAGCAGTCTTGATAATCTGCTTAGAATTTACATCTAAAACAAGGAGCTGCATGTCATTATCTGATAGTCCATTTATTACAGGTTTTATTATATGATTTTGTTCATTTGATTTGTCTATAAAAATGTTATCAATGGCTGTCTTTGAGGATTTAGTGATCCTAGTTGGAATGTTTACAGTGTGAGTTAGATTAAAAGGCAACATTACTTACTGCAGTAAATGTTTACTGGAAGATTGAACTAGTAAATCTGTATTAAATTCACCAGCAATCAAAATTTCTTTGTTTCTTCCTGTTAAATAACCCAAAAGAGCTTCTAGATGATTTATGAATAGATTATAATTTCCTGCAGGTGCTCAGTAAATAGTTACTATTATATAGGATCTGTTATGGAACTCTACTTCTGTTGCACATGCTTCCAGATGCTGCTCTAAACAGAATTTACTGATGTCAATGTTCTTGAATTTGTGGCAGTTTTTAAAAAATGTGGCAACTCCTCCTCCATCCATATCTACTCTGTAGAAGTAGGAAGCTAGCTTAAATCCTCAAATGTCTAACATATCTATACCAGTGGTCACTTGATGTTCAGAGAGGCAGTTTATGTTAATTTGTTTAGATGAGTTCATTTCACCGATACAAATGAGCAGTTCATCAACTTTATTTCTGAGTCCCGGAATGTTCTGGTGTAATAAAGATAGCTGATACTGCATACTAATGGGATTATAACTGCTTTGGTGAAGATGAACTGGCAGTTTCTGATTACTTTCTGTTAAACATTGTTTAAATGGAGGCTGTATGCTAAAATCTGACTTCTGTTCATCTGTTTTCTCAAACTGAGTGTGCCTGCCAATCTCTTTTAAAACTCTCCCATGTTTCGCGATAATACAAAACCTGCTGCCTTTCTTTGAACTTTTTCCATGTACTCCATCAATCCTACCTGGTAAGAATCCCACAACGTGCAGGAGTATTCTAAAAGAGGATGGACAAGTGTAGTGTAGGCAGTCTCCTTAGTAGGTCTGTTGCATTTTCTAAGTGTCCTGCCAATAAAACGCAGCCTTTGGTTAGCCTTCCCCACGACATTTTCTGGATGTTCTTTCCAATTTAAGTTGTTCGTAATTGTGATACCTAGGTATTTAGTTGAATTTACGGCTTTTCGATTAGACTGATTTATCGTGTAACCGAAGTTTAGCGAGTTCCTTTTAGTACTCATGTGGATGACTTCACACTTCTCGTTATTTAGGGTCAACTGCCACTTTTCGTAGCAGTCTGATATTTTTTTCTAAATTGTTTTGCAGTTTGTTTTGATCTTCTGATGACTTTATTAGTCGATAAACGACAGCGCCATCTGCAAACAACTGAAGACGGCAGCTCAGATTGTCTCCCAAATCGTTTTTATAGATAAGGAACAGCAAAGGGCCTATAACACTACCTTGCGGAACGCCTGAAATCACTTCTGTTTTACTCGATGACTTTCCGTCAATTACTACGAACTGTGACCCCTCTGACAGGAAATCGCAAATCCAGTCACGTAACTGAGACGATAGGCCTATTCCATAAGCAAGCAATTTCACTACGAGCCACTTGTGTGGTACAGTGTTAAAAGCCTTCCGGAAATCCAGGAATACGAAATCGATCTGAAATCCCTCGTCAATAGCACTCAGCACTTCATGTGAATAAAGAGCTAGTTGTGTTTCACATGAACGATGTTTTCTAAACCCACGTTGACTGTGTGTCAGTAGACCGTTTCCTTCGAGGTAATTAATAATGTTCAAACACAATATATGTTCTAAAATCCCGGTGCATATCGACGTTAACGATATGGGCCTGTAATTTAGTGGATTACTCCTACTACCTGTCTTGAATATTGGTGTGACCTGTGCAACTTTCCAGTCTTTGGGTACGGATCTTTCGTCGAGCGAACAGTTTTATATGATTGTTAAGTATGGAGCATACTCTGAAGGAACCTAATTGGTATACAGTTTCGACCAGAAGACTAGGTAAACCTTAGAGGCAAAAAATCGATGACAAGACCTGAATTGTGCTACATGACGTTGTCTAGTTCATTGATTCAAATAGCAAGTTTCCTTTTGCTTTTCCAATCGCAATCAACCAGCGAGTGCTCCAAACAGGTCGCACAAAGTCTATGTGCACACGTTGCCACGGTGATTGCGACTTAGGCCAAGCAGAGAATTTTTGTGGTGGAGCGGAATGATTTTCCGCACATGCGTGACACTGTGACGTCATCTGATCTGTTTGGGGGTCCACACCCTGCCAAGTACAGTGTCGGCGTACGAACAATCCCCCAATGTCCTCGGTGAAGTTACTGCAACACTTCTTTTTGCAAAGCTTTAGGGATCAGCACACGTGATTGTCCACTGTCGTGTCATTATGAATATGAATCACTCTTTGCTGTTTATCGAGGCTATTCCGACGTGCAAAGTTGTAGTTGAGCAGAATGTTGAAGTCTGAATCGACTTCCGTGGCCTGTGCAATTTGGAAATTTGTAGTAAGGGCTTATGGGACCAAACTGCTGAGGCCGTCGGTCCATAAGCTTACGCACTACGTAATCTAACTTACGCTAAGGACAACGCACACACTCATACCCGGGGGAGGACTCGAACCTCCGAAGGGGCAGCCGCCCGGTCCGTGACAAGACGTTAGAGACCGCGCGGCTACCCCGCGCAGCCCTGTGCTAGTTTTTCCTATAGTTCAGTAGAAAAGAGTGAATCAATTCAGACTCCTGAGCATCGATGTGACAACAAGATGCAGCAGAAGCGTCAAAGTCTGTCAGGGCCAATTGGAAGACGTGAAAGCGCGTCCGCATTACCATGTTCGGATGATACACAATCTCGTACTGGTATTGATTCATCAACAAAGCCCATCGTTGCAAAATTTGTGCAGTTCGTACAGGAACCGGTTTCGTCGGATGAAACAATGACTGGAAACGCTTGTGATCGTTACTAAGTAGAATTTTCTGCCGTACAAATAGTGGTCGAATTTGTTGACACCATACAGAATAGCCAAAGCCTCTTTTTCAATTTCTGAATAGTTACACTGCGCTTTGGACAACACTTCTGATGCGAAAGCAATAGGCCGATCTTTATTTCCAATTCTGTGCGAAAGCACTGCACCGATTCCGTAAGAGGAAGAGTCAACTTGCAATACAACTGGTTTGTCAGGATCAAAGTGAACTAAGCATCGCTCACTGAGCAATGAAGCTTTAAGTTTTAAAAAAACTACTTGGCGCTCATCTGTCCAAATAAAGGGAACGTAGTCGATGCAATGGTGATTTGTGCAGCATTCGGAATAAACCGAATATAATAGTTCACCATCCCTAAAACTACCTGCAGTTCTGTGATATTGTAAGGAACAGGCAAATCGCGTATGGCTAACAAATGCGACTGGAGAGGCTGTACACCTTGACTGTTTTTAAATCTGAGTTGCAGTATGTTGGTCATGTCATAGAGATCACACTTGTCCAGTCTACATTTTAGTACTGTCTCAAATAACACACGAAACAAACCATGTAAATTTACAATGAGATCTTCAGGTGTATGACTTGCTGCGACAGTCATTTGGTACTAGTGCAGTCAGCTGTTCCAAATATCAGTGGGAAATGGCAGGAGCGGAAGCAGTGCCAAAAGGCAAACGCAAATATTTAAACAAGCCCAAATGAGTATTCACTACACACACTGCTTGAAATTCTTCGTCGAGCTGTATTTGAAGATATGCATCGCGCAAATTAATTTTTGAAAAGTAGCGTCCAGCGCCTGATTTGTCCATAAGATCCTCTGGCCGTGGCAATGGAAAAGTATCAAGGACAGTTTGTGTGTTGACTGTAGACGTAGTCAACACAGAGGCGAATGCGACCTTAAGGCGTGGGGAGAAAAACCAGTGGACTTGCCCATTGACCAGCTGATACGGACGCAATAACTCCATTATGTTGCAAGTCTGCAAGTTCAGCAGCGACTCTGTCCATAATACAATGGGAACACTTCTAGCCTGGCAAAATTTCGGTTGAGCATTATCTTTCAGCGTAATATGCGCGACCAAATCAGTAGCGTTTGGCTAAACCTTCAGACAAGAGTTCTGGGAATTCTTTTAGCAAGCTAGCTGCACTGTCTTTTGCATTGAATGCAGACAATGATAAAGTCTTGAACAAATCAAAAGAATCAAGACCAAATTCGTTCCCACAATCGCGTACCACTGTAAAAGTCACTGTTCACGTATGCGAGCGTTACATTGCAGGCAAAGTACATGTTCCGAGAAAGGGAATGTCTTTACCATTGTAAGACGTCAGTTGCGTGCTAGTTTTAGACAGGTGTGGGGAGCCTTAACAGTTCATATGTATGGCGATTTAGCAATGTGACAGAGGCACCCGTGTCCACCTGAAGTTTCACAGAAAGTTTGACTGACGTATCACTGACGAAACTGCACGCATGCTAGTTGCAGACTTTGAACATACTGCATTAATTACATGGGTCTTGTGACTAGATTTTTGTGAATGGGTCGAATTCTTATGTTTGTTCCGTTGCAAACATAGGGACTGTACATGTCCTTTCCTACCACAAGCGTAACACTGAGCTTGTCGGGAGGGGCAGTCTTGGCGATTGTGCCGCGAGTAACACCTAAGGCTTAATTCTGTTAGCCTGTGTAGCCACCTTTTTAGCGAGCTGCTTACACGTCGTGGTACGTTCTTTACTGGGCGTAGCTAGCGTGAGCTGCCAGTGCAAGCAAGCAAGGGACTCAACCTGACAAATAGCTGGCTGCTCAAATTTAACAGTCAACAAGGCACAAGAATCGTGCAGATCTAGTATTTGCACTACTTGCTGAAATGATGGATCGGACTGTTTCAGAATTTGTTCTCGGAGTTTATCAGGTTCATTGTACACGATTTCATCACGGAACATATCTGAATATAAAGCACTGCAAGCATATTTAAATTTGCATTTGCTTGTCATACCCTGAAAATCTGTTACGACAAATAAGAAAACAGAAAATCAAAGTCAGAAATTACAATTGAGTTTTTACTTCCTACTCACTGTCAATTTCACAAACTCTGCATATGATTGTTTTTGCAGAATGAATGGAACACACATACTTGGAACACCAGCAACAAACTATAGACACTCTTGTCATCTTGTCTCTTTCATTTTTAAGAGTTTTTACTCTTCAAACAGATGTGACATCTTCCTCTTGAATAAAATCCAACAGACGAAACAGTTGCAGTAACGCTGGGCTGCATTTTCCCTTGAACACTTTACATTGCAGAGATGACAGAGCAAAGAATATCACGGGTTTACAAAAGTCTCTCTTCCACAGCTGGCCTAAGGAGCTGTTGACCTAATTCTAACAGATACGGTCTTCTTACATTATTCTTCCTCTTATTCCAGTTTGCGTTGTTGATCATGAAAATCGTTCCGTCATTGAGACTGGCAATATCTATCCCCCCACCCCCCCCACCCCTCTGTCGACTCGTCCACCTTGTTATCATTGTGTCGTGTGGAAATATGTAGAAGGTTCTTGGTAGGCTTCAGTTTGGAGGTGTATGAAACGAAGGTAACTGGTGCGCTACCTGTTTTCGCACCTGTGAATAAGAACTTAGAGGAAAATAGCTCTCCATCCTTCGTCTTCTTTTGCTATTCTGGTATGTGTGTTGTGTTACTCTTCAATGTTCCCACCAAAGTTAACTTGTCATCACGGTAAAGCTCCTCGGCTAGGTCCATGGCCGTAACGATAAGTTGTTATATTTCTTCCATTTCCTGCCAGTGGATTCACTAGGCGTCTAACAACTGCCTTTGCACTCTGTTCCTCGGCAGGTCGTTCATCCTTCCCTGCATAGACCTCCATTTTTAGAACATATCGGATGTGTGCATCTGATAACATCCTAATCAATATGCCGTACTTCCCAGGCATGTCTTTCATAAAGACCATAAAATGACGTCTTCCTCGAAATAGGGAGTGCATTTCATCGATCGTTAGATCTTAACTTGGTATGTAGTATTTCAGAAACATTTTGTCGAAAATTTCTCGAAGGGGGCAAAACTTATCCTGCTTTCGTCTTTCGGTTCTTGTTACTTCATCATCAGATCTAATCAGGGACGGAAGTTCTCCACATTGAATAAGACTCATTGTAGCTATGTAGATATTCTTTCCAAATACTTTCCCCCATAAGTCCTCAAGAAGCAGTCTAGTGTCATTATTTGTGCCCATACGTGTCAAAATACCAATGAAGGCGTACATTTCTTCTATGGCTGTAAGTTTTAAGCTCTTATTACGAGCTTCTTGGTTTGTATAGTCCAAGATAATCTTAATTATTTCGGGCGTTACAAACTTTTTGAAAGATTGACACACTAGAGGTCAAGCCTTCATGAGTCAAACCTTCATGAGTCAAACCTTCACTATATTTTGTACTGACCTGCGTACTTGGCTTGTAGGCACAGTAATATATTGGTCATCAGGGGACGAACTCCCTGAACCTGACTCATTTTAATTTTCTTGTGAATCACTTTCGCCACCTTCACTTGCTTCATTTATTATAGCTGACACCTCTTCATCTGTGAGAAACCTCTGATACTGACGAGACATTGTGTCAGAACTGCGAGTAATGTACAACTGCTCGAACAACAAAGGAGATTTATTTCAAAACGACGGTGGCAACACAATACAGCGGTACCAGCAGTCAGAAAATGTATTTCTTTCTGCCGCACTGAAAAATATTTTAATGAGGAAAGTTGTCCCTCCGATGTCTAAGGACAGTGGGGTGGGGCGGTGGCTGGGGGGGAGGGGGGGAGGGGGGGGAGGGGCTGGCGGGCGGTCTAAAACTGCCACACTGAAATGTATATTAAATAATTCACAAAAATTATAAAATCATGACCGCACATACTCCAAATATTTTACTACAACTACCTAAATTCTTGCTTCTTCACTCCAACAAATAGATGTACTACCGAAATAAAACAAATACTGAGCGCAATTTTTGCCCCCCCCCCCCCCCCCCCCCAATTGGTGCTATGGTTGACTTTGGATTTAGAACAAGTGTCGCAAGCGATAGGAAACGGGCAATATAAATCATAGTCCTGTGATACAGGCAATGTTCAGGCAAGTCTGTCACACAGACTGTGGATCACAACTAACTGTTCTCGTAGAACTCTCTTCGAGGCTGTGCTAATAGTCCGCTAATACTGTCCACTAATGTTCGTATACTGGTCCGATGTGAGTGGCCGGCGCTGCCATGAGCGGCCCTTATGTTCACTTCGGCTTGAGGGCGCTCCTGTCGTGGTGCGGTCCTGTTCCGCGCACCATCGACCATTGGCCGACGTCGTTTCGCAGCCTTCTCTGGTCTTCCGGTCTTCGTCTTTATTCTGGCACTTGTAGTTACGCCAGAACAACAAGTTCTCTTTTAATGTAAGTTTATGTTCTTTTTATGTGTGTCCGTACTTAAACCTACTACGTTATGAATGATTTTAATGAGAAAGACAAGTAACAGATTATTAGATTTGCTTTGCTTTCCTGTTTTTCCTACATAATGTTCTATAGGTAACATTGGCTTTTTAAATATTTTTCAGTGTTTGCATCTCCAGGTTCTAGCATGCAGTCCTTCGACTTTGAACGCATTTTATTGCTAAGCTTCACAGCCATGTAGAATGGAGTATTTTCAAATAACGTCAGCATTTGCCAAGGAAGCGTGTAATCTTGTTTGTGCCTTGTTTCATAAGCATGTCTAAATGAATTTCCTTCAAAAAGATGTCGGTTTTTTAGCTCAAAGAGAAGTGTTTCCCCTATAAACGTACGAGGAATTGTCAATAAGTCAAGGCTTCAAAATAAAGGTTTGTGTGATTGTCTGTTGTTTATTCCAGTTATAACTCTGATCTTTTTTTGTGTAGGTTCAACACCAGGAGGAGGATTCCTTTCTAACCACCCCAAAAATTATCCCACATATTACAACTGATATAAAATATGCATGAAACACAAAGTAATTGACATAGCTGTTATGAAAATTGTTTAGAACCCTCACTGCATAAACAAAACTATTTCACTGCTTCAGTAAGCAAACCACGTCATCAGTCCATGACACATTTCTTGAAGTAAACATAAACGAAAACTTAACAGATCCTACAGTGATTAGTTCTCTGTTTTCATAACTTAACTGTGTTTATTTTCAACAGTTTGTTTGGTCCTAAAGTGTACAATGTGTTCTTGTTAGGTTTGGTTTCGTAGTATTATTATCTATCAAAGTGTCAAGTTCTTGAAGACTTTGTTTCGTTTTCTGTGCTAATTCTTCAGTGTTTTGTACAGCAGACTACTGCTGTTGAATCATCTTCATACAGAATTATATCTGAAGTTACTTTTCCTCGCATGTAATTTACACAACATTGAAATAGTAATATAGTAATGGGCCTAGTATGGACCCTCGGGGCTCACTTGCTTGTATTTCCTTCCAACTAAAGCGAGCTTACTCGCGCTATATTCTATATCTCCAGTTAGTGTTTTTGGTGCTCTTTCCAAGGCATTTGATTGTGTTGATCATGACACACTCTCAGAAAAACTATATTTTTATGGAACTCATGGTTTTATGCACAACTAGTTTGACTTGATTATCACAACCTTTTGCATTCTCTTGGTACAGTATAACTCAGAAAATGTCAGAAGGGTGACAATTTTAGTGGCTGGGGAAAATATAAACAGAGCCCTCACAGTCCAATTTTGGGTCCACTCCTATTCCACATATGTGAATGACTTTCTGCTGAACATTGTGTTATAATACATCCAGTTAGAGATAAATCAGGTGAAGAGTTAGCAAATATTTCCCAATATTAAGTGGTACTCTGAAAATGGACTGTCCCCAATTAAAAAAAAAAAAAAAAAAAAAACACACACACACACACACACACACACACACACTACATTCAGTTCTGTACACCAAATAGTCACGCCAATAATTGCAAGTGAAAGAGCGCATATTCGAGAAAGTTTCGCCGTTCTGTATTCAGAAAGGCTTAAAGGGTCTTGCTGGCATTTTAAAATCAGTTAAGCGATTGTGTTCTGAGACTCTGCTGGTAGAAACTTTAAATCCCAACAAGTTAAGAACTCCCAGAAAGCTCATTGCCTTGGGGAATCTTCCATCGAAATTGAGCTGCACACCACCTTAAATTGTAGTGAAGGTGTTGTGATGTGCAGGAATCTGGTGGACATTACCAAGGAGGAACTGAAAGAAGAGTGGACTGCAGAAAGTTTAGTCGACAGAAAAAATCATGAAGAGTGTGGATTGGGATCTTGTAAAATCCATCTCCCTTATCCTGATGTTCAGTACCACGAAATTTCTCGAGCATGTCAAAACTGCACGCTTAACAAAAGAAAACATGCCTTATGTCTCCAATCCAGTGCGCGAATTCAAATTCCAGCACTCTGAATGTCAGGTAGAGGCCACTTACGGCAAATGCGGTAAGCCCAGCCATGAAGGAGTGAACTGCTCTGGGGCTCACCCTGTCCAGAGTCAGGACTGCAGTGTACCTCTAGAAGAGCAGGAAGTACAGGACATGAAGATTACAAAGCATATCCCATGTGGTGAGGCCAAAAAGATGTATGAGAACCAAAGGAAAGGTGGTAGCATGGCTTTAAACAGCCAGTCCAGGAATCCAATGGTGCTACACAAATTAAGATTGCTAGTGTCGTCACTAGTACCTGTGTTTGTCAATGCACTTAAGCTGCTGCAGCTATTTCGACACATGGACCTCCCCACAGCATTTTAGAAAAGTCCATGGTGGTCAATGTTGCAGTGCTCCCTGACCCACCAAAGATTCAATGATTCAATGTGGTACACCATCCACTGCTGCCACTAACAAAACCGCAGTTGTGGCTCAGAAGCCTACCCAGGGCAAAAAGCTGGAGGCAAATAGTCCACCAATGTCGGAGTCTGGAAGTAAGCAGTCCACTGATGTGGATGTCATCCGTTCTGAGGTCTCTCTCTCTCTCTCTCTCTCTCTCTCTCTTCTCTCTCTCTCTCTCTCTCTCTCTCTCTCTCTCTCTCTCTCCCTTGCATCTTTTTAGAAGCAATGGACCTATGGACCTTGATATTGCATGGCAACTATCTCGCCCCAAGACTGAGCTTCTACCCACTGCAAGCTCCCCTCCCCAGCAGAAAGTCAGAATGAAATTTCTATCCCATGATAGATGGCTCCCATCGTACAGTGGAACACTTTGTTCTAAACACTAGTGGAGCAACTGAAAATGCTAGCACAGGAGCGCCCTCTGTGTGTGTGTGTGTGTGTGTGTGTGTGTGTGTGTGTGCGTGCGTGCGTGCGTGCGTGCGTGCGTGCGTGCGTGTGTGTGTGTGTGTGTGTGTGTGTGTGTGTGTGTGTGCGCGTGCGTGTGTGCGTGTGTGTGTTTGTGTGTGCAACAAATGCAAGAAATGCATTTTAAAGAGTCTGTTATAGAGCGTATAGCTCCATACGAAAGGGACAACAAAGATGACTTGACCGGGGTAAAAGGACCAAGGGAGGAATTTCTTTCTCTGTCAATAATGCACACCACTCTGCTGCTCTCAACCGAGCTAATGACCTGCAAGTCGTTGCATTTAAGGTTCATGCATGTCAGAGGGTCGCTGATTGCTCGCTATGTTTACCTCTGCACCTTGTGATTGAGGCTCTAAAAGGTCCTGTAGAACTGCCCCCTGACCATTTCTTCTACTGGGAGACGTCAGTACGCATCATACACTGTGGATTCGACTTCTACTTGCCCTCAGGATTGGGTTTTGGAGAGCCTCATGACGTCTCATGAGCTGTGAATTTTCAGCACAGGGGCTCTCACTCATTTCTGTGCTGCTACTGGGTAATTCTGAGCCATCGATCTCTCTTTCTACTCTCCAGCCTTTGTGGACTCATTCAGTGAGAAATCACTGATGACCTTCATCGCACTGACCACTAGGTGGAGCTCTTCCTGGGAGGCTTCTGCCACAACGATCAGCAGAGCCAAGTGCATGTTGTTAAGTCAGCTGGTTGGGTTTGATTGCTGTACGGCATCCAGGAGTGCTTGGGTCACATCATAGGAGTAATCCATCGTGCCGCCGACTTCTCCATCCTCTCATAATTGTAGGTGGAAATGTGTCGCTTGGTGGACTGAAGAATGACACTCGGTCGTTTGGGTCAGACATTCAGCTTTGCAATGGTTTAAGAGCCGCTGAACGGCGGAAAACCTCGCAACCCCTCGATTAGGGAGGGCAAAAGCTTGATACATCACCACAGAGAGTAAGAAAAGTTCATGGCTAGTGTTCCTCGATCTACCAACCATTTAACTTGTCTTAATAAAGCATGGAAAGCCGTGAGGAGGATTTCTGGTAAGGCAGTCAGTTACTTAAAGCAATGTTACTTAATCACAGGTGGCTCTAAACAACACCTGCAGTCAGAGCACAGACAGCGGCAGAGCCTTTTGGGCCGACTGTTTTCTCTGGCAACCAGGATCCAAAATTCTGTCGGTACCGCGCCTCCATGGGAAGGAGTGAGTAGGAGTGAGTCCTGCAACTGCCCATTCTGCATGTGGGAGCTGGGTTCAGCACTGTCTGTGGTTCACGATACTGTGTCCAGTCGCAATCAAATCAGATGCAGCATGCTGCGGAAATTGGAGTCGGTGTCAAAGGAACAATGATTTGATTTGATATGGTAGACATACAACTCTTGGAGGGAGGCAGTTTTGATATTTCTCAAACCAGGAATGGACTGAACTTGCCCCTGTAGTTATCAGAGCATCGCCTTAACCAGCTGTGTAGTAAGTCCGGCTGGAGGTGGCTATTCAGCAGGCTTTCCTACGTAACTAACGCTGCATAGGTATATTTCCTGACACCAGTAATGTGTATATCACTACTTTGCGTCATAGTATTCTAAGGCAGGTCCACCAGTGGGGCTTTGTGACCATCTCCGCTTCTTCATTCGCTCCTTCTTATCAAAGCAGTATAAAGTAGGTGATGTGCGGTCAGATAGTTTCAAGCAGCAGAATGGTGTTCCTCGGGGCAATGTTTTACGTGTTGCTCTCTTTGCCGTAGCCATAAACAGTATCATGTGTATGGTAACAAATCCCATATAACGTTCCTTATTAGTGGACGATTTTGTAGCTTTGTGTTCCTCCTCCAGTACTGCAACAACTCCTCAGTTGCGACTTACAGTAAAAAGACTGGTAGGCTGGGCTCCAGAGAATGGTTTTACATTTTTTGCAGAGAAGTGGGAATGTCTTCAACATAAGTAATTCACATAAATTAAGAATACTATGAGAACGATTAAAATGAACACCGTATTCCCTTTTAAAGACTCTGGAGTCAAAAATTAGGCACAAAAACTTCACAGACTGTCCTGTTACTGTACCCAGAGGACCTGAAGCCGAGGTCCCAGAAGGCACTGAACATTTTGAAGTGTCTTAGCCACAGGTCTTGGGGAGTGGACAGAGTGCATCTGATCCAGCTTAACAGGGCTTTCGTGCAATCACGGCTGGACTGTGGGTCCACAGTTTACGGGTCAGTGAAGTCTTTGTACACTGAGGGGATCAGGCTGGCCACAGGGGCTTACAGGACCAGCCCTATACCCAGTCTGTGTGCTGAGGCTGGAGAAATGCCGTTTAACATCCGGTGGCAGCTTCCAACGGTGTGTCAGTCATGTCAGTTCCTCACTTGCCCAGCGTACCATACGGTTGCTCGTCCAGCTACGGTTAGCCTCTTTACCAACGTGCGCCGGTAACAAGGCCATTTGGGATGTGCAAAGTGTTTGTTGGAGTCTTTATTGTGGGACAAGTGTGGGCTGATATCCGTGTTTTAACCAACCTTCACCCTGGTTATTGCATATGCCCAGAGTAATTTCAGATTTGGTGCAGTACAGGAGAGACTGCTCTTCAGGTTCTTTTTTTTAATACGCTATTTTTTGACATTTCAAACGAGCATCTGAACTATGTAGCTCTATTCACGGATGTATCTAAACAGACGGACTCTGTCGGTTGCTCTACTGTTTTCACAGTTCTTGTACTCAAGATCTGGTTGCCTCCGGAGTTCACTGTAAAGAAAAGTATGTAAGCCGAGCACAGACGGATGGGGGATTACGCTAGCGACGATATGCGTCGCAAATGCAGAAATCCGCTGAGACAAGCGACTTTGCCAAAGGGCAGATTATTATTACGCAGAGCCTGTAACGAGTATCTCGAATGTTCACGAGAGCATCCACAGAAAGTGTGAAGAGGGCAGTGAAACTCCACTGTGCACGAAGTGTCTGGACACCTACGACTCTTCACAGAACGTGCGGTCTGGAGTCTTGTCTACTCTGTAAAGGGGCACAGACGCCAATCTGTGGCGCCTCTGCGAGAGAGCACAGTGCCGGTGGACGCACACACGTTTCGGAGCACACCATTCGGCGCACTTTGTTGAACGAGGGGCTCTGCGTATTCAAATGTTGGCCCAACGACAACGTCAATTACGATTGTAATTCACTCGAGATCATCGAGATTCGACAGAGTATCACTGGAAGTGTGCCGGCTTGTTGGATGAATCACGTTTTCGCTACATTAGGTTGATGGTCGTCTTCAGAATCGCAGTCGTCCAGAGCGACGACTGCGTGAAACTTGAACCGCGCCACTGACGCAGGCTGGTCGGAGCAGTATTATGCTACGATACACATTCTCCCGCGCTTCTATGGGACCCGTGGTAGTAATCGAAGACAAGCAGACAATTGCGAACCACCTGCATCCCCCTCACGCCCGATATCTTCACTCACGATAATTTCATCGTTCAGCGGTACAATTGTCAGTGTTTCAAAGCCGAAATCGTGTTACAGTGGTTCGAGGAGAACGATAGTGAAATAACGTTAATGTCTTATCCACGAAATGCACCTGATGTGAATTCGCCGATCCCCATCTGCGAATCTATCGAGCGCCATCCCCGCATGCACAAACCAGCAGCCAGTTATATACGGGAACAACGTGACTTGTCCTTTTTAGGATACATTGAAACATGGACATGTGACTGTTTTCATACACAAAGAAGTGCTGTGTGGTACGTCAGTGCGATACACTTGTGTTGCTTGCAGTTTCTGTTCTTCTCATCGTGACTATTGATTACTACAACCATTTCGTTCAAGTATACGTTTTCTGTGAATTACATTGCATTTTGAGTGAAGACGTCTGTCTGTATGTCGGATTTCAGTTAAGTTCCTGTAGCGCCAAAAACATGCAGATGTAACACCTAGTTTCAAAACTCGAAGTGCTTCGTTTGATCCTACCTTTCAGCGCTACACTTAGGGTTAATCGTTTTTCCGCACCCTGTATATACAGGGTGGTCCATAGATAGTGACCGGGCCAAATAGATCACGAAATAAGCATCAAACGAAAAAACTACAAAGAACGAAACTCTTCTAGCTAGATGTCGCTGCCATAGGTCAAACGGATATCAATTGTGGTTTTTGAGTAGGAACCCCATTTTTTATTACATATTTGTGTAGTACGTAAAGAAATATGAAAGTTTTAGTGGGCCACTTTCTTCGTTTTGTGATAGATGGCGTTGTAATAGTCACTAACGTGTAAGTACATGGTATCACATAACACTCCGCCAGGGCGGACGGTATTTGCTTCGTGATACATTACCCGTGTTAAAATGGACCGTTTGCCAATTGCGGAAAAGGTCTATATCGTGTTGATGTATGGCTATTGTGATCTAAATGCTCAACGGGCGTGTGCTGTGTATGCTGCTCGGTATCCTGGACGACATCATCCAACTGTCCGGACCTTTCGCCGGATAGTTACGTTATTTAAGGAAACAGGAAGTGTTCAGCCACATGTGAAACGTCAACCACGACCTGCAACAAATGATGATGCTCTAGTAGGTGTTTTAGCTGCTGTCGCGGCTAATCCGCACATCAGTAGCAGACAAATTGCGCGAGAATCTGCAATCTCAAAAACGTCGGTTTTGATAATGTTACATTGACATCGATTGCACCCGTACCATATTTCTATGCACCAGGAATTGCATGGCCGACGTCGTGTGTAGTTCTGCCATTGGGCACAAGAGAAATTACGGGACGATGACAGATTTCTTGCACGCTTTCTATTTAGCGACGAAGCATCATTCACCAACAGCGATAACGTAAACCGGCATAATATGCGCTATTGGGCAACGGAAAATCCACGATGGCTGCGACAAGTGGAACATCAGCAACCTTGGTGGGTTAATGTATGGTGCGGCATTATGGGAGGAAGGATAATTCTCCCCAATTCTATCCATGGCAATCTAAATGGTGCAATGTATGCTGATTTCCTAGGTAATGTTCTACCGATGTTGCTACAAGATGTTTCACTGCATGACAGAATGACGATGTACTTCCAACATGATGGATGTCCGGCACATAGCTCACGTGCGGTTCAAGCGGTATTGAATAGCATATTTCATGACAGATGGATTGGTCATCGAAGCACCATGCCATGGCCCGGACGTTCACCGGATCTGATGTCCCCGGATGTGTTTCTGTGGAGAAAGTTGAAGTATATTGCTATCGTAATCCACCGACAACGCCTGAAAACATGCGTCAGCGGATTATCAATGCATGTGTGAACATTACGGAAGGCGAACTACTCGCTGTTGAGAGGAATGTCGTTACACGTATTCCCAAATGCATAGAGGTTGACGGACATCATTTTGAGCATTTATTGCAATGATGTGGTATTTACAGATAATCACGCTGTAACAGCATGCGTTCTCAGAAATAATAAGATCGTAAGGGTACATGGATCACATTGGAACAACCGAAATGAAATGTTCAAACGTACCTACGTTCTGTACTTTAATTTTAAAAAACCTACCTGTTACCAACTGTTCGTCTAAAATTGTGAGCCAATGTTTGTGACTATCACAGCGCCATCTATCACAAAACGAAAAAAGGGGTTCAACTAAAACATTCGTATATCTCTACATACTACACGAATATGTAGTAAAAAATGGGGGTTCCTATTTTTAAAAAACGCAGTTGATATCCGTTTGACCTATGACAGCGCCATCTGGCGGTCCAACCGTAGCGCCATCTGGTTTCCCCCTTCAAGCTAGACGAGTTTCGTTCTTTGTAGTTTTTTTCGTCTGACGCTTATTTTGTGTGATATTTGGCCCGGTCACGATCAGTGGACCACCCTGTATACACTGAGGAGACAAAAGTCGTGGGACACCTCCTAATATCGTGTTGGACCTCCAGTACAGCAACTTTTACGTGGCACAGGCTCAACACGTCGTTGGAAGTCCCCTGTAGAAATATTGAGCCGCGCTGCCTCTGTAGCCGTGCGTAATCGCGAAAATGTTTCCGGTGCGGGATTTCTGCACGAACCGACCTCTCGATTATGTCCCCTAAATGTTCGATGGGATTCATGTAGGGCGATCTGGGTGGGCGAAACATTCGCTCTAACCGCCCACAATACTCTTGAAATCAGTATCGATTAGCTGTGGCCCGGTGAAATGGCGCACTGTAATCCGTAAAAATTCCATCAATGTGTGGGAAAATGAAATCCACGAATGGCTGCAAATGGTTTCAAAGTAGACGAACATAACCAGAACCCTGTCTGTTCCGTGTAAACAAAGGCCACGACATTTTGGAACCATCACCAGCTTGCACAGTGCCTTGTTGACAACTTCAGTCCACTGCTTCGAGTGGTCTGCGCCAAACGCGAACCGTACCATCACCTCTTTACAGCTGAAATCGGGAATCACTTGACCAGGGCACTGTTTTCCAGTCCTCAAACGTCCAACCGATACGGTCACGAGCCCAGGAGACGCGCTACACGCGATGTCCAGCTGTTGGCAAAGGCACACGCATCGGTGGTCAGCTACCGTAGCCCGTTAACGCCAAATTTTGCCCCACTGCCCTAACTGTTGTTGCTTGTCTGTTTCGACTGACAACTTGCGCAAACGCTGCTGCTGTCGGTCGTTAAGTGAAGACCGTCGAACCCTGCTTTGGCCACGGTGAGAGGTAATGCCTGAAATTTGGGACTCTCGACTCACTCTCGACGATGTGGACCTTGCAGTACTGAATTCTGTTACGATTTCCGGAACGGAATGTCCCATGCATCTAGCCCTAACTACCATTCCGCATTCAAAGTCTGTTAGTTCCAGCCATGCAACCATAATCACGTCGAAGACCGTTCCACACGAATCACCGGAGGACAGATGATAGGTCTACCAGTGCACTAACCATTTATACTTTGTGTGCGTGATGTTACCGCCACCTGTATGTGTGCGTATCGCTATCCCAGGACTCCCGTCACCTCAGTCTGTAATATGAAGAAGAGTAACCACATTGGCTCCACTACGAATAAAAGCATTTCTTATTGCCCCAACACCCAGAAAGATCACTCCTTCTAAAGATTACTCCTTCTACGTCTGTGAAAGAGATCATAAAAAATTTTGCTAATCTCAGACGTTCAATGAATTTGACAAAATGTGTCGTGAATTGTTTATAAGCAAAAGTAATCGATTCGAATTTGGACCATTTACACGTGCTCTGTCAGATAGTTCAAACAACAAATCGGGCTCGATTGATTATATTTTACCTCTGTCCAGTGTTTCCCAGAATGTGTGCACTGAAAATAATTCACAAGACGTGCGCACAAACACTCTAGTCAAGAAGCAATAATGCAATTTCCTCTACATCGGTATCAGATTCACTGAACTCTGATTATCGCTTGCTTGAGATACGTAGTTGGTTAGCGGATGCACAAATAAATGTGTTGAAGCTATTCACTTAACAGTGCTGGAGTGGCGCCACGGCGTAACGCGAAGCACTGTACTGTCACCTGGAACGTGGGCCTCACTGCGAGGGAAAACCTGCAAGTCAGGATCGACGTGTCGCCCAGCAGTCTCCACGCTCATAGGATGGAGGGCAGATCAGCAGCACACAGTGTGTGTGTGGGATTCCACCCGGCGGCGGTATCGCACTTGACCGCCGTTGTGCGGCCGCCTAAGAGACGCGGAATCTATTGTTGAGAGGAATTTCAGTGCAATCCATCAGATCTATACTCCTGCATTGATCTCTAATGCGGGCTACAATGGCGTTGGCGGGAACTGCGTATTCAGAGAGGTAAGCAGAAAACTTTCTGTTGATTCCTTGTGTACTACCTAAGGATTTCACCTGTAACTAGTCAAAGGAGTAAATACATTAGTAAAAACGTGTGGTTCCTGAAGAGGGGCAGCAGCCTTTTCAGTAGTTGCAGGGGTAACAGCCTGGATGATTGACTGATCTGGCCCTGTAACACTAACCAAAACGGTCAGTCTAAGAGTGAATACTGTATGTAAAATAAAAAAAGGCTTGAATAAATTTGTTCATTACCATTTGTCACCAGAGTAGACTGAAAATATGAATCTCGGTTAAAACGACACTCGTTTATTACAGGTCCTTTTTGACGCTTCCTATTGCTGCCTGCTGGCACTTCTACGTAATGTCCTTTTTCTGTGCCCAGCCGGTATTCTTCGCCTTGTCGAGAACATGAAACCGAGGCGACACATTTTAGTCAATATTTGATGATCGATAAGTTTAAATTCAAATTAACATCATCGGTTGGCTGCGTTGTTTGGCGGTTGCTGCCAAAGATGCTCATTAACCGTTGTCCGGAGCCCTATTCGGTTTCAGAATGATCTGATTTGCATAGTCCCTGTACACCGAATTAATTCCTTCAAAGATCACAGGGTTCATTTAACCCAGCACGATATTTTTCCCGTTGGAAACTATTTCTTTTAATATTAATGTTGAATAATTTATTATTGTTACTGTTGTCCAGAGAAAATCCAATATGCGGTTCACTTCTCGTAGGACACTATAGTTTTTCCTTAACTCGGTTTTTATTAACACACTTTCTTTGATATGACTCACTACGATGAATGGTCATACTTACGCCTGATAATAATTGTCCAAACAGAATCTATAATCGAAAGTCAAAAGTAAATTTCTTTAATTTGCCCGGCTCCCAACGACGCAAGAGATGTTAACAATACGTGCGTTGTGTTTATATCATACTTATGAAATAATAGGGACGTTCATTAGAACTCTTTGAATAAAGCCCCTTGCTACTGTCCGTATAATACTCTATTCTATTGGTTGTTGTTGTCCTTTTATTTAATTTTCTCTGCTTTAATACGGGAATTTGTGATTCTGTGTGAAATATGGGAATTGTTCATGATCAGTTCGAATACATTTTTGTTTCAAAAAGACCAGATATGTAACGAGGAGTTACACTTTGAATGTTGTTATAGCCACGTTCCACTGTACTCTCGAACGCTTCCCTTCCTTACAAAATAATCGTCATAGAGGCAGAACAGTGCTTGATGGCAGCAAGCAGTACCAAAAGGATGTGGTTTTCTGTGGTCACGCAGAGATGAAGAGATAAAAAGATCCGCACAGAACGGACTAGCCTGGGGAGCTGAACCAAATTAGTGTTGCAACTGAAGACCTTAACAAGAGAAAGTGCACTGATGGCAAAAGGAAATTCGTGCGCACTTTGGTTATAATCTTCTGATAGCCTTAAGATCTAAATTACAGATTCCCTGTGAGCTTTTCCGGCCATGACGGCGAGGGACGTTTTGGGTGTGCATTGGCTTCGAAAAGAAGACATGGCTTCCTAAGCGTCGATGCGTGGTCGGCTTCGGGCGGGCGCAACGGAGTGGCTGTCCCACCAGCAGCAGCAGCAGCAGCAGCAGCAGCAGCAGCACGTTCTGGGCGAGCCGGTGCCGTAGACTGGACAGCAGCGCAAGTACGTGAGTAGTATTGTCTGTGTTGTTAGTTCGGTCGTCCCGGAGCTGGAACTTGTACAGTTGTCGCAGTGTGAATTACCTTCGCGAGGCCGGGTCGACAGACGATACGTAGACTATAAGTTAAAGCTGCTCATTACATGAATAGGATTAGTGATTTCTTAGGAGTTGTTAGGGATGAGACGGTTGTGGAGTAAAGTGAGTTGGAGAAGAGGTGGGCAGGTAAATTCCAAGAACGATTGCATATCGAAGTCACGGGGTCTAAACGATACATATCGAACGCGCGATTATAAATCGATTATGCGACCCTGGTGGCGGGCGTTATGAGTGTGCTTACAGTGGTCACTACAGCAACAACAAAAGAAGAGCATTACAAAAGTACTTGTAATTACAAAGGAGACGACTTACCTTACTCATAGTCGGTGTAGTCGTTATGTGACAGTCCATGTGATGTGTACGCTACAGGGACAATTTTCTTTTTCCCATATCCAGGGTAAACTCTGCCAATATCACGCAAGAATATCGGCCGAGTGTCACATGCGTTAACTTTTCCCTGCAAACGCAAGTTGTGGAAATAGAGGTACTGAAACAAGTACAGTTCGTCTCTTTGTCCTGGACGCCCTTCTCTTTTAATGGAAGGCTTCACGGATTTCCATAGCTGCTCGATGTTCTGCGTGTGCACTCTGGGGTCATCCGAAGACAGGAACTCTGCAGAGTGGTTCACGAACTCGTGGTCCAATCCTTCAGCTTTCAGAGACTTGTTGGACTGAAACCCGTCTGTAATGACGTAAGTACCAGCAGTATGAAGTGCTTTATCAGACCCACTAAAGTGACCTTGTCTCTGGACAATATTCTCACAACGAAACACTTCCGGGACACTCTTCTTATTGCACCGAATACCAAAATATGATCGATTTCACTCTTTGAAGGTCATCCTCTCTGGTTCTTCCTTCTAGCCATATGAGATTCGTCCACTTCCACAACTTTGCGCGGTCCACCAAATGGTACACTGTCGTTTGTAACTACCACGTAACACACTTCTCTGCAAAACCCGAAATAGTCACACACAGTATTAGCAGACAAGTCAGTTTCCGATGCTGTTGCTTGCAAGGTGTAGTCTCGAATCCAGCAAGATAGAAGAATTACGCTGGTCTGGATGGATAATTTGGAAGAGTCAAACCACATATTCTTCCTGATACTCGTTCGTTTTCCACACTGTCTGCAATGAAATCGTAACGGTATTTCAGCTTCGAAACTCCTCTTACGAAGTTTTACACACTTCGCAACACCACAGTCTACACAGGCCCTGCTTTCCTCCTCCGGTAGTACTCCATATATGCGACAAAAAGTCAAACAATTGTCTACGCTGGATAAGCATGGAACTATATTTTTCCATGTGAGAGAATACGCCGAAGAAACGTCAAGAACACCAGACATCACACTCACTATCGACAGAAATCGTCCGGGTTTCCCAAGCAAATCACAAATAATTCACCGACGTGTGTAATTTAGAACATCTAAACGAACGACGGAAAATGATAAAAATGGCGATCACAAATAATTGATCATAACGCCCGCCACCAGAGTCTCGTGAACGATTTACAATCGCACGTACGATATGTGTCGTTTAGACCTCGTGACTTAGATAGGCAATCATTCTTGGAAATTACCGGTGGACCCATCAATGTTTTCAATGCTAGTGTCGTGCTGACTGAAACAACGTCGTTGAAGATGATGTGATGCAAGATACATAAGGGGAGTTATCAGCAAGGTAGCTATAGAGTTACAGACACAGCTTTCTGGGATTCCTCACTCCAGAACGGCAACATTTTATTATAAGTATTTCTCTAGTGATTGCGTATCTGATATGGTCTAATGTCTTTGTGATGTGTTGTGGTTGTCTAAACAAAAGAATGTTTAACTGTAAAATTTCTATGGCCCGCAATTTAATGTATCCACGTTCTAAGAGTAGTTGGGCAAGTAGGATAGTGATGGATGTGGTGAAGGTGAGTCGTTGAAAGACACCCACCAGCTGTTAGGTTACACCTGCGCAAGCTGTGAAAAACATAACTGAGTCACGTTACGGACGCGAGCAGTTAACCAGGTCCGCGCCGCTGTGCCGCACTTTGTATACCCAGGACACGGCGAGCGAGATGGTTGCTCGTATTATGGAAAGCATTGAACCAGACGATAGAACGGGGGTGATGTTCGTGCGACTACCTTGTAAGCTCAGTGATTCGCGAAATTAGCGAATGGTATTGAGGGACTACGGTAAGTGGAGCAGTGCAGAGAAAATGAATCTCCAGGGAGTACAGTTCATGACAAAGGGACACAAGTCTTACGGGTGTTGGTTATGACGTGATGTGAAGGGACATTACAAGTGTGACTGCTTGCGACAAAGGGAGACGGCTGAACCAATACAAGATGGGTGGTTGGGTGTACCTGAGGAATTGCATTAATGTGGGTCGGGCGCAGTCAACGCCGAATGGTAAGCTCCCACCACGATTTTGGGGACTTCGGAGAGGGTGTGCGGGCTGTTAGTCCGGTCTCAGGGCTGATTTCCATATATCCACTCTAGGCAACGGGGGCACACCTCCCTCCGCTCAAACTAGCTTCTAATATTAACTGTTTCTGTACATGTAGTGACGAACGAAATAGCACTCGTCAGCACCGTATTTAGTCGTAGTTTTACTTCTGGAAGAGTTCGAGTGGATAAAACAACACATACGAAATTTAAGTATTTCAGTCCTTGTTCATAGGAATATCACGTGTATTTGTTACTGTCGCTGAACACTGACTTGTCGCTTGAGACAGGACACAGTGAAAATCTCTCAGTGTACAAGCGACTGCCAATTTCAATACACTTGCGGGTTGTAATATAGCTCGTGCTGCTGGATCCGACGCAAGACGACGCTGTCGTCGTAAGTGACGACTGTAGACTGCCCTGAGCGGCGCACGAATGCCCTGGCTGCGGTGGGGTGTGGAGCCTCTCGAGGGTGTGTCTGCACCGACGCCTCTGGTTCGCCGCTGCGTCTCGTTCGCCGCTGCGTCTGGTTCGCCGCTGCGTCTGGTTCGCCGCTGCGTCTGGTTCGCCGCTGCGTCTGGTTCGCCGCTGCGTCTGGTTCGCCGCTGCGTCTGGTTCGCCGCTGCGTCTGGTTCGCCGCTGCGTCTGGTTCGCCGCTGCGTCTGGTTCGCCGCTGCGTCTGGTTCGCCGCTGCGTCTGGTTCGCCGCTGCGTCTGGTTCGCCGCTGCGTCTGGTTCGCCGCTGCGTCTGGTTCGCCGCTGCGTCTGGTTCGCCGCTGCGTCTGGTTCGCCGCTGCGTCTGGTTCGCCGCTGCGTCTGGTTCGCCGCTGCGTCTGGTTCGCCGCTGCGTCTGGTTCGCCGCTGCGTCTGGTTCGCCGCTGCGTCTGGTTCGCCGCTGCGTCTGGTTCGCCGCTGCGTCTGGTTCGCCGCTGCGTCTGGTTCGCCGCTGCGTCTGGTTCGCCGCTGCGTCTGGTTCGCCGCTGCGTCTGGTTCGCCGCTGCGTCTGGTTCGCCGCTGCGTCTGGTTCGCCGCTGCGTCTGGTTCGCCGCTGCGTCTGGTTCGCCGCTGCGTCTGGTTCGCCGCTGCGTCTGGTTCGCCGCTGCGTCTGGTTCGCCGCTGCGTCTGGTTCGCCGCTGCGTCTGGTTCGCCGCTGCGTCTGGTTCGCCGCTGCGTCTGGTTCGCCGCTGCGTCTGGTTCGCCGCTGCGTCTGGTTCGCCGCTGCGTCTGGTTCGCCGCTGCGTCTGGTTCGCCGCTGCGTCTGGTTCGCCGCTGCGTCTGGTTCGCCGCTGCGTCTGGTTCGCCGCTGCGTCTGGTTCGCCGCTGCGTCTGGTTCGCCGCTGCGTCTGGTTCGCCGCTGCGTCTGGTTCGCCGCTGCGTCTGGTTCGCCGCTGCGTCTGGTTCGCCGCTGCGTCTGGTTCGCCGCTGCGTCTGGTTCGCCGCTGCGTCTGGTTCGCCGCTGCGTCTGGTTCGCCGCTGCGTCTGGTTCGCCGCTGCGTCTGGTTCGCCGCTGCGTCTGGTTCGCCGCTGCGTCTGGTTCGCCGCTGCGTCTGGTTCGCCGCTGCGTCTGGTTCGCCGCTGCGTCTGGTTCGCCGCTGCGTCTGGTTCCGTCGTGAGGTACCAACTTTGGTGTCGGCCGAAGAACGTGGTCCCGCAGCACACTCCTGCCCCACAGACCTGTGCACCACCGTCTTGTAGTGCTGTGTCACGTGAATGGCGGGGTGGATGCCCGATTTCGAATATAGTTGAGAAGGCAGGAAGTGTAATGACAGACGATGACAGCACCCTGTCAGCACCCCGGTAACTACCGGCGAGTGACTGGGGACAGCAGCCGAAAAACTGGGCACAGCGTGCACCTCCCCCCCCCCCCCCCCACCATCACCCCCCCCGATGCTGCCGGTCGGGCTGTCTGCCAGAGGTGCCGTGATGGCTGTCTGGGGATGGCGCCTCCGCAGAGATCGGCTCGGGCTTCAGGACGGGCGACAGAGGTGGCCCGCCTTCCGCCTCTCCACCTCCACCTCCACCAGTCCTGAACGGCGACTGGTGGAAGGGCGGAGAAGACTACTGTTGCGGACTTCAGCGGCGGGCTGCGTCTGTGGGCCATTATTTTGCGGTGGAACCTCTGACTGAGGAACTTTACACGAGTCTCGGACCATCCCCAGAATATTATTTAATGCCACTGTGCTACCGACGCTGTTTCTTTCCAAAAACTCGTCCTGTGGCTCGACTTAGTCTGACTGGCGGAACGAAATGTTTCCAAACTGGTCACAGGAGATGCTAAAAAAGTATGGTGGCAATCGTGTAATAATTACGCCGGTGATTTCCCCTCATTTCGCAAAGGAAAACCTTTAACACTCACTCAAATAGGTGGGAGGACCGGAGTTCCTCCATGTGACATTTGAGCCTTCCAAAGAACCATTCAGTTTCACCATTAGACTGATAGTGAAAAGCAGCAGTAGTTACGTGGTGGATGCCGTTAGCAGCACAGAACTGTTGAAAACTGGCAGACGTGAACTGCGTTCCATTGTCAGAGACGAGGACCTCAAAAAGAACTTCGGTGTGGACGACATGGTGACAACGCTAGGGAATTAGTGTATGCGTCTGTCACAAACAACGGTTCCCTGTTCGAGAATGGACCCGGAAAATCACTGTGGACACGTCGCCAATGTTGCAACGGTCGTGGCGTAGCGGAGACGTAGACTGATTCTCGTCGCGAGAGCACACGCATGCACGCACGCTACAGCGAGAGATTACTTCCTGAATTTGGGTGTCAATAACCTGCCTAGTACAATCACGGTGGGCAAGTTACTGTGTGCGAACAACCTTCCAATCACTTTGATGCAACAGTGACAAAACTCGCCACTGGAGGGAGTGAGGAATCACAACCTGTGCATCCTCATTCTCTGTGTGCAGCAGCAGAACACCAGACCGCACGAATACCGAGTGACAATGCAAAAAGTAGTGGCGCGCCATTGGGTGGGGAATTTCTTTCAGACTATGGATCACAATGTTGTACTTACTGGAAAACTAACTGAAGAGCTATGTCTGCAACTGTTAGTCCAGCAATACCCCTAATGTCACGTGGAAAAAATTGAAGAATTTCCTAATCTTGAGTATCAGTGTGATAACACTATAATTCAAACCCAGTGTCGGTACTAACCTGTAACCGAGACAAGGAATCAGCATTCGGATGTTGTGCAGTGGTCCTGTACAACAACTTGTATTCATAATTTGACAGTAACAGTGTCCACAGTACCAATTTTTGCGCTATCTGTTTTGAGACAGACCTGGAAGTACTGAACAAAGCATTAAAGGCAGGTGATCTATAATCAGATAGAACTTCTGAACATAAAAGTATTGGTGGAACTTGAGAACATCATAGATAATGTCGAGTGACTCTTATTCATATTGTAATTGCACTCCGCTTTGTTGAGAGTTTTTGAGCCAAAAGCAATGGTTTCGACAGATGGATCCATTGTGTGGGAGGGCACAGCTCCAATCCCGTACCAAGATGCACCCACTTCTAAGTAGGATGAAACTGAATCAAACGGCGACCACTTAACAATGCGTCTTGTAACTGCTGAAATACGACCTCATATTCTTGGGCCCACACAACGGGATTTCCGTCACAGACGGTTCAGCGGCGCAGCCATTTGCACAGTGTTTCCAAAACAGTTCAACAAACATGACAATAAGCTACAGGTGTCTGGATAAATTATGTTTTGGGGCGCCAGCAGACCTTTAATCACAGGTAAGACTGAATAAGCAGAACGAGTATTTAGGACTGCGCATTTATGGTATAAGTATTAAAGTTCTTCGTTGACTTTTTCTTAATACTCTTCAAGCTAGTGGTAGCAAGTACTTGATATAAACTTTCTACATCTGGTAAATGACCAGCAGGCGTACAGTGCTTGACAACAACATATGAGCGGTGTTTTGGTTTTCAATTGTTTCAGGAGCCAATGAAATATACCCAGACTTGAAGCACTTTCTACAGTAGTGTTTGAAATTGGAACAAACCCAGGTGAGGAGTTGATCACAAAATATTGGTTGGACTGCACGTCGAGTGATCTGAGGCATACTTACAGTTACCAGTCAGTCTTCGAAATGAATGTCTCCTGTCCCAGTCTATCCATAAATTTCTCCGGTTTGTGGGCTTATTAAAAGCAGCACATGGGCGTAAACTTCCTTAAGGCTTTTTTTATCTAATAATCTGAGCAGCCTCCTTAGATTGTTTGCAGATGACGTTGTAATTTACCGTCTAGTAAAATCATCAGACGATCAATTCCAAATACAAAATGATCTAGAGAGAATTTCTGTATGGCGCGAAAAGCGGCAATTGGCACTAAACAAAGGAAAGTGCGAGGTCATCCACATGGGTAGTAAAAGAAGTCCGACAAAATTTGGGTACACGATACATCGCACAAACAAAAGGGCTGTCAATTCGACTAAATACCTAGGCATTACTATCATGAGCAACTTAAATTGGAAGGACCACATAGATAACACAGTGGGGAAGGCGAAACAAAGACTGCGCTTTGTTGACAGAACACTTAGAAGATGCGACAAACCCACTAAAGAGACAGCCTACATTACACTTAATCAAAATATCCACGGGTATGCTGCCGGTCTATAGTGTCCAACGGGCACAATATTTCGGCGATCATACATGTCGCCATCATCAGATATGGATAAACTCCTTGACTTTCTTACACATCTAAACTCCATACACCCCAACGTCAAATTCACTATGGAGACTGAAACGGAGGGTAAATTACCTTTCCTTGACGTCTTGGTCAAGAGAAGGGCTGACTGCACCCTAGGTCATGGGGTGTATCGAAAGACTACGCGCACTGATCTGTATTTGCACGCAGACAGCTGCCACCACCCTTCACAGAGGAATGGGGTACTTAAAACTCTAGTACATAGGGCGCGCACTATATCTGACGCAGAGTGTCTACCCCAGGAATTGGAACATCTGAGATCTGTATTTCGAAAAAATGGGTACTCCGAGTGGCAGATTCAACGTGCTCTCCGCCCAACCACTGCAGCACAACCTGTTGAGATGGATGAAGTCACGAGGGAGGAGGTAGGCACTGCATTTATTCCATACACAGGCGCACTGTCGGGGAAAATCGCCCGCATTCTGAAGAAACATCGGGTCGGAACTGTGTTTTGTCCTCCAAATAAAACTCGTGCACTGGTGGGGAGCGCCAAAGATGACCTCGGTTTGAGGAAGGCCGGCGTGTACCAGATTCCGTGTCAATGTGGCAAGTCGTATATTGGTCAGACGATGCGTACCGTCGAGGATCGATGCCGTGAACACCAGAGGCACACTCGACTGATGTATCCGAGCAAGTTGGCGGTCGCTGAACATTGTTTGTCGGAAAATCACGCCATGGAGTATGACCGCACGAGGATCTGGTACAGACGTCGAGATACTGGGACAGCGTTGTTAGAGAGGCCATCGAAATTCGCACCAATGACGACCTCATAAAACGTGACTGTGGCTATAATCTTAGCAAGGCTTGGGAACTAGCGATTGGGTTAATCAAGAGTAAATCGAGCAAACATATAGTTGTGACGACCACGGCGGACAGAGCCATCACACCGACGTCATCTCAGACGCCGTCGCAATCTGTTCCACCGCGCGACCGTGGCGCGGGGCGCGGACGGCAGAGGGAGCGCGCCGCGGGCGGGGAGGGTATTCAAATCGGCCGCCGCCGCGACCGAACCCAGTTCCCTCTGAGCAGCCATAGCGTACGGATCTCCGTGCCGGCACGTTCACAGTAGCTCAGTCCGTCAGTTCACCTGATGATGGCGACATGCATGATCGCCGAAATATTGTGCCCGTTGGACACTATAGACCGGCAGCATACCCGTGGATATTTTGATTATCAAATACGCCGGGAGAAACTCAAGAATCATACATTACACTTGACCGTCCTCTGCTGGAATATTGCTGCGCGGTATGGGATCCTTACCACGTAGGATTGACGGAGGACATTGAAGAAGTGCAAAGAAGGGCAGCTCGTTTCGTGTTACCGCGCAATAGGGGTGAGAGTCTCACTGATATGATGCGCGATTTGGGGTGCAGTCACTGAAATAAAGGCGGTTTCCTTTGCGGCGAGATCTATTTACGAAATTTCAATCACCAACTTTCTCTTCCGAATGCGAAATTATTTTGTTGACTCTCACCTACGTAGGGGGAAATGATAATAAAATAAGAGAAATCGGAGCTCTAACGGAAAGATTTAGCTGTTCCTTTTTCCCACGCGCCATTCAAGAGTGGAATGGTAGAGAAGTAGTATGAAAATGGTTCGATCAACCCTCTGCCAGTCACATAAGTGTGAATTGCAGAGTGACCATATAAATGTTTTATACCACCAAGGGTGATAGCCACCGAGGTCCTGAAATGGGTTGTACCATTCCAGTCACTCTCCATCGCTGTAGTTCGTGAGCAGCCTGCTCATACATAGCCTGGGGGAGAGGCCCAAGTCGTGGTTACACATTGTCTTGAACAGTAGTATGCCATTCAGAACCATCCGCCCTTCCTTAACTTGGTTCAAGGCGTTCAGCGAAAGACTGTTTAGGGTGCTTCTTAAAACGAAAAAATTTAATTCTCTCTGCAGCAACATTAATTTGTGATTCATAATCTTGGTTGAGATGAAAGAGTTCCTCTTAATTAACAGCTTCAGGCCCAGAGTCGGGAAATAAGTTGATCCATATGAGGTACATATCGGCTCTGACCATCGATAAAAAAGAAATGAATGCACGTCATACCGTTAACGTCGTAGGGTGTGCAGCTTGCTTGCTTGCCTGCTTTGAGTTGGGCGCCGTATTCTGGCCAGGGTAATTCGTTACTGTTAAATTGTCGAAACTTGGGAGCAGTGATCGGTTGTGGAGCTGCTTCTTGCTACAGTAACGTTGTCATTTCTTGGACACTGAGCAGCCATCATTCACTCGTTTTTAATAGTCAAGCGCAAAGAGGGTAGTTCTAAGATGATTTCACCCTTCTGTATCCAAAGGGGTTTAAGAGGAAAACTGTGGCTCTTTTAAGTCAATAAAGCGCTTTTCTATTGGGACACTGTTAGTGGGTGGTGGGAACTTGTAATTCCCATGGAGAACCTAACCACAAAAAATCTAGATGCCCAAGAGAGTATGCAATAGAAATTGTACTGCACATCATCTTGAACTACTGCAAATTTGTTGTGACTTGCAGAGATCTGACATTCCCAAGTAGGAACTGAAATGAGTTGACAAGGTCTCCATGCCTGAAGATAACTGAAGCTGTACATCATGCAGCCACAGGCTCCTACTGGACCAGGCGTCTTCCCAACTGGTGGCTTATTCTCATGATGCATCAGGTGTGTCAGCTCCTCCCTACTCCCACTTCCATAGCAGGATGAGTAATGGTATGATTTGCTGGGGAACACTTCTGAATAAATCGTCCATGGGCAATGAGGCATTTGGGGTCCATGCAAAATATGTTCTGCAATCTCTTGGTACGAGACGTGTACACTCTCACATCTGGGTTTTTAACTGACCATCACCCAGGTTACTGCAGAGGCTGAGTAATTTTAGAGTTAGTGCAGCGATATTTTACTACATTTAAATGGGCACCACAGCTATGTAGCGGTCTCCTAAGGCGGGTCTAAACAGAGGTCTCCGTTGGTCGCTCTGATGTTTTCCCAGATCGTGTCCTCCAGGTATGGACGCCTGCAGAGCTCATTGTATTTGATGCGATCTCGAGAGCGCTGGAGCAGACGCCGTGCCTGATACATTCCCCATCTCTTCCGATTCCCTGGGTGCTCTTAAGTCTCTGCAACGCTTGTATCCAGCTGATAAAGTAGTTCAGGATATCCATGACACCCTCCTCCAGCAGTAAATGATGGAGAAGGAAGCAAAGCTCACACATGGATATTGCATGAGTTCCTCCTTACTCGTCTTCACATAGGTCACAGCCCTTTGACGCATGGCTTATTGCTCCGGGTGTAGGACCCCCCAATGTGTGGTTTTGCTTGTGGCCTACAGAGCAGAAGTGGAACATTGGGTATCCCAGGAGCTGGGAATATTGGCTTAACTGCCCAGACCATGAGGGAGGTAAAACCTCTACAAAAAACCACTCAGTCTCTAGATGTGCTGTCTGCTGATGAGATGCATGTCTCTTGAGGAAGAACTGTGACTAGTGGGCAAGCTCTGTGCAACCTGCCGAACCTCAGATGTATATGGCCTACCGAGGCAAGTGGGGCTCTGTCTGGGTGCACTTCCTCCCTCCACCTCCCGCCCCTCCAGCTGCCTGTGGGAACACCATGAAACATAAATGTTTCTACTCCCAGCAACCCGGATGAGTAGTTGGACAGTATGAACACCCAAAATCCTAAGATGACTCGTGTGGATAGTCCATCTGTGTCATTTCTGAAAGTCACGGACAGTATTTAAAGTGTGGTATGTGACTTCTTGTCACGAAACGTGTGCATGGTTCTTCTGAAAACCTGTTGCCACTTTAGATACATAATGCTCTTGAGGGACTTGCAGAGCGACTCAGATCTATCGAGAGGTTGGATATTGGTGTTCTTCTGCTGGAGACTACGATGGCTCCCCAAGTACAAAGCTGTACAGAAGCTGAAACTTCCTGGCAGATTAAAACTGTGTGCCGGACCGAGACTCGAATTCGCGACCTTTGCCTTTCGCTGGCAAGTGCTCTACCAACTGAGCTACCCAAGCACGACTCTCGCCCCGTCCTCACAGCTTTACTTCTGCCAGTACCTCGCCTCCTACCTTCCAAACATTACAGAAGCTCTCCTGCGAACCATGCAGAACTAGCACTCCTGAAAGAAGTCTTCCGACAGGCAGCTGGAGGGGCGGGGGGTGGAGGGAGGAAGTGCGCCCAGGAGTGCTAGCTCTGCAAGGTTCGCAGGAGAGCTTCTGTAAAGTTTGGAAGGTAGGAGGCGAGGTACTGGCGGAAGTAAAGCTGTGAGGACGGGGCGTGAGTCCTGCTTGGGTAGCGCAGTTGATAGAGCACTTGCCCGCGAAGGGCAAAGGTCCCGAGTTCGAGTCTCGGTCCGGCACACAGTTTTAATCTGCCAGGAAGATTCATATCACCGCACACTCCGCTGCAGAGTGAAAATCTCATCCTGTACAGAAGCTGTTGAATGCCAAGCTACTTGGGGAATATCCTGTCAACGGCGAGATGCAGACTTCACTAAACAGTCTTTAAGTTGCTGTACCACGTCAGGACTTCATAGACATGGATAGACAAGAAATTAGCAAGGAAAAGGATTGATGGTGAGCTTCAAAAGTCAGTGTCGTTTATCCTGACATTCAACCTGCCAAAGTTGCCCGAGTATATTGCAACACGCTTTCTGTGCCTTAAGGTCTAACCTTATGTCCCAAATTCAATGCACTTCTTCAGCTGCCAAAGCTTTGGTCACACCACTGTGGATTGTAACGGTCGGGCTATATGTGACAGATGTGGCGCCAAAGCCACAGGTTTTCAATGCACTTCACCATCTGGCTGTGTTAGCTGCTTCTAGGCCCATGTGATATGGAGCAGGGACTGTACACAGTGCGTCTCATATTCTGACGCAAAAAAGAAATTTAAGGCCACTCAGTCACCAAGTTTTTTCAAGTATTTTGCCTCGATGTTGAAGCAGCCAGTGCAAGGAGTTAGTGTTAGCACTGACGCTATGTCAGTTGAGCAGGGACATCTACCTGTAAATGCAGCTGCCAGTCTGCGCCGCTGGTCCCGCGTTGCCATCTTCATGTCACTGAAACATTGAAAATTGCCAAACGTAATGTCAGCATAGACAAGCCATATGTCATACATGGGAAGAGATCCAACAGAGTGTTTGTCACATTGGCCTCGCCGCCATCCGCAAAACCCAAGCTATGAACGAAGGCTGACTAGCCAAAGCGATCCGCTCCAAAGCCATCGGACCGTGTGACATTGTTGCTGTATGGTGGATCTGACAATGACAGTACCATCGCCGGTATCGACGTTGACGTTTGCCTGAAGGAAATAGCGAGTCCCTCAACTGATCCACTCCTCCGTTGTAGTATAGCCACAACGTAGCAATAAGAAGAGGAACGTCATAGTAAAAAAAAAACCTCACCATTAGTGGAACGTGTACTGTTTCAGGACACATGAGGAGGAACTATGTCTATTAACTCCAATAGTTAGGCCAATGAGTCTCTCTCTTCAAGAGATACATGTTAAATACTGTGACGCTCCTGATCTACGTGGCTACATTCTTCAGAAGGAGGACGACGTCAGTGGAGAGAGAGCTAAAGGAGGAGTGGCTATTCTCGCCAACAATACCTGCCACTCCCCGTTTCTCCTCGCCCCCAACAGGCCCGTAATCAGTCACTGTGTCAGTCCACGTGTGTCTTTGGTGGACAATATGTTCACTTTACCTGCCCCCACATGAGGTTCTCGACAAAGAAGCTCTCCATGACCTCCTAACTGAGCTCCCCCACCCCTTCATCTTGTGTGGCGATTTTAGTGCACATAGTGTACTTTGGGGCTCTGCAACTTCCTGCCCCGGGGATAGAGCCTTCTGTTGTCCTTATATGCATGTCTGTCGACTGTGGGGTGGAACATGCTCTGCTGCACTCCGTCTGGGACGTTCACTGCCGTAGATATCCCTCAGCATGCTCTCCAGCCCTCACACACACCGCTCAAAGGGAAGTGGTCGATGATTTGGACCGAAGTCACGTGCCAGACGGAGTGAGGACTGAAAGACATCCGCCTCGATGGTTGCTTTGTAGGGCAGACTGGACGCTTCACAGCCAACTCGCTGCGTTTGTACACTGTGGCAGTATCCAGGGATGGGTGGAATGTATTACCCGTATGATGCACCACTCCGCTAAACATTCATCTGCAGTCGTCTTGCCTACTGATTAGGCAGGTGGAGCGGCGAATGCCGCATCGCAATCCGGTCCAGGCGGGTGGCTCTGTGTCGGAAGAAAGGATATTATGGAGACATGGTTTAGCCAAAGGTAGGGGACGATTCCAGAATGAAATTTGCCCTCTGCAGCGGAGTGTGCGCTGAAGTGCAACTTCCTGGCAGATTAGATTGTCGCAGGCTATTACCGTACTTAGAGCGAGTTTGCTATTGGACGCAAAAGCAGACGTATGCGGCTCGACTCTACGGTATTATCCAACCACCCTTCCTTAAACGGAGCCTTGCATTCCCCAGTTACCTGATGTGTGAGTAGCTGCACGTAAAGCTGCCCGTTGTTTCCTTGTATAGGAGTCCTCAGCAAAAATATCAGTGTGGTAACGTCTCATTTGGTCGTTCGTCCAGGGTATCAATCTTATCCCTTTATTATTGCAGTTGTAATTCTGACACGTCACAATATTCTGTGATCTACATAAAAGTAGACTCTTACATAGAAGATAGCATTGTAAAAAGTGGCTGGTGGCTGTTATCTTCCATGTAAAAGGCAGCCTATATTTTATACGTGGCCCCTCCCCCCCAAGCAAAGGCCTTTGCAGCAGTTGCGTGCTGACAATAGATAGCAGTAATTAAGTGTGCGGGAGCCAGGCGCGGAACTTCAATAAAGAATATGAAGCAGTGGAGGGAGCTGCAGAGTTCCACCAGCTTGCTGCAGCCAGCGGCGGTGGGGGCTGCCAGAGACGACTTTTAGTTCATCAGCTTCGGCAACGGCAGCGGCTGCATCTACACTTTCGGCAACAGCAGTTCAACACTAGCAGCCAGCACGACCGGCGAGTAAAGTACATGCGCTGATAGTGTTATGTGTGAAACTGCAGGGTCATCGTCGGTGATGGAGCCTACAAAGAATGGGCATCCACCCTGTCTGAGTAGTTCACGTAGTGGACCATTTAGTTCTAACTCCGACCGTAATAGTGTCGAAAGGGAACTTACTGAATGGACAGATAGACCAAAATAGAGGGGAGAAGTGAGCTTTCCGACAATATATCATCACACTTAATTCAAATTATGCTGGGGATTGGATACTGAGCTATGTTCAGTAAAAGCGGAGGCAAGTTGTGTAAAAGATGATTTGGGTTCAGTATAAACAGAGTTAAGGTTAAAAATTGAGGATGTAGAGACAAACGTAGAAAGTGTCAAAGCTGAGATAGGAAAGATCAAATCAGATATTGAATCGATGATTGGTGTTAACTAGGCCAACCTCCTCAGAAATTGTCCGTGTGTCTGTATAACGCCTAATTTTGTATCAGAGTCGACACAGTGGAAAAAGATTTCCGGGAAAATTTGGAAAAGGTACAGGACGAGCTGGGTGGTGATGTTAAGAACTGTGTGCTGACGGAAAATGCGCTTGAGGAAGTGACCGCTAAGTCTGTTAATATTTTGTCACGTAGAGTGGCAGTGTGTGAAGAAGAGGTGGTGAAAAATAGACAACAAGTGGAATCAGGTACTAATACCGAAGCTACATAGTGAGATCAGCAGATTAAAGACGCACGGGCGGAATTAAATTCTTTGGCAGCGATTAAGGCTGCCACTGTAATTGTCGTTTCTGAATTAACACATTGAACACGTAAGTGGTTTGTAAATCGTGGAAAATACCATCCAGCTGATTTTGTCACTGCTTATGGCGATGGATTTTTGCGAGGAATATTGGAAGAGCCAAAAATGAAGTTCGTGACATGTAATCTTGGGGGCAACCCACGATAATGAGCTAATTTAATGAGGGTTTCATGTGCTGCCTAGGAAGTGTCTGAAAGTTGTTTCCTGAACAAATTCTTTAGTAAGACGAACGCAGCTTGAGTAGGAGTTCATAAACGGAGCAAGTCTGAAATACGGAAGCTGGTCGATATGGGATTTGTGTGTGTGTGTGTGTGTGTGTGTGTGTGTGTGTGTGTGTGTGTGTGTGAACTGATTACATGCGGCAAATGGTGAGAAATACTTAAAAGTTAGCTGACTTATGGTGTCGGACAAATTTCCTGTCAGGAAAGAAATGTTTTCTACTGGAAACTGTAGAGAGTGCTAGAAATGTCGAACTTAATCGAATGTATTTTTGCCAAAGCTATAAATCAGTTTTAGCGTTACTATCCTGTTTGTGAATGTATCGATTCCACTGGGGACGGCGTTCAGTGCCTGAACTACGGTGGTTCGGGAAATGGTATGGCCACCCAACAGTCGTCTTGTGACAACTATTTCCGTTCAGCACGGGAGATTGCTGCGTATGGCTGCACGTATCAGTGCAGTGCTTGGCCCATGGAGTCAGGAGTTTCTGCAGAGGCGGCGGGACTTCAAACGGCCTAAATTTTGACACAAAAACACCGACCGTGCGCTGTGTACAAAACGTGACAGTGAAGTGCTACGATAAAATGGTGAAAAAAATTGCTGCCAAATGAGCTCAATAGCGCTAGAAACTTTTACGAGCAAAATTTCTTTCAGTTTATATGTTTTGCTTTTATTTCGGCATTTAGTTAATATATCGTGATTTTATAACTTGTGTTAGACTTCCAGTCAATTTATGATAATAATACATGTCATCTCCTAGGACGTACATGCTGCATCATACACCACCACTAAGATACTTACACTATTCTCACAGCTATTATATTGTTATGTTAAGGATCTCAAATTTGGCGCAACTTCATGTGCCATGTTAGCAAGCTAATGTGCCACATTTACGTGTAACTCTATACAGTGATTAAATATTTTCAGAATGAACTTTAGGACTACGTAACAACTTTTAAATGCTATATGCAATTTCAACTAAGGATGTCTCAGATATTAATGTACTGTAGCTGTCATTGTTGCCTGGATGTAATTTATTTATCAATTTATTGCGATTTATGTCTTTTTCATTATGCAGATGTTTCTCAGAACATTGTCTCCTGCACAATAACACAGCAACTGAATGCAGCATGAATACTTCATATCTTGTGATACTCGTCTAGTTAGCTATGGAATATTTTACTAGTGTCCCAGTAACTTTATTCAAATGTTGATCACAATTACTATTGAAAACAGTCTTAAATTAAGTAGTACTCGCAGGTGTCAGCTGACACCAACACTGGAAAGAGTACAAGAAGCCGCTTCTGTCACGCAGATATAAATACTTCTTTAAACAATATTTAACATTTTGTTTCCTTTTAACATGAGCGCACTGGCGCAAGAATACTACTCATTTATTTGTAAACAAACCTTTTTTTATACTTGCTGTGAATGGTCTAAGTGTGCCCGCGTGTTTATATCATTTTTCTTATTTAAATATTGTTTCAATATACTAGTTTAGTGCAGATAGTGGTCAAGTTGAGTCACATCATGTCTGTAAAACATAAGGATAGTGTATTTTTCGTAGGGCTTCCCTTCTGCCAATGAGAATCGAACAGTAGCGAAACACTGCTGGAGTCAACTGGAGACAAACGTATTTTAAGTGATGCACTCAAGGGAGCGATTCTAGACATCTTACGTCGAGCTCTGGAAGAAGGCAGACCTACCTGTGGTAATGTGTGGTATTCTGTTGTGTAGGCGATAGATTTTGGGTCATGTGGCAGTTGTTCGATTTTAAATTCTGAGACATTTTTACGCGAGTTTGTGAAGAAAGTCGACCATTCCGTGGTCTAGTGAGATATTCTGTTGTCTGGGTGATCGATTCTGGGTGGTAAACGTCCCCTAAAAGACATTAACTTCTGAGACACTTCAGCTTGGGAAGAAGGCACATCTGCTTTTGGTAACGTGTCTTTCAGGTGACTGATTATGGGCCGTGGACGGCCACTACAATACTTTAACTTCTGAAGGGACTACCGATTGCATTACAGCATTGAGAATAAACAGAGCATCAGTTTCCATTTTATATCTGTTGTGTGTTACTGTGTAAATTACCATTCTGAATTCTGAATTGTTTTTAGATTGCGAATATTATCTTGTACTGCTATAAGGAAATGGATGACTGTTTAGTTAGGGGAATCTGTCACTATTCTCGTAACAGCCTCAACGCGACTTTACAGCATTTAGTAAGATTTATGCTGTCTGTATTATAATGCTTATTCTAAATATACTTTCCTGGATGACATTATTCAAAAGAATTGTGTGGCATCTTCTACACTAATAAAAACGTTTCCATCTAACGTCTGTAATTAATGAATACCTAATCTTTCATTTAATATTTTTTGGCATTTTATTAATTCGCAGTTGTAGCCAGTGGATGCCCTATTTGAGTGTAGGATCGCAGCTACAGGCAGGTATTTGCAGCGAGTTAGTTGCTGGACATAACAGGAGATGTGTGCGGCTCGAGCTCTACATTATAGGGCATTTCTTTTGTAAACAGAGCCGTGCATAGCCCACTGAACCTAAGATACGAGTAACCACAGGCAAAGTCGCAATTGATTTGCTCGTACAGGATGCTGGTTCGAGAAGCTGTTCAGCAAGAATATCAGTGAGAGGTAACGTCGCAGCCAGGAGAGACGTATGTACGCTGCCAAATTCGCTAGTTCGGTGCGCGGATGGAAAAGGCCAGAAAACCGATAAAATTTAGAGAACCGGCATTCCAGGACCACAGTGTCATCGTCGCGAGTCTCCCATAGGGGCAATGAAGGTATCTTGCGAGAGATACGACTGCTTTCAGACAGAAACATACTGTGGTGTTCCCCCCCACCCCGTTCGTGAAAAGAAAAGCACATGAAGTGGTCAACACTACACCTACATCTAAGTCCTCACCCTGCCAATCACTGTGAAGTGCATCGCAGAGGGTACTTACTGTTGTAGCAGCTGTTAGGTCCTCTTCCATTTCCACGCACGCAAGGAGCACGGGAGAATGATAACCTGAACGCCTCTGTGCACACTTAAATAAGTCACATGCTCGCGATCCCTACTGGAGTGATACGTAGGATGTTGTAGTACGTTCCTTCAAGATGTTTTCTGAAACTTTGTAAATAGGCTGTTCTGCAATGGTTCTTGTCTCTCTTAGAGCGTCGAGCAGTTCATTCCTATTAGCAGCTCCGTGACGCTCTACCATTCCTGCTGTCCCTCGCTGTACACGTTCAATATCCCTCGTTAATGTCTGGCACAGGTCCCATACACTTGACAAATATATTAGGATGGGTCGCAAGAGTGATTTGTAAGCAACCTCCTGTTGCATTTCATGCTATTCGATCAATAAGCCAAAGTGTGCTACCCGCTGTACGTATGACTGAGCCTCTCTAAGTCGATTTGATAATTCTACAAACTGTTACACCCAGCTGATCAATTCCAACTATAATTAGCTGATGCTGTACTCACAGGATACTTCGTTTTTTCGTATCGTGAAGAGCACAATTTAGCATTTCTGAACATTTACAGTAAGTTGACAATCTTTGTATCAGTTTGAAAGCTTATTATGATCTGACTCAATATTTGTGAAGCTTTCTTTAGGCCATAATTCATTATGGACTGGAGAACAAAATAAACTGGTACACGTTCCTAATATCGTGTAGGGTCCCCGGGAGCACGCAGAAGTGCCAAAACACGACGTGGCCTGCAGGGCTGTCTACAAATCCGTAAGATACGACGAGCTGGACAAATCTTCTGAACAGCACGTTGCAAGGCATCCCAGATTTGCTCAATAACGTTCATGTCCGGGCAGTTTGGTGGCCAGCGGAAGTGTTTAAACTCAAAAGATCTACCTGAAGCCACTCTGTAGCAATTCTGGACGTGTGGGGCGTCGCATTGTCCTGCTGAGATTGTCAAAGTCCGTCGGAATGCACAAAGGACATAATGGATGCAGGTGATCAGACAGTTAGCTTACGTATGCGTCACTTGTCAGGGTCCTATCTATACATATCAGGCGGCCCATATCATCCAACTGCATACGCTCCACACTAATACAGAGCCTCCACCAGCTTGAACAGTCCCCTGCTCACATGCAGGGTCCATGGAATCGTGTGGTTCTCTCCATGCCTGTACACGTCCATCCACTTGATACAATTTGAAATGAGACTCGTCCGACCAGGCAACATGTTTCCAGTCATCAACATCCAGCGTCGGTGTTGACAGGCCCAGGTGAGGCATAAAGCTTTTGTGTCGCACAGTCATTGAGTGTATACAAGTGGACCTTCAGCTCCGAAAGCACATATTGGTGATGTTTCGTTGAATGGTTCACACACTGATACTTGTTGATGGCCCAGCATTGAAATCTGCAGCAATCTGCGGAAGGGTTGCACTTCCGTCACTTCTATCATCGTCTCTTCAGTTGTCGTTGGCCCCGTTCTTGTAGGATCTTCCTCCAGCTGAAGCCAGATTCCCGATATTCACGGTACATGCATGAAATGATCGTACGGGAAAATGCCCACTTTATCGCTGCCTCTGAGCTGCTGTGTCCCATCGGTCATGCGCCGACTATAACACCACTTTCAAACTCCCTCAATCCCCCTGCAGGTCCGGGGTAAGAATAGGCCCGAGGTATTCCTGCCTGTCATAAGAGGCGACTAAAAGGAGTTTCAACCGTTTCGGCCTTCCATGTGATGGTCCCCCTTGGGGTTTGACCTCCATTTTTCAAAATTCTACAGAAGTACGAGCCTTTTGGGGAAGGACACCTTACGTGGTGTACCACTGGTCCTCATTACACTAAGACCTTGGCACTCAGCATTGTACCGGCGTTGTAACCATACCCACTATTCCTCAAATTGGGCCTAAACGCCTGATGGGTTCTATAAGTTACACCCATAGTGCATACCTATCTGCACCTACGATCATGATGGACTCCATGGCACCATAAATCCAGCACGGTAGCCAGCCCGTTGTGGTGGGGTCATCATGTACCCTCTAGGTTGTAGCCCCCTGACAACACAGGGATCGTACTGCCGATACCTGAGCTGCACCCTCCCCACGTTGGCCAAGGAGTAGATGCCCATCTCCTTGGGGCATCAGGACTCCCGGCAACGGTCATCCTGCCAGGTGGCCCTCGCTGAGGCTGGGTGGCGCCCGTGGGGAGAGCCCCTGGTCGGAGTGGGTGGTATCGGGGCGGACGTTTCGCAGATGAAACGTCAACATGTATCAGGTCGCTCTGCGGCCGAGTTTTTCAAAAGGAAAGGTACTGTTTCTAGTTCTGGTTCTCCTGCCCTTTCCCCCTTGGCCACTCCCTGGGAGGAGGGACAGGCCCACCGGCTTGGGGAGAAGTACTTACCCCGCTATTTGGTCTGTTCTCGAACCGATGGGGGGACGTTCGCCACCTCCAAGCCCATGTTCTTTGTTCAGCACATTGAGGACATCTTCGGGGAAATCGAGGCTCTCAGTAAGATGCGTTCAGGGTCCATTCTTATAAAGACCACCTCCGCCACACAGTCGGCGGTGCTCCAGGCGTGCGACAGCCTAGGGGACATCCCAGTGTCCATTGTCCCGCATCTGGCACTAAATAGGACGCAGGGGGTTATTTTTCATCGGGACCTCTTGCTGCAATCTGATGAGAAGCTCAGGGCCAACCTGGAGCGCCGAGGCGTGCATTTCGTCCGGCGTGTCCAGGTCGGCCCCAAAGACCGTCGCATCGACACCGGGGCCTTTATCCTCGCCTTCGAGGGGGACGTTCTCCCGGAGAAGGTAAAGGTGATGTGCTACCGGTGCGACGTGCGACCTTACGTCCCACCTCCTATGCGCTGTTTTCGGTGTTAGCACTTTGGGCACATGTCGTCACGGTGTGAGGCTGAGCCCCTTTGTGGCGATTGTGGATGTCCTCTTCGTGAGGAACATACATGCACCCCACCACCTCGGTGTGTTAATTGTCATGGCATCCACTCGCCTAGATCCTCAGACTGCCCCGCATATCAGAAGAAGAAGAAGATACAAGAACTCAAAACTTTGGATCGGCTCTCTTATTCTGAGGCCAGGAAGAAGTATGACCACCTCCATCCCGTGCCGTTGACCACTTCATTTGCCTCAGTTGTGTCCACTCCTTCCGCGGTATCCTCACCCCTATCCTGTCCCCCCTCCACCTCCTCCCCCCTCCACCTCCTCCCCCTATCCAGGGTCTCTGCCTCCGCCTCCCAAATCCCTCCCTTCCAAATCCTCCTCCCCCGTGGCCCCCGCCCCCTCTGCCCCAGGGGCAACCCTTCCTCCTCCTCCTCCCCCCCCACCCGCCGCCTGAGAAGCAATCCTCTTCTCAGGCGTCCATCGGGGAATTATTCCGGACCTCAGCTTCCGAGGTCCGGCGTTCCAAAATGGACCCCGTGCGTGAGAACCTTCTTTGGGTCCAGCCCACCATCCCTGTGCCTTCTCGGACTTCCAAGAAGGCCTCCAAGAAGAAGTCTCTATCCCCCTCTCCACCCCGGTGCGTTTCGTCTGACGCTCCATCCATGAGTCGCTGGTCCTGGCCGTCCTCAGTTTCGCCGGGACGCTCTGGTGCCAGGCGCTCAGCTAGCCTCTTGTCGGCAAATGATGCTGCCCCTCCTACACAACCTGGGACAGCGGCCGCAGCTGGCAATGACTCGATGGAACAGGATCCGCCTCCCGCCGGTTGTAGCGTTGTTCCCTCGAAACCTGGCCCTCCGCGGCCGTCGAGGTGACCAGCTCTTCCCCCGTCTCGTTCCCTCTTTTTTGACTAGCGATGGCCTTGTTACATTGGAACGTAAGAGGTATTCGATCTAATCGGGAGGAATTAAAACTGCTCCTCTGCCTGCACTGTCTGCTCGTCCTTGGTCTCTAGGAAACAAAGTTGCGCCCGACTGACCGTATTGCCTTTACCCACTATACCTCAGAGCGGTATGACCTCACCCCTGTGGACGGTATCCCAGCTCATGGTGGGGTCATGTTGCTCGTTCAGGACGATGTCTATTACCATCCCATCCCATTGACCACCCCACTCCAAGCAATAGCTGTCCGTATTACTCTTTCTGCTTTTACTTTTTCAGTTTGTACCATCTACACTCGATCGTCATCTGCTGTTAGTCGGGCTGACATGATGCACCTGAACATTCAGCTTCCCCCACCGTTTTTATTGTTTGGCGACTTCAATGCCCATCATCCCCTTTGGGGCTCTCCTGCATCCTGTCAAAGAGGCTCACTCTTGGCAGATGTCTTCAACCATCTCAGTCTTGTCTGCCTCAATACTGGCGCCCCGACTTTCCTCTTGGACTCTACTCATACCTACTCCCACTTGGATCTTTCGATCTGTTCTACCACTCTTGCCCTTCGGTTCGAGTGGTATGTCCTTTCTGACACCTATTCGAGCGACCACTTCCCCTGTGTCGTTCGTCTCCTGCACCACACCCCATCCCCACGTCCTTCGAGCTGGAACATACCTAAAGCTGACTGGGGACTTTACTCCTCCCTGGCGACATTTCTGGACCACGATTTTCTCAGTTGTGACAGTCAGGTCGAATACCTCACGGCTGTTATCATCAATGCTGCCGAACATTCCATTCCTCGTACTACCTCTTCTTCACGTCGCGTTTCCGTCCTCTGGTGGAACGAGGCTTGTAGAGACGCTATCCGTGCTCGACAACGTGCTTTACGCACCTTTCACCGCCATCCTACATTGGCGAATTGTATTGGATACAAACGACTCCGAGCACAGTGCCGTAGAGTCATCAAAGACAGCAAAAAAGCTTGTTGGGCCTCTTTCACCAGCTCCTTTAACAGCTTTACTCCCTCTTCTGTCGTATGGGGTGGCCTGCGCCGGCTGTCGGGCATTAAGGCCCACTCCTCGGTACCTGGCCTGATCTCAGGTAATGAGGTCCTCGTTGATCCTGTGGCTGTCTCCAACGCCTTCAGCCGGTTTTTCGCGGAGGTTTCAAGCTCCGCCCTTTACCACCTTGCCTTCCTTCCCAGGAAAGAGGCAGAATAGGCTCGGCGACCTTCCTTCCACTCGCTGAATCTGGAAACTTATAATGCCCCCTTTACTATGCAGGAACTCGAACATGCGCTTGCACTGTCCCAGTCCTCTGCTCTGGGGTCAGATGCCATTCACGTTCAGATGCTGGCACACCTTTCTCCGGCGGGCAAAAGCTTCCTTCTTCGTACCTACAATCGCGTCTGGACCGAAGGTCAGGTCCCCATGCGTTGGCGTGACGCCGTCGTTGTTCCTATACCAAAACCCGGGAAGGATAGACACCTTCCTTCTAGTTACCGCCCCATTTCTCTTACAAGCTGTGTCTGTAAGGTGATGGAGCGCATATGGTTAATGCTCGGTTAGTTTGGATTCTTGAATCTCGACGGCTATTTACCAATGTCCAATGCGGCTTTCGTCGCCGCCACTCCACTGTTGACCACCTTGTGACCTTGTCGACATTCATCATGCACAACTTTTTGCGAAGGCGCCAAACAGTTGCCGTGTTCTTCGATTTGGAGAAGGCGTATGATACCTGTTGGAGAGGAGGTATACTCCGCACTATGCACAGGTGGGGCCTACGCGGTCGCCTGCCCCTTTTTATCGATTCCTTTTTAACGGATCGAAAGTTTAGGGTACGTGTGGGTTCCGTATTGTCCGACGTCTTCCTCAAGGAGAACAGAGTGCCTCAGGGCTCCGTCTTGAGCGTAGCCCTTTTTGCCATTGCGATCAATCCAATTATGGATTGCATTCCACGTAATGTCTCAGGCTCTCTCTTTGTCGATGACTTCGCAATCCACTGCAGTGCCCAGAGAACATGCCTCCTGGAGCGCTGCCTTCAGCGTTGTCTAGACAGCCTATACTCATGGAGCGTGGCAAATGGCTTCTGGTTCTCTGAAGAAAAGATGGTTTGTATCAACTTTTGGCGATATTAAGCGTTTCTTCCGCCATCCTTACATCTCGGTCCCGTTGTTCTCTCATTCGTGGAAACAACTAAGTTTCTAGGGCTCACACTGGACAGGAAACTTTTTTGGTCTCCACACGTCTCTTATTTGGCGGCCCGCTTGTATCGGTCCATAGTCTGATCGAAGCTGGATTATGGGAGTTTCGTCTACTCGTCTGCTCGGCCATCCCTCTTACTCCGTCTCAACTCCATCCACCATCGGGGGCTACGTCTTGCGACCGGAGCCTTCTACACTAGTCCTGTCAAGAGTCTTTATGCTGAAGCTGCCGAATTACCATTGACCTACCGGCGCAACGTACTGCTGTGTCGGTATGCCTGCCAGCTGTTTTCTATGCCCGACCACCCATCTTACCAGTCCTTCTTTGCCGATTCTCTCGACCGTCGGTATGGGTTGTATGTGTCTGCCCTGCTGCCCCCCTGAGTCCGCTTCCGTTGCCTGCTTCGACAATTGGATTTTGCCCTCCCTACCACCTTCAGAGAGGGTGAGAGCCCGACACCACCTTGGCTCCAGGCTCCGGTTCATATTTATCTCGACCTCAGCTCACTCCCGAAGGAGGGTACACCGGCTGCAGTGCATTGCTCATGGTTTGTCGAACTTCGTGCTCGACTTGCCGGTCACACCTTTATTTACACCGATGGCTCCAAAACTGACGATGGTGTCGGCTGTGCCTTTGTCGTCGGGGCCGCCACCTTTAAATACCGACTCCTCGACCAATGTTCGAGCTTTACGGCCGAGCTTTTTGCTCTCCATCAGGCCGTTCAGTATGCCCGCTGCCGCTGCCATTCATTGTACGTACTCTGCTCTGACTCACTCAGTGCTCTTCAGAGCCTTGGAGCTCCCTATCCGGTCCATCCCTTGATTCAACGGATACAGCAGTCCCTCCATTCTTTCGCTGGTAATGGGTCTCCTGTCAGCTTTCTGTGGGTTCCCTGACATGTAGGAGTGCCTGGGAATGAGGCTGCGGATGCTGCAGCCAAGGCTGCAGTCCTCCTGCCTTGGCCAGCCTCCGATTGTGTCCCGTCATCTGACGTTCGTGGGGATGTTTGTAAGAGGCTTGTGTCATTGTGGTGGGATGCTTGGTCATCCCTCCAAGGAAACAAGCTCCGGGCAGTAAAACCGCTACCAACTGCTTGGACAACCTCCTCCCGACCATCTCGGCGAGAGGAGGTCCTTCTGACCAGGTTGCGGATTGGGCATTGCCGGTTTAGCCACCGCTACCTGCTCTCCGGTGACCCAGCCCCGCAGTGCCCTTGTGGTCAGGCATTAACAGTGCGCCATGTTTTATTGTCGTGTCCCCGCTTTAGTCAGTCTCATGTTGTCCTGTCCCTGCCATCTACTTTACCGGCTATTTTAGCTGATGACGCTCGAGCAGCTACTCGTGTTCCGCGTTTTATAACTTTGACTGGCTTGTCCAAAGACATCTAACCTTTTTACTTATTTTGTCTGCATCTTTGTCAGGTCTTTCTGGTGTCCCCCACTCCTCTTGAGTTTTACTAGACTCCATGTGCTCTAACAACAGTGACTGGGCGCTAAGGACCTCAGTAGTTGAGCGCCCTTAAACCCCACAAAAAAAAAACTCCGTCAAATCTTGATAATCTGTCATTGTAGCAGCAGTAACTGATCTAACAGCTGCGCTAGACACTTGTTGTCTTACATAAGCATTGCCGACCACAGCATTGTATTTTTCCTGTTTACATATCTCTGTATTTGAAGAGACATGCCTACACCAGTTTCTTTGGCGCTTCAGTGTAGAGAACTACATCATCTGCGAAGTGTATGAAGTTACTGTTAATATTGTCCTTAATGTCATTGATATGCAACTTGGACCAACTTCAACTGTAAATGTACCGACACATTTCCGTAGAAAACGTGTTGCGTCCTTCCTACCAAGAAATGCTCAATCCAGTCACAAAATTCACTTGACATCCGATACGACTGTACTTTCGATAATAATTGTTGCGTCAAAAGCTTTTCGGAAGTAAAGTAATACTCCATCTTCGTGACTGCCTCGATACGTGACTTTCAGAATGTCATGTCAGGAAAGAGCAAGTTGGATATTTTTTTTTTGTTCAGTGGTGGTATATTACTATTAAAATTAGAGGCAGCTCAGCTCCAAATTCTGCATAGAGTCCGATAGGGATGCCATTCCTCAGACAAAGAATTTTCAGCTGTTTGTGAACGCCACCAACACTAATAGCGATACGTCTCATCTTTGCAGTCGTGTGTAGAGTGAAGATGAAATGGGCTCGATACATTTGGAAATGGAGTCCAGTAGTTGAGCTTTTGGTTTGCTACCGTCAGTTTCATTGCTTGTGTCATTCGTGAGTGAACAGAGAGTAATTTGGTGACACTGGCAGCCTTAACGTGTGATCAGAATTTCTTAGCATTTTGTGAGAGATTTTTCGATAATATTCTGCTGAGCGCATTACCCTCTCGACAGCCTTTCATGCATCACTTGTCTGTCTACAGCCCCTCGCTTTACTTTGCAGTTATTGTTATGCAGCAGCTGCTGTTAGTGTAGAAGTCTGTATACAGTGACTGTGTACCACAGAGGGTCCCTCCCGCCATGAACTGTTTCTGTCAGGAACCCGTGTGTCGAGAGCACAGTGCCGGCCGTGAGCCACAGCTGCGGCCCTCTGCTTTCACGCCCCCTGCTCGCTGAGACGATGCTGTGTTTTCACTGCTCTGGGTGCTCACAGTGAAAGTCGTCGCTCTCACAGGCTTCCGCCTGAGCTCAGTGAATCTTCAAAGTTTTCAGGAAGGAAAGCACAGACACCTACCCACTGCACCCACCCACCTATCTACCCCAGCTGTGAGCAGTACTGTCACCTGTCTCGTTGGTGGCAATGACACTTCGAACACCGAGAGTTTAATTACAATCACCCTATGTCTCGGACATTGTACGATGGACATTCAGACTGTTTGCCACATGATTTGCGTATTTACTAGTGTTAGTGTTGTGACTTGCGGCGCGGTGCTGGTGCATCGTATTAGTATAGCCGAGGATGATATAGGACTTGTGAGGGAGTGAATGTTATGAGTCTTCTTACTGCATAAAAACATCGCTCACATTCCAGTAACTGGGTTTATACCATTTTGGTGTATTTTAGCATGAAAGATTCAACTTACACTAATGGGCACTCCAGGGAACTACGTAATGTGCCTTGGCATACAGTATTGGAAGACTTGTGTACTGTCTTTTAGTGTGTCTTGGCAGAAGTTGGAACAGCTGATTCATCCTTCATTCTATGTGTGATGTTATAGTAGATTTGATTAGTTGAGGTTTACAAATGTCCTTTCATGCAGTGAAAGGACGGAATCTTGGTCCTTGATTTACACTAGGTATGAATCTTTCACATACTGTACTGCTCTCTACTTTGTATTTGATGCAGAACCTACTGTTGTTCAAGTGTGGCTTTGTGTGTGGGCTGACAGTTTGGTCTGTGCGTGACATCTCGTGCAAACATGGTGCATATTTGTAAGGACTGCCTTTAACGGAATAAGTTTTCTTTTACAAAATGTTTATTTGCAGGTCCACAGCCTCCAAATAACATGATTAAACTTGGTACACGTAGATAAAGAACCAGTTGGTCAAGAAGGTGTAACTACAGTTGGGAATTTGTTAATGACCTTGTAAATACATGATTGTCATTACTTTTTGAATTTAATTTATTCATAGAAGACTTACTTTAACATAATTTAGAAACAGACATAGGAAGTTTTGGAAAGTTATATTTGCTTTCTGTTAGGTAACCAGTGTATACAGGCAGTTACTATGTTTTGCCTTGGTTAAATTGTCATCTGCTCACATTTATACAGCTATCACAGTAGCAGTATGTTTTCCTACAAAACGTCTCCCTCAGTTGAAACACACTAATTCCAATATCTCTCAGCTTTGCCATTATGTAGAAAAGCATCATACAGAAAAAAACAATCTGCATTTGTAACCGAATGTAGGAGTGGCATTCAATAATCAATGCAGCATATTTCTTTTCTCAACCAATGTCAGTTCGAAAAAATGCCCATGAAACACTTTGGAAGACGATGAAACTGTAGGGGCTGAAGTAGAAATATTCCACCAGGTCGCAATAAGTGGCAGCACTATATGTGCCTTCAAAATGGCGTTTGTAACAGAGGTGCATTCTAGGCAGGGACCTGTTGAGTTTTTGGTGCAAAACCAGACCACTGCAGATGTTCATAGAATATCTACAGAGACCTAGTAGTGGATTAAAGAAGCATGCCAGATGAACACATTTGTGACCTCTGCAATGTTGGAACTTGGAGGTCCATGATTATGACAGATGAAACACCTTGCTGCTCAGCTGGTTGTGTCTGTTGTTAGTACAGACACACTCGTCCACCAGTTGGGGTACTCAAAGCCATGCCCCGCTGTGTTTCTTGCCACCTAACTGAAGACCGTAAAGAGCAATGAAGGAACATCTTTGTCAAACTGTCTGCATGTTACGATGCCAACAGTGATAATTTTTTGTCGTACATTGTCAGATGGTGAAACGTGGGTTCATCGCTTCGAACCATAAACAAAATAACAATCCGTGGAGTGGCATCATAACACCACATACAAAGAAAAGTTTGAAGCTGCATCCTCAACCAGTAAAGTCATATTGGCAGTCTTCTGGGACTTTGAAGATGGTACTGTTTTTGATTACCACCTTCATGGTGCAACTGTCAACTCTGAAGTGTATTGTGCTACCATCTGGAAATTGAAGAAACAACTTCAGCATGTTCATTGTCACAAAAATGGAATGAACTTTTCTTCTCCATGACCTCGCACGAGCTCTCCCAAGTCTGCGCAACCAAGAGGAGCATACAAAACTTCATTGGGTCAAACAGATGGAAGCCAGAAGGTGCAAGATCCAGGATGTTGGTTGGATGAGGAAGAACGGTCCAGTGAAGGACACACTCTGCAGGCAGCGGTGCATGGATGACAGGGAGTTTATTGATGCAACAAGGAGTTAGTGTGATGTCGACTTGTAGAATGGTATCATGCGAGCATACAAGCCCTCCCAGTAAGGTGGCATGAGGCCATTACATTGAACAGAAGTTATGTTGAAAAGTATGGTTTTGTAACAAAAATCATAGGGAATATTATGGTGTATTGGAATACTAAATAAAACCAACCTGCTTTCAGAAAAATTGTCACATTACTTACTGAATGCCTCTCATAAATTTCAGTCAACACTTTACTAAATTGGAACATTCAGTTGTGTAATGTGGAATATATTATTTTGTGTATTACAAATAGATCAAACAACCTGCATAATTACTTCAAGTGTAATAGACATAATGAAATTTATTTTGACACTCAGTATTTAATGTTAGCTGAGGTTTAACCTGTAGGGACTACAGAGACTTGTCAGAAGTTGTATTCCACCAATGTGTCCGTTTTGTAAAAATTACTGTTCAAATCATTCGATAAATGTAACAGCACTTTATGCAGTGATATGTGCTGTTAGATATTCCTTCCAAGTAACTGGTACCTTGCAGATATTCAATTTTGTAATGTTGCAATGTGGTATACGTGCCCATTGTTGAATTGTATCATGACCAAAGAATGTACTTGCAGTGTTAGAGAACATAGTATTGTGTCAACACGTTGGCTCAGCATAAACATGCAAATCTCGTGGCATTAAATTTCATATGATTTTTTCTTCTGCCTAGGTCAAATAGTGACACACACATGACAGTGTTTGCCCATATTTAAAAACAGTGTTCTAGAAATGTTTGACATTGCTACTACTTACTTGTGTCAGATGTACTGTGTATTCTTTTCTGTTGGTCTCTCTTGACCAACTATTCATTTTTTCGATCCCGACGATATTAGGTTGTGAGGCTGGAGGGTGTCTTACATTTCCTTTATTTAATCTTCTCTCTGATAGGGAGGAGGAACTCCTTGTTCATTGAAGAACAAGAACAAGAGGAGGGGGTAGTAGTGACACAAAGTGGTATCTCCACAATGTATCTGGAGACTCTATGAGCAGTGCAGTATCTGAACAGAGTGGCAATTGTTTTGTGGATGAACATCATTGAATTTCTGTAAAGTTGTGCAGGAGGCTGGACATTCCTGACAGATGTAAAAGTAATTTGGAGGTGCCACATGTTTGGAGAAGATTGAAGTACCTCCTCCCACATTAGTATCTTCGTAGTAAACAGTCTCCCAGCTGATACTGTCTTCAGAGTTGGGTCTTTCATCACAGATCACATGGATGTCTGCCCTGATTCTATCATTTGTATTTTGGTGTCTGCTACTGCCAGAAAGATCATTGTCATTGTGGATGAATGTTCTGCAAGTCCGCTAACAGGAAGATGACACGAGTTCTAGCCAGCTTTGCCGGATGCCTGAAGTACCTTTACCTGCAGCCTGTCATTTGGGAAGGCACAAAACTGTCTTACGTCAGAAGCCCTCCTTGTGGAGCAACACACTTCATCCAGCCATGTACGTTCCTCACAATCCCAAAAATGTGCATCAACATTATGAAAGCCAGGGAACAAATGTTTGAAGGGTAGTTCATGAGTGTCATTGACTGCAAGTTGCAGATTCTCCATCACACATTGACATTGTAGCTACTCTCAGCACATCGTGGTATCAGATTAGTATTGGGCTGAATGCTGTATTAAGTAGTAGTGGATATCACTTTTGTCTGGTGTGCAAGTAGTCAGAAGAAATAAAGTGCGAGATGCCAGCCTTAGCCCAGAACCTCAAACATGGAATTCCCTTCCCAATGTTTTAAGAGACATCCAGTGAGCCTGGTCAAGTTAGTTCTGTGTACATGTTGCATGAAATGACTCTGGGTTTAATTTCACTTTAGATGTACTTTGCATGGTATTTAAATTTGTTCCTTTTCTGCTGGCTAATTTTTTTCTCCTCATGAACTGCGATGTTTAACCAAAGAATACTATTTATGTAAGTAGTTGTGATTTGAGCATCATTTCTTGCATCTGTTGTGCAACACTATTGCTTCAGAGAAACTGTGGATTTCCAACTGATGCAGGAGGTGCAATGTATTTTAAATCGATTTGAAAACAATGTAGGAACCATCTGAAGTAATGTAACTTGTTTGAATGTAGTGTGCCAGTTGAGGTAAATGATGTGGATAAGTGATGCAGTTATTTGTTATATTATAGCTGCCAATTAACAATGATTATTTTACCAGTAACAGACAGGTAGCATACTGTGGCTTCAGAACGAAATGTTTTAAAAAAGAACAATAAAGTCTCTATTTTTACAATGTTCTTATTTGGTCACAAACACCGCACCATTTATGCTCTTGGCTTATTTTCAGCGGTGCTACATACATTTAATATAAATTATGCAGTGTGTTGTAAAATTGTCACACCAAGCTGTTAAGTCTTTTATATAAATGTACTGTTAGCTTGGTGTGGTAATTTTGCAACAAAATATATCCAAGCAAGCTGAGATGCAATTTTAAATAAGGTTTTAATATATATTAATTATGATAGTTACTATGGTGTTCCCCATCATTATTTTTTTTTTGTTTCAAACTTTGCATTACTCTATGATAAAGTGCTAGTTAAATTATGTCACGTCTTTAATTCAGCAATTTGCATAATATGATTATAAACAAGCATTACCATAGCATCCTGCAGTCATATTATGGTGGAATCTAGGCACATATTGATGGAATCACTGTGAAGCCTTGGTTTCCACTCAATTTTTTTAAATCACTAAAATGGTTTTGGAATACAAAACTTACCTACTCAATTACTCTTTTTGTTCATAGCACTGCACTTACGTTATTCACTTTAAGATGAATGACTAGCCACTCACAAATATGAGATACTTGTAGTAGTAGATTCACAAATCATTCCAGAGTTCATTGAAGTGAACTGAGAGTCTCAGAAAGTTTTGAAGAAAAGCCCATTTGGCAGTTTTTTCTGGTCATTAAGGATTTCTTATTGTTGTTCACTGTTTGAAACCACTTGAAGTAATGTGATTGAAATTTCAGTTTTCCTCAACACCACAAGCCAAATGTAAAGTGTACAGGTTTCTCTTGCTGTACACAGGGTATGCCACGATTCCCATTACAAACTTTTAGAGGTTGTAGAAGAAACATTGTACATTTCCAGACATGGGTTCGTTAATGAAACCTAGTGGATAAAGTTTTGCTCTAGAACCTCACTGTAATAGGAATTGTGACACACTCTGCCTTCTTTAGTGACCAGGTATATGGAATATGTTGAGTGTAGACTATTGAACCTCGGTAAGTCTACATCCTTTATATCGAGTATGCACATCATTCCACTTGTTACAAAGCAACAGATGTTACCAATATTATTACACAGAAAGAAACTGTATATTAATTTTGTGTGAGAATTTGTTTATTGTTATGATGCCAAGCAGTCACTTTTATTCTTTAGAAGCTTGCTGTTTGCAGTAAAGCTTATTTTGATGCCAATGTAGTGAGATAATTTTTGTAAAGGCTTTGTAAATAACTGAAACTTTGTTTTGTGAGTAGTTTGTTACCTGGGGGTGAAAAGAAAACTGCTTGCTCTTAAGAAGCTTTGCCTTAGTCTTACTTCATGTATGTAAATATGCAATAATGAGGTGGATGCTCGGGTCAGTTACACCAAACACCACCTTATAATCAGGAGTTCATTTATTCAACTCTTTACACAAGTAAGGCTTACAAAAAACTGGATGGCGGAACTGCACAAAGATAATGTTTAGCTTAGTTCAAAGACGATACTCAGATCGATACTGGTGTTGACCTCATCAGATTGGCGCCACATAGCCCATCCCCCCCCCCCCCCCCCCCCCCTTCCCCCCAGGATGGAGAACTCTCGCTACGGTCGCAGGTTCGAATCCTGCCTCGGGCATGGATGTTTGTGATGTCGTTAGGTTAGTTAGGTTTAACTAGTTCTAAGTTCTAGGGGACTAATGACCTCAGCAGTTGAGTCCCATAGTGCTCAGAGCCATTTTTTTGGAGAACTCTTGTGTGGCCAGGGGGGGGGGGGGGGGAGGTGACTATGGCGTCGACAGGGGTGGTCTGCGGGAGCCAGACGATGGTCAGATCGACAGCATCGTTGGTGAGCTGTGTGGGTAGATGACGTGAAGGAAGGTCCGGCCACCAAACCTGGAAGTTATTGAAGTGTGCTGGGCATCATACTGGGTGTGCTGGTCGTGCGGTTTGCGGGAGGAACGGAGCGGCGACGATGATGTCTCCGGAGGGCTTGGCAAACACACGAAGCATGTCTAGGTCGATGTTGGGAGAGAGGGAACACATTTCACCAAGTGCAGGGAATGGGAGAGGTTGTGTCATTAGAACCAGATGAAGGGAAACACACGACGAACAGTGTGTCATCTCGTAGTATTATAGAGATGTCATGGATTATGTCCGGGGGGACAGGCACAAACATCTCAAGTGAGAGCACGTTCAATTGGTGGGGAAAGGGGGGGGGGGGGTGAGAAACCTCGACAGGGCGAGGCAGGAGACAGGGGAGAGGTCGAAGAGACGGGAGATGGGCCCCGCAGCGACGGCATGATAGTAGGTAAGCTCGACATGGGGAGCATGTGATCACTCGATGGAGTAAGTGAGACTGGATTAGAGGGCGAGGTTGGAGAAGAGCTCGACAATTGGAGCTGGAAGTCACTTGACCGAGTGTGTAAGTCCGATGTGGAGGGAGTGGTCGGAGCGTCGTGAGCCATGACAGTGAGAGGCTTGATCGTGGCCTGAAGGGGGGTAGAATAGAATGTGGTCGGACCTGCAAAGGAACTGGTAAAGTTGGCAATGAGGTATGTGTACATAATTGTTCTTGAGTTTAGTCACGGTAGCCTCCCCACGTGTGCCAGGACCCGTCTTTCTTGGGTGTCATATGAATTGGCGTAGACCAGCTACAGGCAGAGGGTTCAATGACGCCATAGCTTAGAAGTTCAGAAATCTGCTTTTTAAGGTCGGAGAGCCACTCGGGACAAAGTCGACGTGGCTTATTGGAGCAGGGGGGGGCCTGGCGTGAGGCGAAGCTTGTGAACCGTGCCATTGGTGACGACGGAAATGTTGCAAGCGGCACGGGAGGGGGTTTGTTGACAATGTGTGGCAGGCAGGGCAGGTGAGGTGAGGTGAGGTCATGGTGTTCAGAGCCACTCGACAGATCCGACGGGAGCCGAGGTTGCGAAGTGTCCCAGGAGTGAACGTGACAAAATGGCAGCCGGCCCGAAGCAGTGGCACCGTGGTCGGGAGAGCTTGGTAGAGCTCCTGAAGTGTTAGTGAGTCCATTGTCCGAGGGCGCAGCCTGTGGCAGCACAATCGTGGGCGTAACCCTTGGCGCAAGTGCACTGTTTGTGTTGTCAGTTGCAGTCGCACGGCAGCCCGCAGGAGCCGAAGTTGCATTCTTTGAGGTGTTATCTGCGAGGGGCGGGATAGGAGCCTTCAGTTCGGGAACACATGACGCTTGTCACGCATGCACACTTGTGTCCAGCCGAGTGTCAAATGCTGCCGTGTTAGGAGGGTGTGACCCTGCGGAACTGTCAGTAAACATTATGGCAGTCTTGATAGCACAGTTGCGAGGGGTAGTGGGAGGTAAACACACGGAAGCTCGATTGCTGGGATTGCAAACGGATTTGGCGCACTTACTGACCTTCCTTTGTCCTTGCTGTAGTGTCTGTAATTCCTTTGCTGCATCGGAGAGTTGGAGCTGTGTTTTGTGGAGCCCGTGGGAGAGCTCAAAGTTTGCCATGCATAGGCGAGCGGTGTGTTTGTGCTCGACAAGGCACTTATGCGTGGTTGCTTGTAACGTCGTCGACAGAGACGAGCATGTGTGGATGAGATGAGTGTGGACTGATGTGTCACGGGGTGGGTTGCTCGATGGAGCACAGAGGAAGTGAGTCTTGGATGGGTGGTGAAATACAGTGTTTCACACTAGGTCCAGTGAAAGTTTGTGGTGTCACAAGAAGTCAATGCCTAGTATAGGTTCGTCAATTTCACACACTACAAAAACCTCTTCGTGTTTGCAGTTTGCGGAGAGTGAGACAACATCTGAGGTTGAACCCGAGCATTGTAGTGTAGTTGAATTCACAGCTTGCAGTGAAGTATGATGAGGGCAGATGTTCGACGATGCTAAGGACGTGGGCAGCAGTGAAACATCGGTGCCTGTGTCCACTAGATAAAGGTATCCCGACGAAATGTCTTTAATGTAAAGTCGTCCACAATTATCCGGTTGTTCCCAGACAGAATGGAGCACTGGGGGGCGCCTGTCATATTGTGCGCAGGAGGCAGCACCCGGACCTACCTGTGATTGGCGTTTGGGAAGCAGCAGGGTGGTCTGCAGTTCTGTGCCACCGCACCAAACCATGTGTGGAGGTAACAGTATGGGTAGTGGGGTTGCATTTCCTGTGGAAATTTTGTTGCCAGAGGCAGCGGTTGAGGTTCAGTGGCCACAACCGGTTCAGTTTCAGGAGGGCGCGTGATAGAGGGCGGAGCCGGTGACGTCTCAGCTGCCTGTTTACTGCATCCCGGAGCGAGCAGAACAGTCGGTACATTGTGGCCCTGCCCGCATCTGGCCGCGGGACGGGGAACCTGAACCTGAGACTTGCCAGGTATAAAGGGTCTGGCGAAATAGAGCAGTGATGCATCATGTAGTTTGTCAGAAATTGTCATTCATTGCTCGACAGGTTTGGGAGACCTCTGAGCCAGAGCAAACTGGATGTGAGGTGGTAGTTTATCTGACCAGATGGCGAGGAGAGCTGTGTGAGAGAGTAGATCATTGCTGACCAGGGCCCGTAGCCATCTCCAGAGTTGTGAAGGTTTGTCATTGCCTAGTTGCTCGATGTGGAGCACTTGCTGTATTGCTGTCTCAGTTGAGCATGCAAGGTGACATAGAACTGTCTGTCTGGCTAGAGTGTACCGGGTAGTTGAGTCCGGGGCATGGATCAGGTCAGCAATCAAGTCCTCCTGGTCGTGCAGGTGGGTGATAAGTCACAGAAATCTGGTTGATTCGTCGAGTTTGAAATGGTCGAACACTTTGTCCATAAATTTGAACCAGGTTGTAGCCCTGTCGGGATGGAACAGCAGCATCGTTGGTAAGCATTGTAGAACATTTGGAAGAACAGGTTGAGGTGAATTCATCGGGGCACTGCCTGAAACGAGCTGCTGTTGCTGCAGTATTCCAGGAGAGTGGTTCTCCAGGGTATGTGGCGATGATGGCTGGTCGGGTGGCAGCATGAAGGTGACGCATTGTGGTTGAGAGTGATCCGTCGCGACGCGGAAGGCCGACACGGCGGTTGTGGAAGTTCAAAACGTTGCGGGTGTGTTCGGATTGATGTGTCGTGGAAGACCGACGTAGATGAAGCACCGAGATGTGCCGAGAACGGTACCAGAAGCTCGACTGGAGCTGGCGCAGAGGCGACAGGTGAGAAAAAGTTCAAAGTTGGAAAACGCACACCAGTCCGCGGAAAACCTGACGTACGATCAGAGTCGGAGCCACCTGTGTTGCAGGGATGCTGTGGAGGTGTGGGCTGTCCAGAAGCACAGTGAGGAAAATAAGTCGAATGTCGGGTGGAATATGTGAGTGTTCACTGTTCATTGTCACTCCACTCAAAACGGTGTGCGGATAAGGTGAATGTCATGGCACAAAACACTGAGGCATAGCAGTAGGACGGAGATGGAGGTCAGGCACAGATAACAAGCCATTGTTCCTGTTGCAGGCCAAGGTATTGAAGCAGGAAGGCATCTGCTGATGCTGAACCAAGGCAGGCGGCAGGCGTGGTCGGATGCTGAGGAGGTTGACTTGTGAACAAAGCAGTTCCAGCAATGTGGCAGGTATCCGCATGGTACTGCACGGATTGCAGCATGGCAAATCATTGTCCTGGTGGTAGTGGGTTGTCCGACAAAGCATTTGCAGGAATCGGCATTGGTCCCGCACAGCACAGAGATTCATAAGAGGTAACCGCACAATCGATGAGGGAGGGCACATGTGGCAGAACAAAGGTGTTTGATAGCCAGAGTCATGAGCACCCCTAACCTCACTTATTGTTGCAGGCTCGAAAACGTCCAGCGAAATTGGCATAATCGCCGAGTGAGAGGCATTGTGCTCCAGTCCTGGCAGGTGTACATCGCCCGCAACGCAACGAATGTCGATCACAAAATCTGGCGTTAGGCGTAAGCCATTGTTCAAATGTTGTGTTCATGTAATACATGCGAAAATAACAGACACAGAGGCCACGGACACAGTAAAACGGCAAAACCGGAAGATGTTACAACTCGGGGTCACCAGTGAGGTGGATGCTCGGGTCAGTTACACCAAACAACACCTTATAATCAGGAGTTCATTTATTCACCTCTTTACACAAGTAAGGCTTACAAAGAACTGGATGGCAGAACTGCATAAAGATAATGTTTTGCTTAGTTCAAAGATGATACTCAGATCGATACTGGTGTTGACCTCATCGCAATAATAAAAATATGTTGTTATTCTGTGATAACTATACTATTGTCTGTTTAGAAATTTTTGTAGAAATATTATCCCAGTCTGGAGTTTTTGATCATGTTTCCCTTATCAATTCAATATTGCAGTGATGAAGAATGTGAGTGAAACACATTAGGCAATAGTACAACAGTTTGTTCATAAATATTTTCAGAGCGCTTGTGCCATTAGTAAGAAAACATATATGTTACCCTTATTCTGTTGCAACAGACATATTTTGTTGTTCACAGGTTACTATACTGGATGTACATATGATTATCATAATGGCATTGATATTGTGAATACTAAGACAATATTGCAGTGATATTTCCATGTTCTTGTTGTTCAGTACCATATCATCAAGATCTCATAACGGTACCAGTAAATTGCTGATATTTTACAGGTTCCAACTTGGGTGCATAAAACAGCATCAAAATTCTGACTGCTTTGCAAATGAGCTAATGTGATAGATATTTCATGCAAAGCATAATTTCAAACTTTTGCTTAACATTTTGTTCCTTACATGCTTGAAGTTCATCAAAAGTCTGATCACACATACAAATATCAAGTATCTCATGATGAGTGCACTTAGAGTTATGCTGCTTCGACAAGCACACTGTTTCCCACTTTAATATTTGCCAATATCTACTCATTAAGAGGTATAATCTCGTGTTAAAAGTTTGGTATGTCTTAATGTGTTCAAGTCAGTTAATAATAATTGGAAATATTTTTGTAATTTGTAGAAGGCATTAATTAGACAGTTTGCAACTGGTACTGGGTTTCAGTAATGATGTCATTCATTGTTATGTAAATGACTTTTGTGCCTCAATTGATAGTTTTGTTGTACTCTCTGTTTGAAAGAGACTCTTTTAAACATAATAAGCCTTCAGTTGTTAATATCAGTGCGTCTTAATCAGTCTCTCATGCCTGTTTCTATTACACTAGATATTGGCTACAGATTTTTCTCCATCAGATGCATGTATTCATGCATGTCCGCTCTGCACATTTCTTACTTGATGTGTCAGAATTTTTGGTACATGAATATTGATTAGTGTAGGCCTTGTTTGTCAACATGGTTATTGGGTGATCAGAAATCAATAACTCAATCCATTAATTTACAGGTAATGATGTAAGCAGTTCCTGGGTGTGAATGTTCTTTATTCTCCTATCTCATGCCTTTACTTCAACATAACTTTCATTCTTCTTCAGATAATGCTCACTGCAATACAGGAGACCAAGTATACGAAGTGTGTGTAAACTGTTGTCATTCGAATATCAACTTTTGTTAGTGTCTACAGGAATCTGAGCATGTTAATGTGGACTCCCACAAATACTGTCAAAAGTGTGGGATTGTTATTTCCATAAGCGGTTCCTACCTGATTTAGTTGTAACTGTAAACCAGGTATACTTTGACCACTGAAGCACAAAAAGCTTTACATCTCTCTGCTGGCCCTTAGTTGCATCTTTTGTGAATACTCTTTGGTGGAAAAGTTCCATCAATACATGCTAGATGTCGCACATGTAGTGCCGATTTTCTTACGCAGCAGTTGCCGAACCTATTGAGACCTGAAGTCATTTACGAAAAAATGTGTTTAAAGTTAGTTGTGAAAAATCCACCATCATCACATGACAATAAATCCATTGTTTTATATATATATATATATAAAAACAAAGATGAGGTGACTTACCGAACAAAAGTGCTGGCAGGTCGATAGACACACAAACAAACACAAACACACACACAAAATTGAAGCTTTCGCAACAAACTGTTGCCTCATCAGGAAAGAGGGAAGGAGAGGGGAAGACGAAAGGAAGTGGGTTTTAAGGGAGAGGGTAAGGAGTCATTCCAATCCCGGGAGCGGAAAGACTTACCTTAGGGGGAAAAAAGGACAGGTATACACTCGCACACACGCACATATCCATCCACACATACAGACACAAGCTTGTGTCTGTATGTGTGGATGGATATGTGCGTGTGTGCGAGTGTATACCTGTCCTTTTTTCCCCCTAAGGTAAGTCTTTCCGCTCCCGGGATTGGAATGACTCCTTACCCTCTCCCTTAAAACCCACTTCCTTTCGTCTTCCCCTCTCCTTCCCTCTTTCCTGATGAGGCAACAGTTTGTTGCGAAAGCTTCAATTTTGTGTGTGTGTTTGTGTTTGTTTGTGTGTCTATCGACCTGCCAGCGCTTTTGTTCGGTAAGTCACCTCATCTTTGTTTTTATATATAATTTTTCCCACGTGGAATGTTTCCTTCCATTATATATTATATATATATATATATATATATATATACATCGACCAGTATGTTACTTTTTCTGAGGTCATGTGCGTGACATCTCTTTTTCAGGTTTACTTTGACCGCCAGTCAATGTTACCCCAGGATTACAGATACACTCTTGTCATTGTGTTCTTATGCATCTATTGTTCTCCTATACAGGTACAATATGCCGAGAAGTCACAGAAAGATGCCTGGTGCAAGACAGTATAACACTTACAGTGAAGAAGACACGCAGACTCCAGTAGATGAAATTAAAAGTAGCACAATTTCAATGAATACAGCAACAAAGAAATACAGTACTGCAAAAGGAAAACTATATAATAAGGTGCATTCAAAACATGAGCATAAATGTGGAAGACCAGTGTGTTTACAAATGAAGAAGAAAAAACATTTGTTCATTATGCTTTGACAGTTAGTGAATGGGGTTTTCCTTTTGATATGGAAGACTATCAATATTTGGGAAAGCTATATTTAGATACAAGAGGAAAATAAATCTCTCAATTTGGTCCAACAAATCTACATCTACAACAATACTCCACAAGCCACCTGACGGTGTGTGGCGGATGGTACCTTGAGTACCTCTGTCGGTTCTCCCTTCTATTCCAGTCTCGTATTGTTCGTGGAAAGGAGGATTGTTGGTATGCCTCTGTGTGGGCTCTAATCTCTCTGATTTTATCATCATGATCTCTTTGCGAGATATGCATAGGAGAGAGCAGTATACTGCTTGACTCATCAGTGAAGGTATGTTCTTGAAACTTCAAAAAAAGCCCATACCGAGCTATTGAGCGTCTGATGTTGAATGGGCCTGCAGTTTTGTGAAACGTCATAAGGATCTCTTATCCCATCAGAAATGCCAAAACTTGAAGACCTCAAAGACAGAAATTACTGCAAGTTCACCTCCAGAGTATTTTGATCATCTGAAAGTCTCACTAACCATAAGAAATTCCACCTTGTAGAATCTTCAATTATGATAAGACAAACTTACGTGACAATCCAGGAGTGAAGAAATGTCTTCTTAAGTGTGGCGTTAAGCATGCAGAATGTGTGAAGGTCTCTATAAAATCAAGTGTGTCAGTTATGTTTTGTGGATGAGCATCAGGGCACATTCTTGCACCTTATGTGGTGTACAAAGCTGAACACATGTGGGACTCTTGGACAGAAGGTGGACCAAAATTTGCTTGGTAAGATAGAAGCCAATCTGGCTGGTTTGATGCAAACATATTTTGTGACTTGTTTCAAAATTTATGCATCCCACATGTAAGAAAGTTTGATATTCAAGTTCCTCTGATAGGTGACAATATTTCCAGTCATTTGTCACCACACATGTTACAATTAGCAAAGGGTCACAACATTGTCTTCAAATGCCTTCCCAAGAATGCAAAACATTTGTGTCTACCATTAGATGCAGCATTTTATGGTCGTATGAAGAAGTATTGGAGGCGGATCCTTGACACATGGAAACAAAGACAAAGGAGAAAATCACAATCAATCAATAAGGAGAGCTTTCCCAAGCTTTTGAAAAGTCTTTGTGAGAGTGTCTGTGACATGAAGCAAGGAGACAATGAATCAGTATCCCCAAATTTGATTTCAGGCTTCAAGAAATTTGGGATTGTGACCTTTAAGGTGGATAAAGTGATTGAACACTTTCCTGATAATCCTATTGTTTCAAATTGTGCTGTGAAAATCTTGCAAAACATGAGACATGAAGGTAAGGGCAATTCTGTCAATGGTAATTAATGGGGAAGAAAAATAAATGTACCCCCAGGACAGGGAATAACACCACAGGATATTGTGCTTCCTCAAGCTCTGATGCCAAAACGACTGAGAAGAAAATAAACAAATGACAGAAAAGGAGATAAGCATGAGAAAGCAGCATGTCATCCGATGCTGAATCTGTGAACAGCTTAGATATTTCGTATATGGATAGCTCAGATTGTGGCTATGCAGAGGAATTCAGCATAGACGTGTATGATGTGGAGGCACTGGAGGCCAATGATACAAAAGATCAGCACCCTTCTGAACATAATTTATTAAACAGTGTTGGTGAGAGTATAAAACTCACAAACACACACTTTTGTCAGTATATAGATGAAGGTTCATTTGTGAGTATTAATGTACCTACAACAAATAAAAACAAATTTCAGCCATACATTGCTCAAATTATAAAGTTTGTACTTTAAGCAGCGGTTCAGGTGTGATGTATAATGTCAAATATCTTTGAAAACAAGGGAAGAAGTTTGTTTGACCACAAGCCAGACACAGACTTGATACGTGAAGAACAGATAGTCCTAATTCTCACTGCACCAGATGTTCTAAAATGAGGATTTAGGTTTAATTTGGATGAACTTAAGGGTATTATGCTGAACTAATTTTGGGGCTATATGTGTAGTACTCCATCCTGGTAACTTTCATTATTTTTGTAATTTTGATGATGGATGACACTGTTTCATTTATGTACCTCACTATGTTTTCTCTTTTATAGATGTTAATAAAACATCCAAGATAAATTCACACCAATGTATTTACTTCTGGGTGGTCAAAGTTTCACTGTGTTATTGGAAATACTGAACACAGATGGAATTGTAATTGACAGTTGTGGCAAAGATAGAGGCCAGTCAATGAAACCCCGAACTCATGGTAACTTTAACCACCAACAATTTTTTCCATAACTATCTCTGTATTTTATAAAATGTGTTGTACTGATTACTATTTAATTCTTTCATATATGCCCCCAAATTGAGAAACTTAAACATCATCTCAGTTAAAAAATAGTCATGATACTCACATCTAAATCTGAAAATCAGTCAAATTATACCCAGTTTACAGAACTATTTTAGTGGATCAGATGAGGTCAATGCCGAGATTGTGAGCTGCTGTAGGTTTGATTTAGTGGTTTACTCCCATAGACTGGTTGCCTCACAAGGTAGGGGTAGTTGGAGTACTGCTATGACATGTTTTCACAATTCCATTCTTTCATTATTTCTCTTTATTACTCTGATTGCCTTATTTTAAGCTGTAAAAGTACTGAAAACGCTGGAGTGTTTCCCTGGAAAGTTTCTAAATAGAATAAGAATAAGAATAAGAAGAATAAGAATCTTTATTAGCCGTTCAGTCTTTTCTTATACAATGGGCTTCGTCAATAAGTTCAATTACAATGTAAAGGTGGTTATATTCTCTTAACAATGTATATATAAATCATGTGAAATTTAGTGTAGTACAATAGCACACATTTGGAATTTTATATATTATTAATTTTACAATAAAAAGGGAAACATTATCAGATTTATATTAAGCAGGGAGTATTCATGTTGATGACACTATGTCATTATCATATACATGTTGATAACTCTATGTCATTATCCTAAGCTATTGATACAAATTTAGGTCCTACTACAGGCAGAGGTACCTTTCTCTATGTTAAAACAGCAAATCTGCCATATTACAATCTTTAAATTCATCAACCTAGTAAAATGCTTTACCTTTGAGCCATTGACCCAATGTTGTCTTAAATTTACTTTTAGATACTGTTTGTACAATTTTAGGGAGCATATTAAACAGTTTGAGGCCTACATATTTATAACTATTATGTGTCTTAGACAGTCTAGAGTATGGCAGATCAATTGCGTGGTTTCGTCTTGTATTGTGGGTGTGGACAGATGACCTAAGGGGATATTGAGCTATGTTTTCTTTTACGTGTAGTAAGCAATAATAGATGTACAAACAAGGAACTGTCATGATGTTAAGTTTTTTGAAATGTTCCCTGCATGTATCCCTAGGAGATAAACCCACTACACATCGAAGTGCTTTTTTTTCTGCCATCTGAAAATTGATATTGAACTGGGAGAATTTCCCCAGAGCAGAATACCATAAGAAAGATGGGGGTGGATGTAAGCAAAATATGAATGCAGCAGTAAGTTTTGGCCGACATTACTCCTAAGCTTATAAAGTAGGAACATAGCACGTGCAAGTTTAGAACAGACGTATGTGATATGTTTATCCCAGCTAAGTTTCTGGTCAATCATCATTCCTAGCAGTTTAACGGACTTATTTTCTTTGTTTGATACCTTCAAGTTAAAGAATATTTCCTCAGTTTTTGTTTCATTTATCAATAGGGAGTTTGCACTAAACCAATGAACTGATTTTTCAAATATTATATTATTTTTTTCTCATACAGATTCAAGAGTCTGTCCTGAATTGATAAAAGTTGTATCGTCTGCACAGAGGACTGTTTTACAGGGTAAATACTGTGGCATATCATTAACATACACTACAAACAGGAAGGGCCCAAGTATGGAGCTCTGTGGCACACCTGTTTTTATTGTTTGTGGGTTTGACAGCTGCCCATTTACACTAACAAATTGTGCTCTGTTTCTTAAGTAGGATTCTAATAATTTCAGGGTGTCCTCTTCCATGCCGTAGTGTCTTAATTTCATGATCAAAGTACTATGAGATACAGTGTCAAATGCTTTACTCAGGTCTAGGAGAGTAGCACATGGGATTAATTTATTTTCAAAGCCATCATATATATCACTAACAATATTTTCAACTGCTTTAACTGTGGATAGTTTAGATCTGAATCCATACTGTGAGTTACTTAACAAATTATTCCTCTCAAAATAGTGATTCATTTGTTGGTGAACACAGTCTTCGATTATTTTAGATATTATTGGGATTAATGAGATAGGGTGATAGTTACTTGGATTTGATTTATCTCCTTTCTTAAATATGGGAATAGTTACTGCTATTTTCAAACAGTCTGGGAAAATCCCTTGCTGTAATATACGGTTAATGAGAGTGATTAAAGGGGGCAGAAGATCACTTGATATCTTCTTTATGACAAAGTTTGACAGACCATAGAAGTCCTCTGCTCTGGAACTACTTAGTTTGCCTATTGCTTTGCTAACATCATTTTCAGTTACTGTTACCCAGCAGAATTTATGGACTACATACTTATTTGAACCTAAAAGAGTTTTAGCATCAAGCATGGCGTTGAGGGGAGACAAATCTTGTTGTAAACTGAAGTTAACAAAGTGTGAATTTGAGATATCTGGGGCTATGGGTATAGCTAGTTGAGTTGTTGGTCTATTTATTTCACTTTTAATTACTTCCCAGGCAGCTTTACAGTTGTTTCTGGATTTAAGAATATAGTTATCATTCGCCCTACATTTTGCCAAACTTATTTCAGATCTATAAATTTTTCTTATTCTAATGTACATCTCTTTGTACTGGTTGCTGTTACGAGATCTGTCCTTAAACATAAGAAGCGTAATCCTGATGCTGTTGAGGTATGGCGTAAACCAATTATTTAGTCTCTGTGGTTTATGAGCTCGGTTATTATTCTGTCTTTTTACTAATCTGGGACAACACTCATCAAATATTCTTGCAATTTCCTCTATAAATAATTTGCTTGTGTTATTCACATGCATATCTTTGTATAAGATGTCATTCCAGTTAACTGACATTAATCTGATTCTAACTCTCTTACGTTGCATTCGTTCATAGGTCTAACAGTTTTGTGTTGTTCATCTGGAATGCTGACTGGAACTGTAATCCATAGGCCATCATGGTCAGCTAGGCCTAACTTCACAACTCCAATTTCAACATTATTTTCATGGATATTACTTATTATATTGTCTAAGCATGCATTATATCTTGTAGGCTTATCATTTAGACAATAGCAATCAAAAGCTCTTAGGCTATCCAAGAATTCCAATATGATATGACTCTGTACCCTAATATCCATATTAATATCACCAAAAATTAAGATTCTTTGGTATTTATATTTAGGCTCAGTTAGTAAGACTAACAGTTTTTTTAAATTTACCATAAATTCATATTCACTAGAAGATGGTGTGTGGTATACAGATGCAACAATAATATTATATTTAGGTATATGTACAACTGCAGCCTCAAAGATGGTGTCTATTCACAGGTCTGTGACATCAATAGTAAAGTATTGTAGATTTAGTCTATTCTTAATATACGAGGGCAGTTCAATAAGTAATGCAACACATTTTTTTTCTCGGCCAATTTTGGTTGAAAAAACCGGAAATTTCTTGTGGAATATTTTCAAACATTCCCGCTTCGTCTAGTATAGTTTCATTGACTTCCGACAGGTGGCAGCGCTGTACAGAGCTGTTAAAATGGTGTCTGTAACGGATGTGTGTTGCAAACAACGGGCAGTGATCGAGTTTATTTTGGCGGAAAACCAGGGCATCTCAGATATTCATAGGCGCTTGCAGAATGTCTACAGTGATCTGGCAGTGGACAAAAGCACGGTGAGTCGTTGGGCAAAGCGTGTGTCATCATTGCCGCAAGGTCAAGCAAGACTGTCTGATCTCCCGCGTGCGGGCCGACCGTGCACAACTGCGACTCCTGCAATGGCAGAGCGTGCGAACACACTCGTTCGAGATGATCGACGGATCACCATCAAACAACTCAGTGCTCAACTTGACATCTCTGTTGGTAGTGCTGTCACAATTGTTCACCAGTTGTGATATTCAAAGGTTTGTTCCCGCTGGGTCCCTCGTTGTCTAACCGAACACCATAAAGAGCAAAGGAGAACCATCTGTTCGGAATTGCTTGCTCGTCATGTGGCTGAGGGTGACAATTTCTTGTCAAAGTTTGTTACAGGCGATGAAACACGGGTTCATCACTTCAAACCTGAAACAAAATGGCAATCAATGGAGTGGCGCCACACCCACTCCCCTACCAAGAAAAAGTTTAAAGCCATACCCTCAGCCGGTAAAGTCATGGTTACAGTCTTCTGGGACGCTGAAGGGGTTCAATGTCCTTCCCCATGGTCAAACGATCAACTCTGAAGTGTATTGTACTACTCTTCAGAAATTGAAGAAACGACTTCAGCGTGTTCGTAGGCACAAAAATCTGAACGAACTTCTCCTTCTTCATGACAACGCAAGACCTCACACAAGTCTTCGCACCCGAGAGCAGCTCACAAAACTTCAGTGGGCTGTTCTTCCTCATGCACCCTACAGCCCTGATCTTGCACCGTCGGATTTCCATATGTTTGGCCCAATGATGGACGCAATCTGTGGGGGGCACTACGCGGATGATGAAGAAGTTATTTATGCAGTACGACGTCGGCTCCGACATCGACCAGTGGAATGGTACTGTGCAGGCATACAGGCCCTCATTTCAAGGTGGCGTAAGGCCGTAGCATTGAATGGAGATTACGTTGAAAAATAGTGTTGTGTAGCTAAAAGATTGGAGAATAACCTGGTGTATTTCAATGCTGAATAAAACAACCCCTGTTTCAGAAAAAAATGTGTTGCAATACTTATTGAACTGCCCTCGTATATTGCAACACCCCCATGTCCAATTGTTGATCTGCAGTAACTACTAGCTAAGGAGTAACCAAATGGAATATTGAGGTCAATTTCTGATGAATATAGCCAGTGCTCATTTACACTAAGTATATCACAGTTGGAAGTTTCTAACCAGTACTGCAATTCTTCCAACTTCTTTCTTAAAGACTGTATATTAATATGTGAGAACAGAAGAATATTTTTACTAACCCTGGGCAGTAAAGATGAGAGTTCAGATTGTCTTCTTAAGGGCACTTCTACTCAGCTGATATCTTGAGTTGTTTGTAAGTCTACTGCTGGTAGCCAGGCCCCATTTTGACAACATTTGGATGCATCTAGTTTCCTGGACTCAGAGTGAATGGTTTGAAGGTTATTTTGATCCTGCTGGAGCATATCTGTTAATATTTTGCCAGACAGACCAGCAGGTTTTACAGGTTTCCCTGGTCCAGCGGTATTACTGTTAAGGTGGCCATTTCTTTACTCACAGTTTTGGTAATCAGTGTCGAGATTAATCTTCTTCCTTGGTTGTTGAGGTGGAATCCTTGTGTATAGCACTCCCTGCCAAACTCGCTAGCTTTAATGATTGTGGTATTTTTGAATTTCGAACACAGGTGATATAGCTGTTTGTTTACGTCCAATACCTCACGATTTACGCAGGATAGTTTTGTAAGATCAAATCTAAATGGAACATTGACAACAAACACTTTTTTTGATATGATACTTGGTAATGTGCTTCTTAAACCTTTTATTAAGTTCGCGCTGTTGTTTTTCGCTATGTCATTTGTTCCAGTCACAATTACGACAACATCAGCTTCAGAAGCCTTTTTGTTAGTGTTTTGCAAGACATCCTTGGCTTCTGCTGAAGGATACACATACCCCAGACACTCGAGATTTACGTTTTCATTAAGGTAACTTGAAACATTACGACCTTGACTATCACTCAATAAGGTAATTTTACAGGTTTTACGTACTGAACTTTGACCATCACACTGTTTCACTCCTGTTTGAATTTCTTATTGATATTTATTAGCACTATTATGTTTCACTGCATATGTTTCCTGATCGCTACTTTGTTCATGAAGCTTGCTAACATTCACCCTGCGGCTACTTGTGCTGTTTTTGGCATTATGCCGTTTTGCTGCGAATGTTTCTTGTTCATTACTTCGTTGACAAAGCTTACTCACATTCACCTTACAGTTTTTTGCACTCTCTTCTACCAGGCAGAGCTGCGAATATTTGTTTACGTCGGCGAACCTTACTCTTTTTGGTGGTTTATTTAATGCTGCTACACTGTTATTATGGCGAACCGTTTCGCAGAGCGGAGGTTCCTTTACAGTGCATGTTACCTTCAATATCTGCAATTTGTTATTTACTGCTTCTGAAGTCCCACATGCTCTCTGAGTGAGTCGTAGCTGCTGATTTTGTTTCTTCAGGTATATGATTTCTTTATGTAGGACTTCCACAGTTTTCTGCAGACTGATTATTCGTTCGTTTAGCTTTACAGTAATATCACTACAAGGCACATATTTGTTGTTTTTTACTACTGAACTATAACTTTCATACACACGCAAATTACAAACATTACCAGTTGCCGCCATCTTAAATGAAAAATATTTTAGATGTGACTATTTAGAGTGATTGCTACACTCATATTCATTTTCCGTGGTGGATTAAATGTACTAAGTGTACCAGTGGAAAGGTGTTCCATATTGTCTTATAGCCAAATACCATTGAATCTTGCAAGAGGGCTACTCTCCACTTTATTGTACTTAAAGAAAACTCAGTCACAATGAATGTTTGTTCACAACAACGTAACAACCCCCATTCTTGCTGCAACGGGCTGTTAATTGCTTCACAATTCAAATCAGCAGTCTGGCAGACCACATCCACCAGTTTCTTGCTGTTTTCAACTTAAGTAGAACGGTTTAACCATCAGCAAATAAAATATATTTACCTGCTTCTACACTTGGGGGCAATGTGTTCATCTGCTTTGCACTTTGGTCACGTAACCCAGAGTCCCGTTTGATGATGATTCTGTAACGCACAGGGACTCTAGGTGGATACAGGTTGATTTAGGATGAATTTCTATTTAATGTGATGAATGGCAGCTTGTTCTACACATGTAAAATAAATTTAAGTTAATGCAGATGCATAGGACAAGTGATCCCATAACGTTTGAATACTATATCAGTACTGTGATGCCCGACACAATCTACATCCATATGATTACTCTGAATTTCAGATTAAAGTGCGTGGGTGTGGGTTTGTCAACCCACCTTCAAGCTATCTTTTTCGCTCCACTCACGGATGGTGCCAGGGGAAAACAAATTGGTAATGATGATCATTTCCCCTTTTGTAGGTGTGTGTGCAAACAAAATATTTTCACACTCTAGGAGAAAGTTGGTAATTGAAGTTCCATCAGAAAATCTCACAGAAACGAGAAACAACTTCGTTTTAATTCTCCCTTATTTCGGGATAGTGAAAGAAAGTAAGTAAGTAAGTAAGTAAGTAAGTAAGTAAGTAAGTAAGTAAGTAAGTAAGTAATACTTCAGAAGAGGACAGACAAGCTTGATGTAAGCAGTCTCTCTTGTAGACCTGTGGCACTTTTGAAGTTTTCTGCCAATAAATCACAGTCATAGGTTTGATTTCCTCACAACATTGTCTATATGATTGTTACAATTTAATTCATCCATTATTATAATGTCCATGTATTAAGCTGAACTGACAACATTTAGATTCATGTATTGTGAAACACAAATTTAGCAGGTATCTTTTCATATTCATGTGGATGATCTCATTTCTCTTTATTGAGATACAATCGCCACTCTTCGCACCGTACAGATATCTTGCCTAAATGACCTAAATGATTTTGCAATTAGTTTCGATTATCTGTAGACTTTACACAATGATAAATGATGGCATCATCTGCTAACAATCTAAGAGGAATGCTGAGATTGCCTCCTAAATTGTTTGTATAGATCAGAATCAGCGGAGGACCTATAACACTCCCTTGGCGATCACCATATATTACTTGTGTTTTAGTTGATGACTTTCCATAAATTATAACGATTTTTGACCCCTCTGATAGAAAATCATGAATCCAGCACACAACTAGGACAATAATACATAGCCATGCAATTTTATTAGAAATATTGCTGTGGCTTGTGCAATTTTGCTCTTCAAAAGATCCACACCTTGAGACTGTATACAGTTGTATATGATTGCTAAATATGGAGTTATTGTATCAGCATATTCTGAAACGAACCTGACTGGTATACGATCTGGACCAAAGCCCTTTCTTTTATTAAGTGATGTAAGCTGCTTCTAAACATGGAAGATACCTACTACTGCATTAGTCATGTCGGCAGTCATTCTTGATTTGAATGCAGAAATATCTACTTAATTACCAAACGTAGTTTTTCTAAATTCTTTCAGCAAAAAAATCTAAGCTTTAGTGGCACTTCACCATTGTTATCACCCAATGAAGGTATTGATTACATTTTGGCACAGTGGTACTTCATATATGACCAGAGTCTCTTGGGATCCTGTCAGATTTCAGAACAGTTTCACTTTGGAAAGTATTGCAAACCTCTCACACTGAAGTTGGCGCCATATTTCCAGCTTTTATAAAACTTTTTTTTTTTTTTGCAAGTGTTGGGATTTTAAATGCTTTTACATTTGGCATGTGTTTCTTCGTAGCTTCTGTAATAGTCTTGTGACCTGTTTTGTGTACCATGTGGGATCTCTTACTAATTTATTTGGTATATGTCACTCAACTGCCATCAATTATATGTATATATAAATTCGAAAGATGTCTGGTCTTGGCTTAAGTAGTCAGATTGGAAGGAGTTGAGGCACGCGGGTGCGCGCGCACACACACACACACACACACACACACACACACACACACACACACACACACACACAAAAAATCACAAAATAGGAGATTTAAGGGAAGTTGGAAATATATATATATATATATATATCACTTATAAACTCGCATGGGAAGAATTTTATTTTATTTTTATATATAATTTTCACCGTTTGAAAATGTTAAATTTTGTACCTCCCATATTTCAGGATCTAATAAAATCAGTAATTTTTTTTATATGGAAGGCTATGGATTGCTGTGTTATAAAGGTTAAATTACATGTTTGTATTGATCGTGCCCAGAAGAGAATGGGCACCAGGTTGAGGAAGCTGAAACAAAATTTGAGAGACAAGAAACTTTCTGATGGTAAAACCATAAGAAGTAGGCTGACAGACTAAATGATTGATGAACTACAGCAGTATTATGGGATGACCATTAGAAATAATACTGAGGATTTGTTGAAAATGAAGCAGATAGTATGGGCTACCCTCTTCCACAGATTGCCAACTGATGCAAAAACAGTACACCACCTTTGCCCTCCTGGACCTGATTCATGGTGCAATTACCACCATGCCCAGTACTCAAACAGTTCATACAGCCTTAAACATTCCATCCCAGCAGCAGTCATGGATATCATAAAAACTATTTACAGAGACCTGGCAAATCCTGAATTTCTGAAGAAGTGTCTGCATGGTCAGACTCAAAATCCAAATGAGTCGTTCTATAATCTTATATGGACTCGCTTACTGAAAAATCCAGAATGAGATTTTCACTCTGCAGCGGAGTGTGCGCTGATATGAAACTGCCTGGCAGATTAAAACTCTGTGCCCGACCGAGACTCGAACTCGGGACTCCCGAGTTCGAGTCTCGGTCAGGCACACAGCTTTAATCTCCCAGGAAGTTACTGAAAAATGTTTTTGTTGGAATGAAGACATAAGAAAGAGAAAAAGAAAGTGTGTGTGTGTGTGTGTGTGTGTGTGTGTGTGTGTGTGTGTGTGTGTGTGTGTGTGTGTGTGTGAGGGGGGGGGGAGGGGCAGGGACGCTGTTATTGCTTTTAATGATGGCAACATTAGTAGGATGAAAGTGCTACAGCATATGGGAATTAATCCTGGAGCAAACTACATCAGAGAACTGGAACAGATGGACAAGGCTTGCATTGATAAAACAGAGTATGCATCACAGTTGGCCACTAGAGAGTCCAGAAAGAAGGAAACAAGAAAAAAATTGGAAAAAGATCAAGTTGATATACAGTAAGGTGCAGGGTGTTCCTGAGTAAATAAAAATAAAAAAAAAATTAAGCATGTATTAAGTGAGTTATGGTCTTTTGAAACTTCAGAATCCGTTCCTGAGAATTTACATTTTCTGTTGCATTTTTCCCCTTAATCTCGGAAACCACTTCGAGCAGACTATTCAGATTTTCAAGGAATAGTAACATACATATCCTGAGTCCACTGAACTAAAAAATAACATAATGTTATGTATAATTATTTAGGATAACATATAAAAAAGTACACACAATTTTAACCATGTAATTAAGAAATTATATTTCCGAAAGCAATGGCTGAAATGCAATTATTGTAGTTCAGTAGACTTAGAACATACAGTTTAATGTCCTATAAAAGTTTCATGTCATTGGCTACAGTGGTTCCTGAAATACATTGAAGCAAATTCATTAAATTTAACATTGTCTGGATAGGGCATTCCAACTCCCCTTAACTAAAGAGCACAGAGGATATTTAGAGTGATGCTACATCAGCCCAGAGAATGAAATGGTGTATTTTGGTGCTATGCAGCAGTAATGAAAGCGGTCTCATGACACTGAAATGTAACAGTACAAGCAAAACTTTGAAAAAAGCGTAAATTTTAACCATAAACAGTAGTTTCTGACATACAGGTGTATGGAAATTTGTACTTGTGAAAAAGTTATGAAGAAAATAATTATGGAATCATAATTACACTAATGTGTAGAAGTCTGTTAATTGGCAGGAACATTTTGTATTATATGAATCTTCTGTAATTAGTAAATATAACAAGTGTGTTGTTAACATTTGGTACCTAAGTGTTCATACTTGCTTCAGCTAATATAGAGAATAGAATTCACTCACGTGTTTAATATACTGTATAAGAATCTAGGTAACCATTAAAATATGTCATTTGTATTAGGATGAGAATTTTAATTGTTAATTAATAAAATAATAATTTTAAATAACCCAGTGGATTGTTCGGGATTGTTAAGGAAGTATAAATACTTACAGCCATGTTGGCAAGAGGTCTCAGACTGGTTTTGGTTTTTGAACAATGAGCGTGTAGCTGCTCCTTTTGTATTGTAAGTATTGTTTGCCTTTATAATTATTCTTTAATTTTGTTTTGAAAGTATAATAAACTATGAAACTTAATGCAAGCTTAAGCTAAATCAACTCTCCAGTAGTTGTTTTACAGTGACTGTAAATGTTTTCAGGACCACGACTGCAGCAAATAGAGTAACTATGATCCAACCCATTATTACAAGTACTTAGAGATATGTTATTATTGGTGGAGGATCTGTGATGCAGTGTAAATCTGTAAACTAATCTTGTATTTTGTTTCAGAGTTAATCTGCTTGTTGAAATAATATACCATTTTTCTGAAAACAGGACAGAGAAGAAAGTGAGTAACACTACAAAGTGTACTTATGTGAAAATGCAACTTGCAGAACCAACTGTCTGTAAGTACAAAATAATTATTTGAACTTTCACGTTTTGAGATTGTTTATTAATGGAAACTTGGAAAACAGTGTAGATATTACTGATAGTAATGTTGTTAATCGGGACAATGAAACCGGAGAGGACAGTGACCACAGTAGTGTACGTTCACCATTTCGTGGATTTGAATCTAATGTATCAGCCTTGGATAGATTAGTTCAGGTGATGGAAGAACAGCAAAAGACAACTGAAAAATCATTTGGTGAACATAAAACTTTTTTTGATCAGCAGCTTGATTCTATCTGTAAAAAGTTAGACAACCATGGAACCCAGATTCATGAGACAAAAGAGAATTTAGAGAAGTGCTGGGAAAAAGCAGACGTGAATACCAAAAATGTGTTGGCTATAGAAGGAGAAATTGTTACCTTAAAGCAGGAAAACCAAAAATTTGAAGAGACTAGAGTTTGTAGAAAATTTTGAAATAGTTGCTACTGTTGAGGTGTTACAATTTAAAAAATAGCTCAACAAAGATATTGTGAAGAAATTCACAGAAACAGACCAAAATATACAAAGTTTCACTAAAATTGCAAATGATAATTTCACAGAGTTAAAAGATGATGTAGGCACTTGTTTAGGGGAAATTTTGAACTTCAAATCTAAATTTCAATAAATCCAAGATTCCATTGCTGTGAAATGTTTCTGTAGTTACTGTCCATTGTAGAGTAACGTAAACATAAAAACATTTTCATGGGAGGGCAATATACAGAGAGTTGATTTCATGTACCAGATTAATGGCAACTTGACCGATAAAATGAGCAATAATTTGAAAATTAAATTTTTTAAGAAGTTCTTAGATGGGACGGCTTTGTCATGGGCGAACCAAGCAATCAAACCCAAAATGTCCTTAAAGAGGTAGAATGAGCTTTCATGAACAAATTCTGGTCAGAAACTAAACAAACTAGAATTAAGTCAGAATTTTTGAATGGGCCAAATTTCAAACCGGGTAGTGGACCCATGAAAACTTTTTGTGAATAACAGTTAAGAACTTCAGTATATCTTGATAAACCACTAGACGAAATAATCCAAATAGATGCTCTAAAACGTAGGTTGCCGAATAGGGAACAGTGGAGTCTTGTCTACGGACCTGATGATTCAGTTGAACAATTTGTTTGATATGTAGATAAATTGGATTTAACATGGGAGAGAAATGACAGATGTAATGACAGACCTGATGAAAGCAGGAATAACAATAACAGAGCTTTCAATTATCATTTCAATAGCAGCTTTAGAAATGATGACAGAAGGAATGGGGAGATGAATGAGAGGCAGAGACCTGAGAATAGGAGTTTCAAACCAAGAAATAGGCAGTGGGGGCAAAATCAGGTAAACAATAGTAAAAATTTTGAAAACAGAAGAAATGGTCAGTAAAATAAGACCTGCTTCTATTGGAGCCTGGCGAAATGGAGCAAATAGACATCAGAATTACAATCGGGCACATTGTAGTAATTCCAGAAGGGGAAGGGGGCAGGAAAAATAGAACATACCAAAATATTGTACCCAGAATACAACCTGAAGTGAGTAGAATGAAGTTTGATAGGGAATTTTGGGAAAACTTTCTATCTGAAGACAAAGATGAACAAAAAAGTAAAAAAATCTGAATTTGAATTAGAAAAAGACACTTTGACAAATTTCTTTAACAGTAGTAATGCTGTAGTAGCTGTTGATGGTGATAAGAACAGATCTGATGATGAGTTTGGTTTAGTGAGAATGTTGAGTGACTGTGAAATGAGTGAAAATGCTGATGCTGATACTGGTGCTGTAGGTGTGGATGCTGATGTGCATGTGCTAGGCAATGGAAGTGAGAATGGTAGAGTAATTCCAGATGAAATTACAGTAGATAGTAAACAGGAAAATGATGATGTGGTAGAACAGAGTAATCACAGTGTTTAGGTTGTTGAAGAAGCATGTGAAATTAGTTTGGTGTTGAAAATAATATTAAATGTGTTGATAATGTTTCTGATGAGGATGATGATGAGGATGAGGATGATGATGCTATATGTAGAAGTTAAAGTTGATGATTTGATGCTGAATGATTCTGAAATTTCTGGCGAGTATTCGAGTAATGAGTTAAAACCGGTAGAGCAGTGGCTGATAGATTAATGTTACCAGTTAATGTTATCAGTTGATGTTTGTGATGTTGTGTCCGAATGTGTTTGTGAAAATGGAAAAGATCTAATTAGTGATAGAGTACTAAATGTAGTCAAAAACTATATTAGCAAATGTCAGATGGTGATCAAAAGTGTAAGGTCTTAAATGAAATTTGTCAAAGTGTCACTCAGATGATAAAATTACCGTGAAAAATGTGGAACAGTCTCTTGGTGCTCGTATGATAAATAAATCTGTAGAATCTGCCAAAAAAGTTATTTATTGTGATAAAGGGGTGAGCTTTTGTGACATAGAAGAGGATTTGTCATTTGAAAATAAGGTCAATGACATGGTTAAACAATTTGGAAGTCCATACATTGTAGTACAGATTAATGATTGGACAGGAAACTGTCTTCTGGATACAGGCAGCTCAGGAATATCGAGAAAGCTGAGACAGGATCAAAAATAATAAAAATTTCACAGAATTTCCAGTAACAGGGGTAAGGATAGGAGGGGCAACAGGAAAAAGCAATAAATTCAATCAATCAATCAATCTCTTTATTCGTCCATTAACAACATACATTGTATGGATGTAGTCAATTACAATATAGTTTCTTATCTTTAATTTGTTTTAAAAACTTGGATAATAAATACAAATATTTTATATCAATATATATAAATAATATTATGTAGTAGGTGAATATGGATTGGGGGTAAGAAATAAAAGAGGAGGCCGCTTGGTGGAATTTTGCACAGAGCATAACTTAATCATAGCTAACACTTGGTTCAAGAATCATAAAAGGAGATTGTATACATGGAAGAAGCTTGGAGATACTGACAGGTTTCAGATAGATTATATAATGGTAAGACAGAGATTTGGAACCAGGTTTTAAATTGTGAGACATTTCCAGCTGCAGATGTGGACTCTGACCACAATCTATTGGTTAAGAACTGTAGATTAAAGCTGAAGAAACTGCAAACAAGGTGGGAATTTAAGGAGATGGGACCTGGATATAATGACTAACCAGCGGTTTTACAGAGTTTCAGGGAGAGCATAAGGGAACAATTGACAAGAATGGGGGAAAGATATACAGTAGAAGAAGAGTGGGTAGCTTTGCGGGATGAAGTAGTGAAGGCAGCAGAGGATCAAGTAGGTAAAAACACAAGGGCTCATAGGAATCCTTGGGTGACAGAAGAAATATTGAATTTAATTGACGAAAGGAGAAAATACAAAAATGCAGTAAATTAAGCAGGAAAAAAGGAATACAAACGTCTCAAAAATGAGATCGACAGGAAGTGCAAAATGGCTAAGCAGGGATGGCAAGAGGCCAAATGTAAGGATGTAGAGGCTTATCTCACTAGGGGTGAGATAGATACTGCCTATAGGAAAATTAAAGAGACCTTTGGAGAAAAGAGAACCACTTGTATGAATATAAAGAGTTCAGATGGAAACCCAGTTCCAAGCAAAGAAGGGAAAGCATAAAGGTGGGAGGAGTATATAGAGGGTCTATACAAGGGCGATGTACTTGAGGACAGTGTTACAGAAATGGAAGAGGATGTAGATGAAGATGAAATGGGAGATATGATACTGCGTGAAGAGTTTGATAGACCACTGAAAGACCTAAGTCGAAACAAGGCCCTGGGAGTAGACAACATTCCATTGGAACTACTGACAGCCTTGGGAGAGCCAGTCCTGACAAAATTCTACCATCTGGTGAGCAAGATGTATGAGACAGGCAAAATACCCTCAGACTTCAAGAAGAATATAATAATTCCAATCCCAAAGAAAGCAGGCATTGACAGATTTTAAAATTGCCAAACTATGAGTTTAGTAAGATAGAGTAGCATGGAGAGCTGCATCAAACCAGTCTCAGGACCGAAGACCACAGCAACAACAACAATGAGTTTAATAAGTCATGGCTGCAAAATACTAACCCGAATTCTTTACAGACGAATGGAAAAACTGGTAGAAGCTGACCTCGGGGAAGATCAGTTTGGATTCCATAGAAATATGGGAATATGTAAGGCAATACTGACCCTACGACATATTTTAGAAGTTAGATTAAGAAAAGACAAACCTACATTTCTAGCATTTGTAGACTTAGAGAAAGCTTTTGACAATGTTGACTGGAATACTCTCTTTCAAATTCTAAAGGTGGCAGAGGAAAAATACAGTGAGGAAAAGGCTATTTACAAACTGTACAGAAATCAGATGGCAGTTATAAGAGTCGAGGGGCATGAAATGGAAAGAGTGGTTGGGAAGGGAGTGAGACAGGGTTGTAGTCTCTCCCCGATGTTATTCAATCTGTATATTGAGCAAGCAGTGAAGGAAACAAAAGAAAAAATCGGAGTGGGTATTAAAATCCATGGAGAAGAAATAAAAACGTTGAGGTTAGCCGATGACATTATAATTCTGTCAGAGATAGCAAAAGACTTGGAAGAGCAGTTGCATGGAATGGTCAGTGTCTTGAAAGGAGGATATAAGATGAACATCAACAAAAGGAAATCGAGGATAATGGAATGTAGTCAAATTATGTCGGTTGATGCTGCGGGAATTAGATTAGGATATGAGACACTTAAAGTATTAAAGGAGTTTTGCTATTTGGGGAGCGAAATAACTGATGATGGTTGAAGTAGAGAAGATATAAAATGTAGACTGGCAATGGCAAGAAAAGTCTTTCTGAAGAAGAGAAATGTGTTAACATCGAGTATAGATTTTAGTGTCAGGAAGTTGTTCCTGAAAGTATTTGTATGGAGTGTAGCTATGTATGGAAGTGAAACATGGATGATAAATAGTTTGGACAAGAAGAGAATCGAAGCTTTCAAAATGCGGCACTACAGAAGAATGCTGAAGATTAGATGTGTAGATCACATAACTAATGAGGTGGTACTGAATAGAATTGGGGAGAAGAGGAGTTTGTGGCACAACTTGACTATAGGAAGGTATCGATTGGTAGGACATGTTCTGAGGCATCAAGGGATCACCAATTTAGTATTGGAGGGCAGCGTGGAGGGTAAAAATCGTAGAGGGAGACAAAGAGATGAATACACTAAGCAGATTCAGAAGGATGTAGGCTGCAGTAGGTACTGGGAGATGAAGAAGCTTGCACAGGATAGAGTAGCATGGAGAGCTGCATCAAACCAGTCTCAAGACTGAAGACCACAACAGCAACAACTCTTTCATATTCAGATATTCTTCAATGCTATAAAAATCATGTGTTACTAAAAATTGTTTAAGATCTGCCTTGAATTTATGAAATTCTTTAATTTTCTTTATTTTAGAAGGCAATGCACTAAAAAGTACTTTGGGCTGGTAGTTTACACTTTTTGGTAGTGTGTTCCTTTGTGGGTGTCTCTGTGAAAATCATCCCTGTTCCTTGTTTCATCGTTATGAATCTGATAATTTAATGTTGGCAATTCCTTGTGAGTTTTCAGAAAGCATACACATTCATAGATGTATAAGCTAGGAAAAGTCATTATTTGAAAGTCTTTGAATATTTCCCTGCATGACACTCTTCAGGGAACCCCGTTCATTATTCTAATAGCCCTTTTTTCAAGTTTGAGAGCTTGTTTTACCATACCTGTATTTCCCCAGAAAATCACACCATATCTAAGCAAACTGTTCATGTAAGCATAATAGGCACACAGCGTTGATTTAGTGTTGCTGCATTCCCGAAGGATTCTTAGCACATAGGAGCATGTCCTTAATTTTTTACTCAAAACTTCTAGATGCTTTTCCCATCTCAAGTGCTCATGCACCCATATACCGAGGAATTTTGTGTATGGAGGTTGTGCAATAACATAGTTCACTAACTCAGCTTTTACTATTCTTCTAGCTTTACTTTTAATGTTACTGAAATTCATCAATACCGTTTTAGCCTAATTTATGATCAAAACATTATCACTAAACCATTTTCCTGTCTCATTTATTGTCCTAGAGACACACTGCTGTAGATCATCCTCAGTGTATCCTTTTATAAAAATGCTAGTGTCATCATCGAACATCACCATTTCTGCAACTGTCAGATGCTTTGGCAAATTGTTTATGAACACCAAGAACAACAGGGCGCCTAACACAGATCCCTGGGGCACTCCATAGCTAGTTTTTTTGAAATCTGAAAGATACTCTTCGCCTCCATGACATATTTGTACTTTCTGTTGTCTATCAGAGAAATAAGACTTGAACCATTTGAAGGCAAGTCCACGGACTCCATAACATTCTATTTTCATAAGCAACAAGTCATGGCTAATTAAATTAAATGCTTTAGATAAATCTAAGAATATTCCACAGCTTAATTCATTCTTGTCCAAGGCATTTAGAATCATTTTCATGAATTGGAAGACTGCCATTTCTGTGGAGCTGTTCTTTCTAAGCCCATTTTGAGCATTAGTCAGTATTTTATTTTTATTCAGAAAGTCAGATAGCCTTTCATACATTACGCTTTAAATTACTTTAGAGAAACCTGACCATAATGTCACTGGTCTATAATTATTTATGTCAACTCTACTATCCTTTTTGTGAAGTGGCTTTATTATGCAGCAATATTTATAATCGGTGAGAAAACTTTCATACTTTCTGTCTGCATCATCAGTTTGTTCTATGCCCCACTGCACTCTTTTTAGCATACTATTAAATACTCTTATTTTGTTGGCATTAATAAGTCTTCTTTGTACGTATTTTTCAGTGACTGTGTATTTCTTATTGTTCTCATTCCTTATCTTCATTTTTAAATCCATATGGTCAGAAAAGCCTGTATCTGTTACTTCATCACTGTACTCACAACTTTGTTTGTTCATAAATATCTGATCAAGTGTTGTTTCCAACCCATCCCCATATCTGGTAATTTACTGCACTGTAGGTTGCATGTTGTATTTGCTAAACAGATTTAATAATTGTACCTTGTTGTTATTATTTTTGTTAAAATTAATGGTAAAGTCACGAATAACTATTGTGCATTTTGACCTGCCTCTGAATTCATTTAAAAGATCATCTATATAATATAAGAACAGTCTGTAAGTTCACAAATACAACATTCAATTTTTTTTTTTGTGCACTTCACCTGGCTAAATTTTATCACATTAGATTTAACATTACTTCTAACATAGGTGCATACACCTCCACATTTATAAGTTTCCCTGCAATAGTTACTTACTAGGTCAAAGTCTGATATATTTGTTGCACAGAGTGTCCTGAAGCCAGTGCTGACTGATACACAGCACAGAAACCACCTTAAGGTTACAGTTTAAAATTACTTCTAGCTCACGCATTTTGTTGCCTAGTACTTTCCTCTTCAGCTTTTGACTGAGACTGACACATTTCAGGCTTGGTCAGCCTTATACGTTTACCTGAACTGGTTCTGAGAAGATAATTTGATATTTGCCACGCTAAGTATTTTTTGGGCCAGCAGTGTCTTTCCTATTCCACTTAGGCCTTGACCATGTCTTGTACGACAAGTTCTCAAGCAGTTACAATTGATACATTCCTTAATATCTAAAAACATTACATTTTTAATCTGTTTGCAAATTGTTTCAAAATCTTTGTTAACTTTGGTTATTTCTCTGTTTACACATGATGCTTCAATTAAATTGTAAGGATGAGGTATTTTAAATTATATAACATTTGTGTTTGTTAACCTGCCCAGTGTAGTCTTCAGAGCTGTTGTTGCTGCAGCTGTTTCATTATGGTATACATCATTGGAACCACCTACAAGAACTGCAAAGTCACTCTTTCACAAACTACTGCAATCTTCAATGTTGGTGAAGATCTGATTGAATCTTGCTCCAGGTTTCACTATGCCTTCAGTTTTAATGTTTTTTTTTTGGGTTGTCAGGGTCTTCATTTCTGTTGCCATCCCTCTTCTAAAAACCGTCAGAGTAGATTCTGATGTGTGTTGTTTTTTCTGTTTGTATTTCTTGACTCTGTGCTCAATCTCGTTCTTTACCCATTGCATTTGATACATTGTTTGTTTTATTCAATCTCAGAACAGTCACCATCAAATCTGCATTCTTGCAAGATTTTTTGTTGTGTTTCTTTTTAAATAATTTAAATTCATCGGCTCTTTTTGTGCCACAGTCCATGTTTTTGTGTTTTGTGTGTTTGGCTTCAGATGTGATTTTGTTGACTTTATTATCTTCAGGACCATTATAATCAGGTATGTTATATATTTTAATCAGAATAGTTTTCAACCTACAATCGTCATAGTTCCAGTTTTCTATGATTATCTCCTGTCCATTTAGTGAGGGATCTACTTTTCCACATCGAAAATGAAAAATGTTTCCACTTTCTGTGCACTCAACACCACTGCTCACAGTTTTCTGGCATTTTCAACAGTGTTATTGGTCCTGTCACCTGTATTTTTACTAGTCAAATTTTTTGTTACCACATCACTGTACAATGGAAATTTGCACTGTTGTTTAACTTCATCATTTTTTAGTTCAAACCCACAAATTTCATCCAGCAGAAACGCTATAATATCATCTTTAGTGTCTTTGCTGTTTACATTTTCATGCATTTAGTCTTTGCAGCAATTCAAACAGTACCGAGTCTTTTGTTTTGAACTTTTGTTTGCACATATATAGTGGTAAACTGTTTCACATTTTAGACACATTATTCCTTTGTTGGCACGTTTTTCACAATAGCAGTGGGAAGATGTCCCATTTTCTTGCAAATGTTCCGTGTTGGTCGTTGATGCTGCACACACACAAGTTGATTACCAGACAAGTCTTACTTGAATTTAAGATTAATGATGTACAATTTATACAATTATGCTTAGTAATTGATCATTTAAATGAAAACTTGATACTAGGTAAGAACTGGTTGTTATCTGGGGTGACATGAAAATAACATTTGTTGAACCAAAAAGTGGAATTCATGGGAAAATGAGTATTGTAATAAAGATCATGGTCTAAGTAGTCAGATTAGAGAGATGCAAGAGTCTGACGGTGATGGTTATTGTGAGGAAGGGGAATAATTTGGTATTGATGAGGGTAGTGCTAATTATTATAGTAAACTAGTAGCTAAGACGTTATCTGAAACTGAAAGCCAAAACGGAAGAGAGTTTGAAAATTTTTTGTGGGATTATAATGACATATTTGATATAAAACCAGAGAGTGTAAAAGGGTACCAATGTAGACTAAAATTAAAAGCTAATGACCCGTTTATCATAAAACAGTATGCTATCCCTATATGTAAGAGAAAGGAGGTAGAAAGAGAACTTCAGAAAATGGAAAGGTGGAAAATAATAGAAAGAAATTGTAGTTCTTACAATAACAAATTAGTGGTAGTTTCAAAATGAGATGGGGGTATTCGTTTAGTGCTCAACTCTTGACACCTGAATAAATATTTCGAGAAAGAAACTGACCACACTGAAAGTATAGATGAACTTCTAAATACGTCTGAAAATGCAAAATATATCAGATTGAATTAGAAAGAGATTCTAGAAAATACACTGCATTTTTGTTTAATAGGAAATGTTTTCAATATTGTGTTGTACCATTCAGTTAAAATGTGCCTGTAGCAGTATTTATTAGGGGATTGGACTTTGTTTTGGGTAGAGAACTCTTAGAAAAGTTAATTATTTATTTGGATGACATTTTGTTGTCGAGTAACACCTGGTAGCAACATATTCAAATTTTAAAGGAAATTGAAATGAAAATGAGACAGGGGGGGGGGGGGGGGGGTGGTATGACTTTGAAATTAGGAAAATGTAAGTTTGCAATGAAAGAATAAAAATTTCTTGGCCACTGAATAAATGAAAAAGGGATTTTGTCTGATTGAGGAAAGATTGAAGCCATCACAAAGTTCCCAAAACCTAGAAATAAAAAAAGATTTAAAATCTTCCTTTGGATTAGTAAACTTCTATCAAAAACATGTGAAAACACACACTTTATGCAACATGCTTGAACAACTTGTTAAGAAAAAATGCAGTGTGGGATTGGTCTGATGAATGCCATATAGCTTTTGACAGAGTTAAGAAAGAATTAGCAGAAAGTGAAATCCTCCATAGACCTGATTTATCTGATGACAGACAGTTGTGATTATGGACTGGGAATACGTTTATTCCTAGAGAAAGAAATTAACGGAAAAATTGAACATCATTCTATAGCATTTGCAAGCAGAACCTTACAAAACATGAGAGAAATTACATAATAACTGAAAAGGAACTTTTGGCAATTGTATGGGGATTCAAAAGACTTAAAAATTATTTTTTTAGGCATGAAGTCAAAGTTTATACAGACCATAATGCATTAACTTACTTACAAGAGTGTAAACTGTATCATGGGAGAATTATCAAATGTTTTTACAGCAGTTTATAAAATGAACTGTGTATTTAAATTGCGTATTTAAAGGGTAAGGAAAATGTCATTGCTGATGCCCTGTCAAGAATACCAGTGGGGAATGGAAATGAGAATGGAAATAATAGTCAGAAGCGAACGTTTAAAATAGTGTATTTTAAAAATGTCAGAGGGATGTGAAATTCGAAAAATTTGTAATCAATTGAGAAGACATGAAAATGGTGATGATCATTGGAAGCTTGTTAAAAGTTATTTTGGGAAGAAAAGTCATGAGAAAGTACAAATGTATAATCAGGTTTTCAAAGGTATTCTGTTTTATAGACACAGCACAGATAATGGTGCTTGGAAAGTTTGCTGGCCAGATTCTCACATAAATACTTTGACAAAGTACACACATGAAAGCTTAGGGCACTGTGGTGCATTGAAATGTACTCAAAAAATACAAGAATGTATATATTTTTATAATATGTCCAGGAGAGATAGGACCTTACTTGCCTGCTGTGATAGATGCCAAAGAACAAAAGTTAGTAACAAAACCAACAAGGGATTTTTTACAAAATGTGGTACCACATAAACAGTTGGATTTGGTAGGGATAGATTTGTATGGTCAACTTCAAAGAGCTGAAAGGGGATTTCAGTATATTTTCGTCATTGTAGATTTGTTTTCTAAATACGTGATATTTTATCCTTTAAAGAAAGCAACTAGTAAGAAAATAGCTTCTACATTTATAAAGGACTACTTTATTAAAGTGGGTACACCTAAGGCCATTTTATCTGACAAAGGGAGCCTATTTACTTATAAATTTTGGAAGGAATTTGTAACAGAACATAACATCAGACATATCTAAATATCATACTATTCACCAACATACAACCCAACTGACCAGTACACGAGGGAAATTGGTAGATTGCGTAGAAATGTCACACAAATTTGTTATGTTACGTTAAAGAATTTGAAGACATTATGAATAGCTTACAACATACTATCACAGGGTACTCTCCTTATGAGATCATGTTTAACCACAAACCACCGTACTCAATCAAAGAACTTGTAGTGTTTCCAGCTTGTAAAAGTATAACAGTAGCTGAAAGAGAGGAGACAGTTAGAAGAACTATGAAAGATTATTATTGTTGTGACAGTGCCACGACATTCAAAAGTGCCGCTACGTTAGTAAGCGAACACGGCGATAGAGGCGCTCCGCAGCTCGGCCGAGCGTGGGAGCGCCACCTGGCTATGAACGGCGCCGGCCGCATGTCACGGCACGGCAGTCGAATGACAGATATGGAGTTAGTAACATGTAACCCACTAGTGTTTCTACTCTTGTATCTCCACGCAAATTATTAGTGATTAAAGGTTATAACACTTTTGGCGACGAGAATGGGATATTTTTTTTCCTGCGTTGTGGAATTGTGTGTTTGTGTCGGGGCAGACATGGAACAGCTTATGCAAGCGCTTATTGAACAACAAACACAGCTGACGGCTGCTATTCAGGCGTTGTCGACGTCGCTTACTCATCGTCTGTCTTCCTCTTCTCCGCCTCCGTTCCCTCCTTATGACGAGGCCGCTGAAGACTGGGAGGATTATGAGAAGCGTTTGCGGCAACACTTCTTGGCTTTCAGCGTTTTCGACGCTCCTATGTGTAAGTCGTTGTTTCTCTCTTGGATTTCCCCACGGATCTATCGGCTGCTGTCTCAGTTAGCCCCTCTGCGGGAACCTGCCTCTCTGTCTTTCCAAGAAATGTGTGACTTATTGTCTAACTATTACCGAAAAAACACCCATGTCGTTGCCGCCCGCGTGGCGTTCTACCGGTGTCGTAAACAGCCCCATCAATCTTACCGGGCTTGGGCGGCGGAACTACACGGTCTGAGTCGGAAATGTCAGTTTGTCACGGACACTCATCATGAGTCTTACGCTGATTCAATGGTTAGGGACGCTATTTTATGGCTTGCTCCTGATAAAGAAGTTCGGCAACGTGCCTTACAATTGCCAAACCCGTCGTCGTCAGAAGTTCTCAGCATCGCTCAATCGTTTGAAGTGTCTCACGCTGCTGGTGCGCAAATAGACGCGTGGTGTGATGTAGGCGCTGTACAAACCACTTTCGACGCGGACAATTTGCCTGTTTCACAGGGAAACGACGATGTGGCGGTGGTGCACTCGCGTCAACAACGTCGCGTTGGGCCGCCACGCTCGCAGCAAAAACAGCAACCACAGAAGCAGGTTCGTTCCGCCCTTCCTTCTTGTCCACGTTGTTTCGTACAGCATGACAGAGCCGCGTGTCCAAAACGTTGGGCCACGTGTAATTCATATAGGAAAAAAGGCCACATTGCTTCTGTGTGTCAGTCCCCTAAAGTTCCTGTCGACGAGGACGAGGCATCGGACATGGATGTTAACTGTGTGCTTTCTCAAACGAATAAGTTGTTTGTTACTGTTCGTGTTCTGGATAAAGACATTCGCATGCAAGTGGACACTGGCTCTGCAGTAACTCTCATTAATTCTCGCACGTATTTGGAGTTGGGCTCCCCTCCCTTGTCTCCAGTTACGCGACATCTACGAACTTATAATAAGCAGAAAATTCCTATCGTTGGCCAGTTTGATGCTTCCACTGCCTACAAGTCTGTTGTTAGGCCCCTCACGTTTTATGTGGTGGATCATGCGGGCACTGAAAACCTGTTCGGTTATGATGCTTTCCAGTTGTTCGGGTTCTCCATTGATGATGATGTGCACCTCATATCTGAGGACATTCCATATCAACAGCTGGATGGCTTGTGTTCTGAATTCTCGTCCGTGTTCTCTGCTGGTCTGGGTCGTGCCAAGGATTTTGAAGCCCACATTACTCTTAAACCTACGGCTCACCCTAAGTTTTTCCGGGCACGCCCTATTCCGATGGCGTTGCGTGCACCTGTCAAAGCTGAGATAGACAGGTTAACAGCTTCGGGGATTCTCCTTCCCGTTACCTCCAGCGAATGGGCATCGCCCATCATGGTTGTTTCTAAACCAAACGGGAGTCTGCGATTGTGTGGTGATTTTAAAGCCACTGTCAACGCTCAAAGCCTCATTGACACTTATCCTCTTCCCCATCCTGAGGAGTTATTTACCAAGCTCGCTGGGGGCCAGTTCTTTTCCAAACTTGACTTATCGGAGGCATACCATCAGTTGCCGTTGGATGCATCTTCCAAGGAACTTCTCGTCAACAACACTCCTTGTGGGTTGTATCAGTACCAGCGGTTACCATTTGGCGTCGCTAGCGCGCCGGCCATTTTTCAGCGGTTTTTGGAACAGCTCACGGCTTCTGTTCCCGGCTGCATCAACTACCTGGATGACATTGTTGTCACGGGGGCCTCCACTGAGGAGCACCTTCGCAATTTGCGTTCACTGTTTCGGGTTCTGCATTCAGCTGGGTTGAAGTGCAATCTGGACAAGTCACAGTTCTTCCAACCCTCCGTTGTGTATCTTGGTTTCCACTTGTCCCGTGAGGGTATACGTCCTCTACGACAGCACGTTGCGGCCATTACCGCTCTACCCCGGCCGTCTACGGTCAAAGAACTTGAGGCGTTTCTAGGCAAGGTTGCTTATTATCACAAATTCATTCCCTCTGCTGCGGCGGTGGCTCATCCTCTGCATCAGCTGTTACGCAAAAACGTTCCTTTCTGTTGGTCCGCCAAGTGTGAGCAGGCTTTTGTCCGCCTGAAGGCTCATTTGCAGTCGGCGCCTTGTCTTGCCACATTCCGTCCGGTTCAGCACTTGGTTCTGGCGACTGACGTGTCACGGTATGGCCTAGGGGCTGTTCTCGCCCATCGGTATGAGGATGGGTCGGAACGACCCATCGCCTACGCTTCCAAGACCCTCAACGATGCCCAACGGCGTTACTCTCAAATAGAAAAAGAGGCGCTCGCTATCATTTATGCTCAAAAAAAAGTTCAGCGTTTTTATGTATGGTTCTAAGTTTCACCTCATCACCGACCACAAGCCGCTGGTCTCTCTGTTTCTGCCCCTCGGCGTCGCTTCCAGATAAGGCAGCTCACCGCCTGCAACGTTGGGCCTTATACTTGTCTCGTTTTCACTATGAGATTCACTATCGCCCAACGGCCCAGCACGCCAACGCTGACGCGTTGTCGCGTTTGCTGATGGGCCCCGACCCGGTTTTCGATCGAGATGAACTACTCTGTTTCCACATTGATGAGGAAGAACGTCGTGCGGTCGAGGGTTTTCCACTTACAGGTTTGCAGGTCGCGTCGGCTACTGCGCGGGTCCTGGCCCTGCGTCAGGTGATCGGTTTTGTTCAGCGGGGTTGGCCGGACAGGACCAAGGGCTGAGCATCGGATCCCCTTCGCAACTACCATGCCTTGCGCCTTCGTCTGTCTGTTCGTGAGGGTGTTGTTCTTCTGGCCACGGATGGCGCATCTCCACGGGTTGTGGTGCCCGCCTCTCTTCGCAGAGATGTTCTCAAACTATTGCATGAGGGCCATTGGGGGATTTCTCGAACAAAGTCCCTGGCCCACAGGCACGTTTATTGGCCCGGTATTGATTCGGACATCGCCCACATGGTCGCTGCGTGTGATCAGTGTGTTCAACAACTGGCTGCGCCTCGTACTCTGCCCTCTCCGTGGCCTGATCCAGCGCAGCCGTGGGAACGGGTGCACGCTGACTTTGCCGGCCCCTTCCTTGGCACTTATTGGCTACTGTTGATTGACGCCTTCTCAAAGTTTCCGTTTGTTGTTCGATGTCTGCCACCCACCACTGCCGCGCCGACGCTGGCTTTGTCCAAAATCTTTGCACTAGAAGGTCTTCCATCCACGATTGTCACGGACAATGGCCCTCAGTTCTCTTCGCAGGCCTTCCGTGATTTTTGTACTGGACAAGGGATCCATCATGTTACAGCACTGCCCTTCCATCCGCAATCGAATGGGGAGGTCGAGCGCCTTGTCCGCACTTTCAAAAGCCAAATGAAAAAATTCCTTAGTGATTTTTCCACAGATGACGCTCTGTTGCAATTTCTGAGTTCTTATCGCTTCACGCCTCTGGGTGATCGCAGCCCTGCTGAACTCTTGCATGGCCGCCAACCGCACACTCTACTGCACCTGCTTCACCCCGTCAGGCCTTGTACTGTGTCCCCTAGTGCGGGAAAATACCCGGTAGGCGCCGACGTGTGGGCACGGGGGTATGGATCTCGCCCTAAATGGATTCCAGGGGTGGTCCAGGCTCTTCACTGCCGCCGGCTTTGTGAAATACGTACGGACAACGGCATGGTTGTTCGTCATTACGACCAGATGTGCCCACGAGTGGTGGCCACGCCGGTACCACCGGCCCGAGAAGCCAGTCCTGTCGCTGCTGCCGATCTTCCGGGCGTGTTGCTGCCGCCGCCGTCGCTACCACTTCTGAGTACGCCGGAACCGGCCCCACTCACGACGCCGCCTTCTCCGGGACCCATCTCGCTGGAGCACACCCCCAGGTCCACGACACCTATGGATGCTGCTCCGGAGTTTTCACCCATCATCTCGTCCAGGAGGCACGTTCCACACGCAAGCTTCCGTCCTGGACATTTTCGACCATACTCTCGTGTTTCTCTGCGGGATCTTCTCGGGGCCTCCCAAGCGGCCATGGATGTCTCCGCGCTGTCCATGTCTCCAAGGAAGTGAGTGTTCTTTTTTCAAGGGGGAAAAAGTGTTGTGACAGTGCCACGACATTCAAAAGTGCCGCTACGTTAGTACGCGAACACGGCGATAGAGGCGCTCCGCAGCTCGTCCGAGCGTGGGAGCGCCACCTGGCTATGAACGGCGGCAGCCGCATGTCACGGCACAGCAGTTGAATGACAGATACGGAGTTAGTAATATGTAACCCACTAGTGTTTCTACTTTTGTATCTCCACGCAAATTATTAGTGATTAAAGGTTATAACAATTATGAAAAAAGAAAACAATGGCATGACAAACAGATAAAAAAACACAGAATTCAATACAAAATCTAAAGCACTAAATAGAGAAATAAAGAAATTTTTTGATATTTACATACAACCATTTGAAATTGTTGAAGACCCACACACAAATACTTACAGACTTGTATATCCTAAGTCCAAAAGATTATTTGGACTCAGGAATGTTATGCAGCTAAAATTATATAAACAGCCTTCATCACTCATATAACATCATAATAATTGTCTTTCCTCAGGAGGTTGCAAGCTCTTTTTGCAATTTGGGGGTGGTGAACCCAAGGCTCCGAGCTGGTGTGACTCTTTCTTTTTCAAGTCGCATCCTCTCTTACTCGTGTAAAAACTCATCCCTTTCCACTTTCTGATTCGGACAAATAGTTAGAGACTGGATGCGAAAAGGAACTGATGCACGTATTTTCATATTGGGCAAGCTGCCTTTTCTGGTTATCTGAATATGAGTACAAACTTTAGGCAGGTTTAATAATACAACCAGAGTATGAGTTTTGAGGAGAGTTGGTGTAATATTTACACTACTGGCCATTAAAATTGCTACACCAAGAAGAAATGCAGGTGATAAACGGGTATTCATTGGACATATATATTATACTAGAGCTGACATGCGATTACATTTTCATGCAGTTTGGATGCATAGATGCTGAGAAATCAGTACCGAGAACAACCACCTCTGGCCAAGTAATGGCCTTGGTATGTCTAGGCTTTGAGACAAACAGAGCTTTGATGGCTTGTACAGGAACAGCTGCCCATGCAGCTTCAACACGATACCACAATTTATCAAGAGTAGTGACTGGCATATTGTGATGAGCCAGTTGCTCAGCCACCATTGACCAGACGTTTTCAATTGGTGAGAGATCTGGAGACTGTGCTGGCCAGGGAAGCAGTCGCACATTTTCTGTCTCCAGAAAGGCCCGTACAGGACCTGCAACATGCGGTCGTGCAATATCCTGCTGAAATGTAGGGTTTTGTAGGGATCGAATGAAGGATAGAGCCATGGGTCATAACATACCTGAAGTGTAACATCCACTCTTCAAAGTGCTGTCAATGCGAACAAGAGGTGACTGAGACATGTAACCAATGGCACCCCATACCACCACGCAGAGTGATACGCCAGTATGGCGATGACGAATACACGCTGCCAATGTGCTTTCACCATGATGTCGCCAAACATGGATGTGACCATTGTAATGCTGTAAACAGAACCTGGATTCACCCAAAAAAAAAATGATATTTTGCAATTCGTGCACCCAGGTTCGTCATTGGGTACACCATTGCAGGCGCTCCTGTCTGTGATGCAGCCTCAAGGGTAACAGCAGGCATGATCTCCGAGCTGATAGTCCATGCTACTGCAAACGTCATTGTTCATGCAGATGGTTGTTGTCCTGAAAACATCCCCATCTGTTGAATCAGGGATTGAGACATGGCTGTACGATCTGTTACAGCCATGCAGATAAGATGCCTGTCATCTCGACTGCTAGTGGTACGAGGCCATTGGAATCCAGCACGGTATTCCATATTACCCTCCTGAACCCACCAATTCCATATTCTGCTAACAGTCATTGGATCTCCATCAATGCGAGTAGGAATGTCGTGATATGATAAACCGCAATCATGATAGGCTACAATCTGACCTTTATCAAAGTCAGAAACGTGATGGTATGCATTTCTCCTCCTTACACGAATCATCACGACGATGTTTCACCAGGCAATACCAGTCAACTGCTGTTTGTGTATGAGAAATCGATTGGAAACTTTTTTCATGTCAGCACGTTGCACATGTCGCCACTGGCACCAACCATGCATGAATGCTCTGAAAAGCTAATCATTCGCATATCACAGCATCTTCTTCCTGTCGGTTAAATTTTGTGTCTGTAGCACATCATCTTCATGGCATAGCAATTTTAATGGTCAGTAGTGTACTTAGGTCTGTACAGTTATTCTGATGAAGTTATCTCATTGTGCTGATGACTTTATGAAAAGTTGAGAAAATGTTTAAATTTGATGTGAAGTTTACTTAAGATATCTGTGCTCCTATAGCAACAATTTATTACTTTATAACTGAGATGTGATTACAGTTAGTTTAAACTGTTTGTAGCCCTATACATGTGCTGTCATTTGGTTTCACCTGTTAGTATACCTTTTACGTGAAAGTCACTGGATAGATGTTGATTTACTATCAAATATGAAAATACTTTGTCATTATCTTGTCCTTAACATGTATTAGATCTACTGTGTAATTGGAAAAGGAACAATTATAAAAAAAAGTATAATGTTTAAATTACTACAATGGCTCCGTCTGTGGAGCATAAAGAAAATGGAATTTTATGTTGGAGATAGTAATTGGGACAGAAGTGTTCTGATTCCCAGGATTTAAGACTCTCACAGTTTTATTTTCATGTAATTTTCTACCACATCAATGACAAAATAAGATTACCAATGGTTTGATTATTCTTTTGCCATCCTAGTACAATAAAATAGGGATGATATTTGCTACATGCCTGGTGTCTGTACAAGTCATGCTTTCTCCTTAGTATAGATACATCGCCCGCATCTCGTGGTCGTGCGGTAGCGTTCTCAATTCCCACGCCCGGGTTCCCGGGTTTGATTCCTGGCGGGGTCAGGGATTTTCTCTGCCTCGTGATGGCTGGGTGTTGTGTGTTGTCCTTAGGTTAGTTAGGTTTAAGTAGTTCTAAGTTCTAGGGGACTGATGACCATAGATGTTAAGTCCCATAGTGGTCAGAGCCATTTGAACCATTTTATAGATACAAGGTATTCTTTGTCACAATGTCTACACAAATATGAACTGTTCAAGACTGCTGAATGTTACAGCAAGTCAATGCTTTTCAATATATATGTAAATGTTGGCTTACAATCTGATTCTTAATGAAAACTGTTTAAATTTCTCCAATTCCTTATCGAAAATATTCTGATGACCACTAATGATTCATGTGTAATGAGTAGCAAAGGAAAACCTAAAGATTGAGGAATGATATTCATGACATCTACTTTCAATTGAAGACTAGTTGATTCAATAATATGTAACTTACGAGGGAATATATATTTATCATACCTTTAGACTGGCTGAACTAACCATTTTATTCCTAGTACTAACCCATTCATATTTAACCACTAGTACTTCACCCTTTTCCTTAACCTATGTTGGAAGTTGCCTTATCTGTGCCCAATTTTAATTACTGTCTGATCTGATGTCGCTACATTGTGTCTAATGTGTTGATGACCAACAAGAAATATGTGAACTAGTTGTTGAGCAGTACGTGTTCTGGAAGCAACCTGCTGGTACTTAATTTGCCAGTGAAAATCTGATTCTACAGTGGCATGTGGCCATGGAGGCTCTCAGTCTCTACAAGATGATGCTGAAAAATTTGGGATGATGACTTTCAAGCTATGAGAACAAGGTGCCTTTGACAGCTATTGTGGGCAAATCCCTTTATCCGTCCTTGTGGTTTCCTGACCTGAAATTTACACGTTGGCTCAGTTGTTCTAAAGTCGGAGTTTGTCTTGTAAAGAGATGAGGGCGTCTGGTTATTTATAAGTACTGCCATTTAAAAAACATATATGTATCTTTTGTCTTTGCCTTATATAACATTTTGTTACATTATAAACACATGAAACATGTCCTTGAACTTAATGTAAGACTTGTATGTGCCATGACATTTGGAAAAGGAACTTCTGTATCACCCTGCTGAGATTCCAGTAACTTTAATTTTATATCTCAGATCTGCCTCTTCTTTAATTTTGAAAATGTAACAAAAAAAAATTCTATTGTCATCGTCACACTTGACTTTGTGATGTTTAGCAAATATATTGACACATATGAAAGTGCTTCACATAATGTGATCATTGTGACACTTGGATGATCCACCCAATGAGGCAGTTGACTTTGTTAATATTTTTGATATGAAGTAAGCTGCAATTCAATGCATTTGGCAACCTTATTTCTATTTTTTCATGTTTATGTAACAATTTATCTTTGAGCAGCAATGGATATCAGAGGAAAACAGTAATTCTGTACCTTGCTTTGGTAATTTTCGTGTATATGTCTCAGATATGTCACAGGTTTCAATATTATATGTTTATGTAATTCATAATGTTTGATAAAACACAGATACTAGAGGGACTGCTTGTAAGTCAGATGTTAGGATCTAGCATTCGTTACTTGGTCAACCAATACAGCATTTTATTTGTCATTTACTCTGTCCAGCAGAATGCTATTTGTTCGCCTTTTGTTGATCAGTCAATAGGGAGTGTTGGGTTGGGGACTGGGAAGGTGAAGCTGTGGCAAGTCCATTCTGCAGGGAATGCTGAACACTCTTCTCCCTCCAGTGGCACAGTGAAGTACTGGAACAGTGTGGGTCCTGGGTAGGGGGGGGTTCCTGTCTTTGGGGTCTGTCGTCTTTTCTTCTTTGACTCCAGCATTCCAAACCTTCTATTTCATTTCTTACTTGTCATTAGAGTACCAAGCTATCCTTCCCTCTATCCACATGTATATGTCCCTATTGCTGAGACCCTTCTAATTTCCCATGTCAGCTTTATTAAGCGACTGAAACCTATTCTGTAGGAGTATCCAGGGAACAATCTAGCATTTCTGCATTATTAGGTGTAACCATACTCTGTCATACTATATTATTTATTTATGCCTGATTTTGTTGTATGTTGTCACCCAAATGATAAACATTTACTTTGCTATATACTAGCAGCCAAATCTTCTGTTTCATTTATTACTTCTCATTTGAGTACCAAGTTATCCTTGTCTCTATCCACATGTATATGTCTCTATTGGTGAGACTAGTCTCATTTACCCTGTCAGCCTATTAAATGTCTAAAGCCTGTTTTATAGGATGTATGTATATATAATGCTCAACCGCATAAGTGTCATGATGTATCTGCCACTTATATACCAATTTAACAATATATTATGCTCAAACCAACTTACCAATGTATAAAACCTATTCATATTATTGTCATGGTGTATCTGACATTTATGAACCAGTTACCACTGTATAATGTTAAACCATAAAATTGTCATGATATACCAATTATTTATGATTCATTTATTGTGTATTCACACCTAAGTGGTGAACTCTTACCAATGTATATTACCTAACCATGTTTTGGTGTACAATGTACCAATAATTTATGAATCATTTATTGTGTAGTCACACCCAAGTTGTGAACGCATACCTGTATATAAGGCCCAACCACATAATTGTTGGTGCTGTTTCAATTACTTATAAAACACAACCAATATGATGTATTAGTCACTTATATTGTCATTCAGAGTTGTATGTAACTGCACTCTTATGTATCGTTCTGTTACTTAATGTTTGAATTATTGTAAAGGTGGGAAAGTGGCATTGGAAGTGTCTTGACAAATGAAAAAATGGAAAGATTGGACATTGGTCAGACATTTAATGCTACAGTTGTAGATTGAATTATGTAAACTGCTGAGGAACTATACTCCAAGAATTTACATGTACTATATTATAATAATATATTTGTTATTCAATACTATCAGTAAATGTCAATATAAATTGCAGAGACCTGTGCTGTACCACTTTAAAAAAAAAAATTTGTACTATTACGATTTTAGTGATATGTTATCAAAGAAAAAGTTAAAGCTACAATATGATAGTTAAGTCAGGAAATGTTTAAGTATGAACAGTTGGAATTTTGCTGAATTGAACTATTCTGTTCAAAACAATAAATTACACAGTATGTATGATGGTCATAAGGAGTGAAGTATGAGCCACATTTGAGGTTTTTGCAATGAAAAGCTTCTGATGAGCAGAGATCTACAGTGTACTTCAGTTCGGTGCTCTTCATTGCACATAGAAGAGACTGAACACTTTGTTATATTATAGTCAAATACTTGGTGTACTTGCCAAAGATAGGAGGTGGTTAGATACAAACTAATATGGATTTTGAGTATTGTAGAATCCGATAGTAACGCTTGTTCCACAATGCATCATCAATATTGAGAAAGAGTTACACACAACAGTGTCTCCATTGCACTCAGGAGAACCTAGAGGACCTAATGACAGACATAAATATATAGAAACAAGACCATTTCACCTAGCTTCTAATAGATAATTTTCTGATTGAGACAGGTCCTCATTTTCATGTTGTAATACATGCTGCAGACAAATTCTGTGAATTAACTTGTTCTTTCTCCATGCTATTAATTAATATAGTTGAATGTGATACAAAATAATCTTTGACAATGTTACATATTTGGTTGTACTAATTTTTCGCAAATTGTTTGTACATCCAATTGATTGTAAAATGAGGACTGTTATGTAGATTTGTCAGAAAAGGCTTTGTTCAACTTTCACTTGCACAAATCCTTTTGGGGGTTGTTGAAACATAACAGTCCAATCAAAACTTAAAAAATGCTTAAATTTTAACCATAAACAGTAGTTTCTGTCATAGAGGTGTATGGAAATCTGTACTTGCGAAAAAGTTATGAAGAAAATAATTATGGAATCTTAATTACACTAATGTGTAGAAGTCTGTTAATTGGTAGGAACATTTTATATGATATGAATCTTCTGTAATTAGTAAATATAACAAGTGTATTGTTAACATTTGATACGTAAGTGTTTATACTTGCTTCAACTTGTATAGAGATTAGAGTTCACTCGTGTGTTTAATATATAAGAGTCTAGGTAATCATTAAAATATGTCATTTGTTTTAGGATGAGAGTTTCAATTGTTAATTAATGAAATAATAATTTTAAACAATGCCAAGGATTGTTCACATTTCTTAAAAAAGTATAAATATTAACAGTCACGTTGGCAAGGGGTCTCAGTCTGGTTTTGGTTTTTGTGCATGTAGCTGTTCCTTTTGTATTGTAAGTATTGTTTGCCTTTGTAATTATACTTTAATTTTGTTTTGAAAGTATAATAAAAAACTATGAAACTTAATGGAAGCTTAAACTAAATTAACTCTCCAGTAGTTGTTTCACAGTGACGGTAAATGTTCACAGGACCACAACTGCAGCAGATAGAGAGTAACTATGATCAACCCCATTATTACGAGTAGTTAGAGAAATGTTATAATATATATTGATTATGTACTAGGCATAATGCTGCAAAGGAATATGAAATAGAATGAGCACTTTAGTACAATAATAAAGAAGAGGAATGTCTGATTTGGGTTCAATGGGAGAAATTTATGAAATGGTAGTTCATCTATAAAGGAGATTGTGTATAAAATATTCTTGAATGCTGTTAGCATTTGGGATTCTGACCAGCACAGGTTAAAGGAAGACTATGAAGCAATTTAGAAGTGTACTGATGGATTTTTTACATGCAAGAGTGACACAGATGCTTCAGTAAGCTAACAGCGGAACCATTCTGCTACAGCCAGTGTAGAACTATGTTTCACGTAATCAGTGTGAAGAAAAGATAAAAGAAATTCGGGCTTGTACAGAGGTATAGAGACACTCTTCTCTTTATCACTCCATTTACCACTGGAACAAGAAAGGAAATGATTACTAGGGGTTTAGTGTATTCCTGGCGTGCTTCATGTGGTTGCTTGTGGAATACGTATGAGGTAGTACCTGAGTGAGATCACTTGTTTAGGATTGTCAAGGAGTGGTCCAGTTCATGTATTTGAACACTATGGCAGATGCATTTTGAACTGTGACAAATGCTTGTGTAAAATATGTCTGTTGTTAATTGTTAATTGTTATTTACCCTTAACATTTAATAAATAATCAGGACACGATGTAATCAGAAAGGTGAAATCAACATAGAAAGTTAAGTGTAAACGACATGGAAAATTTTCCCAACTTCAGTAAATTTGAAACCAGTTTATAGAAAAGAATGATATCTTATGTGCAGGGGAAAGGAGACAATTGTGGAAAATTTTGGTTTTATGGATATAACTCTACATATATTAATAAATGAGGATTTTAACATAGATTTATTTTAAATTTGTCTGTTTCAATCACTTCACAAATTTACTTACTTGTTTTAATTCTGATATAAATAATTTCCAGAAAACTGAAAAAGATGACTACTTTCTGAGACCAAAAAATCACAGATATTATGATATTTATCACAACCAAAACTTTCCTCATGGGTTTACATTTGGCACTGTACTCAGGAAAACTTTGCCCCACAAAACATGTGTTCTGTGTCTACACTTGCTATTTCAGAATGCATTCTGACCATCTCATCAGTGGAATCTGCCAAACTACTGACTCCAGTGATTCAGACATAGTGAAGCTGCAGCTCTTCCCTTCATTCAAGCTCCTTTGAGATCTTCTTTGTCTTCATCATTTCTGGTAGAGATTGATGCAATTCGACACCTTCTTGCTGTGTGTTATAGGTGATATGTCGTAGGGCCTCCAACTAACTAGGACAGCAAATCAACCTGGCGAAAGAAAATGCTTTGTGTTTGTTTATGGAGTGCAGATTGTTTTGAGCCTTGTTGAGCAGCAAACCAAAGCCTTGTTGTAATAGAGACTTAATAAATTCTACTAACCTGCTTTAGTTCCACCCTCATCTAGCTGATCCTGATTTTCTTGCTCAAAAGGACGTTGAGCAGGTCTATTCCCAAGACTTTGATCATTTGCAGCAATTAAGTCAAGATTGCTGAAAACATTTCTGTTGCACAGGAAAATGACTGTAATGCTGAACACAATGATGGCAATTTCACCAGTCAGAAATTTTCATATAGGCTTGACCAAAGAATTCTGCAGTGTTAGTTGGTCCTAGTGTTCTGTTGTGTGCTCAAAGTCATTGCCAGATCTCTTCATGATAGTAGGTCTTTGGCAGTCCCATAAACATTTGATCCAGTGCCTGGATCTTATCAGTGCAGTGAGAAAGGATGCTAATTAAATGAACATGATGAATCCTAGCCAGTTCAGCTACCTGAGTGTTTTAGGTGCGACTGTAATTGCCACCTAAGGTGAGAAGTGCAGGAGACTTCATGCTCAGATAGGTTTTAAAAATGAAATGTTCAAACCACTGCTTCAACAGGATGCTCTGTACCCAACAAGAGGGATAGGATGTGGGAAAAGACCCACATGGTGCTCCTTTCATTTAGTGCTTTTTCATGTTGTTCTTCAGGAAGCTATGTGATTGGAGGAATGAAGGAACCATCAGTGCTCAAGCCAGGAATGATTGTAATGAATGAGCCTCTTTGTGTCACTGTGAGAGCTCCTATCTGGCTTTCCCAAGCAACTTATGAGGCAGAGATTTTGCTTTGAATGACTGATAAACCGATTCCACCTTACACTGAAGAATTTCACACTATTTTTTAGTTGAATCTAGAGACTCTGACCTGTGATGTGCCAATTGGATTCTGCTTTGATAAAATATTTTTGCGTCTTCTAACATATAGTCTCAGTCAAACCCTTTGGGCAATCCCAGTCCTACCAAAGGGATTGTTGATACTGTCCCTAATAGACAGCTGATAAGCCCTCTAGATAATATCTCTTTTTGTTCACTCACAGAAAAGAGACTCCATCCTTAGGCAGTAGACAATTAGCACCTCTTGAAGATTCTCTGATAACACAGTTCTCCATGCTAAATTTGTTGTAACTGCATCCTTCTCATCAGAAGTTTCAGTCTTAGCCAGCCAAAGCAGTGTCATCCAAGGGATATGACACTGTGGGAGCTTCCAAATATCTCATTTTCTTTTCCATACCAATGTAACAGCTTTTGTAATTTGCTCCAAATCCAGTTTCTTACAATGTTGTTTGTCTTGTGACGCAATTTTCTTGTGACTGGATGTTACTGAGCTATCAAAAAACATGGGGACTTTATTAGCAGACTATATTTTTGCAGTAATTGTTTAAAATATATGAAACAGTTTGAACATCTGAATTACAATTTAAACAGTCGTGTAAGCATTGAGGGGTTTAGGAATGCTAGCAAGCCAGAGTGGTCCATTCAGTGGATGAATGACTTCTAGGACCTTCATGTGGAGTCACAGAATAGATGTACTTTATTAAATTTTTTATCTGACACCATCCTGCACTTGAAAGAGCTTGTGCCTATACTTTCTGTGCAGTCCTTAAGGGTGCTACTGCAAGTGCAGTTTTTTGTGGCCTGATGAATCTTCCAAATACCCCAACCAAGTTTACAAACATAAATAGATTTATAGTAGAAGATGACTATATAGAATCTATGAAGAAAGCTGTAGAAGAATCAGTAATAGAAAGCAGCGGTAATGTAGACTTGACTGCAGAATTCTGTGGTACCCGGGATTAACAGGGACACACGTAGTATTTGACGCCAGTATGTATACAAGAGAAAGCTTTACATGTAGCAGAAATATCCGAAAATTGTAGATGCCAAAAAAAAAAAAATAGATGTACACATGAAATAATTGCACAGATAAATGTAGTGACAGGTGTGGAGGAATGGAAGTGGCTGATGTTGCTAGTCTATTTCAATGTTCTGTTGTGTGTGATAAAGTATGATACGTGAATTATGTTGGTGGCAGTAATGCTAAGAGTTACAGACATATTCAAGGACTAAATTCCTATGTGATGATGTTGTAGTGCAGGAATTTTAGTGTATTGGACACATACAGAAACAAATGGGATCAAGATTTTGGTGACTGGAAGCTCCACACAAAAAACAAAAGCTCAGTGAAGGTAAAGGATTGGATGGGAAGGGTAGGTTAACTGACAGTGTAATTGACAAAATACAGAACTATTATGGAATGGCTATCAGGCAAAACACACGCAGTGTTGATGAAATGGAGAAGGCTGTTTGGGCTCTTTTTCTTTCATACTTTTACAAGCAATGAAAGTCACCATCATTACTTGTATCCCAAAGGAGAAAGCAGCTGGTGCAAGTTTTATTTATTTATTTATTTCGTGTTCCATAGATCCATATGGGAACGTATCCCTGGATATAGAACGAGTCAAGGTTTTTTTTACAGATTATTGTTTTGTGCACAGATACATTGATCTTATCATTATTTTAAAGAAACTGTGAATTTTAGCATATACCCTTACATATTAGTTAAGATACAGGACATCTGAAAGATTATACTGTCATACCTAAATTTTGGTTCTGTTCTTAAGTTATACAGGCATCATATACAGACATACATTAATTTGGGTATTGTAAGTTACACTGTACTTATGGAGTATGATAATTCAATTGTAGAGGTCACACAGTAGGGTTTAAGCACAAACAAGAGATTCTGTGGATTTTTGCTAATATTCATCGATACTGTAACAAGATTCATCTAAAAGGAAATGCTTCAGATTTTCTTTAAACTTTGGCATGTTTCCAACCAGTTCTTTAATGTGCAGTGGGAGGGCATTAAAAATCTTGGTGCCACTGTATAAAACCCCTTCTAGACCACGCTTTTCGTTTTTAGCTCATAATGGATATCCAGTTTCCTTAGGGTGTTATAGCTGTGGTATGAGCTATTGATTTTGGATAAGTTGCTATTTTTGAAACAAAGCACATCAGGGAAAAAATATATTGGGCAGGTGTTGTAAGGCTATGTAGAGCTCTAAACAGATCCCTGTACGAGTGCCTAGGATGTACTCCACACGTAATTGTTATTGGTCGCTTCTGTGCATGGAACACTTTCTTTGCTATTGGTTGATTTCCCCAAAATATTATACCATAGGCCATAAGTTGGTCAAAATAGCCAAAATATGCAGTTTTTATTGTGCTTATTTCCCCTAGTGTCTGAAATTATTCTTAAGGCAAATGTTGCGTTTTGCACAGATCTTGAATATGGTGGTGCCACTTCATTTTGCTATCTATATGCAGACCCAAGAATTTGGAGGACTCGACCTTCAAAATTTCGTGCTCACCCATTTTTAGGTTCATTTCATTAGTAACATTTGTGTTAGAAGAGGAAATGAATGTAATATGTCTTTTTTAGGTTGACTGTAAGGCGATTGGTTTCAAACCAGTTTGTCAAATCTGCAAAAGCTTTATTTGCAGCCTTATTTGACACATTCCCTCAGAGATTATTAACTGATAAAGTGGTGTCATCAGCAAACATGAGTATTTTCGCATATTCTGCACATAGTGCTAAGTCATTTATAAATATTAGAAATAGCAGTGGCCTCAATACTGAGCCTTGAGGTACTCCTGCAGTAATGTAGCCCCATTCTGAAGATACCTGGCAGCCATGCAGTTCTTCCACAATTACTTTCTGCTTTATACCACACAGATAGGATTCAAGCCACATGACTACGGTTCCACCCATTCCTAGGGTCTTGGCTTTACTCAAGAGAATATGGTGACTCACATTGTCAAAAGCTTTTGACAGGTCACAAAATATTCCAACCGTCATCATATTATTATTTATGGCTTCCATTACATTTTTCAACAAAGGCATGTATTGCATCCACAGTTGATACCCCTTTCCGAAAGCCAAACGGGCTACTGCTGAGGATGTTATATTTACTAAGATGCTAAACCATTCTGCTATGTATCAATTTATCTAGTACCATGGAGAAAACTGAGAGTAATGAAATTGGTCGATAGTTTGTAGCCTCAGTCTTTTCTCCCTTTTTATAAATTGGTCATATAAGCCCATATTTTATCCTGTCAGGAAAAACACCTTCTTCCAATGACATATTACTAATATGGCAGAGGACTGTACTTATTTCTTTACAACAGTATTTCAGTACAACAATGGATTGTTGGTGAAGAATAAACATAGTCTGCCTGATGTGGTAATGGAGGTGATAAAACCTATTTTCAGAGACTTAGGAGCACCTGAACTGTTGAAAAACTGTGTTCATGGAAAAACCCCAATGAAAGTGTAAATAGTGTTACATGGTCAAGAATACCCAGGACTGTGTTTATTGGAATAGAAACACTTCATTTTTGCATGTATGATGCTGTTACTACTTTCAGTGATGGATATGTTGTAAGGTACAAAGTATTTCCAGGTATGGGAATGAAAATAAATTTCAACAGGGTATGTATGATGCTTGCTTTAGACAGGAAACTTTCTTCAGGCTTCTGAAAGGGCTGTGAATAGCATATAAATACAAGCCAGAGTAAACAGGAAGAGGACAAAGAGAAAGCTGCTGGAGAAGTTTGCAGAAGATGAAGATAATGCAGACTGTGGACCTAGAATGCACTAAAAAAGTAATCCAAACTTTGTCGCTCAATTCTTAAAAGTTTTATTTTTTCATATAAATTACGTGTTTTCTCAGGACCTACAAAACAATTTCACTTCAAGTTTTCAGGAAATGCTGCATGGTCCATTATGTGTAAATTAACACAGCCATTTTCCAAAACCCTGTTCACTGCTAAATTTATAAACAAAAAATGGCACAAAAAGTAGTGAAGTTTTGTTACCGTACAATAGAAAAAAATTAATCTTGAACAACTGAATTGAGATTTTTAAAAGTCCCTTTCTCCTCTTAGTACCACTGGGGTCAAATTGACCCTATAAGCACATTTCAAATACATATCACGATTATTTTCAAAATTTATGACTTTGTTTCTCTACGTTGCTTCTATGCAATTACATATGATTCAGTTTTACATTTATAACTTATTAAAATATATTCATGGGTTCTGCATAGAGTACCACTGGGGTCAGCATGACCCCAGTCTAAATTTTTGTTTTGTTTCTTGAATGTAACATTATGAAAACAGAATGATGAATATTATGTTGAATACATGTTGTACAAAACACCTGCAACAATGAAACTAACATTTCCCACTTATTATTTATACCCTTTGTTTCCATTTCTTGCCTCAGATGTTGTTGTGTATTGCCTCAGCATGTGCAAGAACTACATTATGACTAGAAAACAGTTGAATAGTGCTGAAATACAAGCAATTTTGAATGAAGAAAGGAAATAGGAGATACACTATCTGATGACAATGAATAGATTGATACTATTATTTCTGGAGGTAATGAATCAACCAAAGATTCTGATGGAGTTGGAGATTTGGAAACTCTGCTTCCCAAAGTTGTGACATCAATAAAACATGTTCCCACATACAAGTATGCACCACAAGATGAACTGGAGAATGATGAATACAAATCATACTGGAACAGACCATTATAACAGATAAAACACCACCACATAACAAACCTGACATCATGCTCACCAATAAAAAGAAGAAATTAACTAAACTAAGCAAAATATCCATACCCAATACAACAAATATACAGAAGAAAACAGAAAAAATTGAAAAATACATCCAACTGGATGAGGAAGTCGAGGACATGTGGCATCAGGATAAAGTTGACATTATACGAATTATACTATAAACTACAGGAGTCATACCACAATATCCACCAGTACATCAACGCAATACAGCTACATCCAAATGTATATATAAAACTACAGAAATCTGTAATTATTGATACATGTTCAATTACCAGAGAGTTCCTAAATGCATTGTAAGATATACTGTACAGTTAAAAGGAAGTAACGCTTGATCAAGGTCCACGTCACTTTCCATTTTTAACAAGACATAACATCTGAGAAAGGAAAGAAATAATAATAATAATAATAATAATAATAATATGTAAATAATAATAATAATAATAATAATAATAATAACAATATGTAAGTACATATGTAAAATAATAATCCCATTGTTTTTCAGGTCAAGAAATGGAAATGAAACATGGGGAAAAAAAATTCTGTTAGATTACATGGGAAACAGCCAGTATGAAATGTTTGAAGACAGCTCCAGGTCACACGAGGCATACTGTAAGGAATGTAAATACTTTGCAATCAGTATTTGAGTTATTTATGAAGCCCAGCATTTTCCAGATTATTTTATAGTGGACCAACAAAGAAGGTAACATTACTTTTAGTACCAAATGGACAGATCTTTGTAGAGAAGACTTTGTACATTCCTACAAGAATAGGCAGGCCAAGAAAGCATTCAAAGGTCACAATGAGGGCATAGTGAATTAATGGAATGAAGAGCATGGTCGACCTATTTTCAATAGTTCTATGGCTGGGAATAACTTTACAGAAATATCACGCTGTATTTGGTTTGATGATTCTCAGCACTCATGACAGAATCATAGTCCTGATAAATTGGCTCCTATAAGGGATTTATTTGAACACTGGGTAAGCACATTACAGGATGCATGCACGAGAATATTGCAGTTGATGAACAACTGGTAACTTTTAGGGGTAGGTGTCCATTTTGCCAGTACATAAAGATATGGGCTGCATGTGACAGCACTAATAATTCTGTCACACACCTGCAGATGTACACAGGAATGGGAAAAGGCCAGCTTTGAGAAATAAATTGGGGAAAAAGAGTAGTGTCAAGAATTGACAGATCATTTGACCAAGAGTGGTAAAAGTATCACAATAGATAATTTCTTTACAAGTTTGGAGTTGGAAAAGGAACTAGAACAAAAACAAATGACTCTGCTAGGAATGCCAAGAAAAAGTTATCGGGAACTATCTGCAGAATTTATCGAAGCAAGGGGAAGAACTGCAGTTTCATGTCTCTTTGGATACGGCAATCAGCCACAATAGTCTCCTATTGCCCAAGAAATGGTAAGATAATGGCATTTCAGAGAGGAGATAGGTGACAGTGAAGCAGCAAAACCTGTTATAATCCTAGATTATAATGCAACTAAGTCAGGTGTGGACACAGTGGACAAGTTAGACAGGACCTACACCACAAAACGTATGAGAAGAAAATGGCCTATGGTTATTTTTTATAATATTTTGGATATTAGTGGCCTAAATGCTTTCATAATTTGGCTGGACTTAAATCGTGACTGGAATAAAAAGTAAAACTGCAAAAAAAGAGAACTTATTCTGGAACTGGGAACATGTTTAGTACAGAACAACAGAAGTCAGCACAGCAAAGCTTCTCTTCCTCATCCTCCTCCTTCAGCAGAAGTACATATGGGGGCAAAACATGGTTGATGCTCTCTGTGCATATATTCAGTGGGTAGACAACAGTCAGAAACATGTAGAAGATGCTTCTCGTTTGTCTGTAACCAACATTCAGAGATTATTTTAAATGGAGAGTATTTCTTTGTTTTAAATGTAAGGATCTATAGGACTAAGGATTAAGACAAGATCTGTAAGTGCTTATATACATTATTTACCTGGTTCAGTCAGTAATGTCAGTTCATTGAAATAGATGAAATACGGCCAATATATCCTGTGTTAATTACTTTGGGTCATATTGACCCCAGCAGTACTGAGTATAACAAAAAAATTCTGGTAGTAGGAGGGTGGAGTTGTAGCCAATAGTAAAATAAATAACCTGTAAAAATTCAACTTCCAAGCTCAAATACTTTCTGAGAAAACATTTAATTTATAAGCACTATTCTACCATTGGAAAGGTAGGGCTTTTCAAAGCCCCTTAACCTGGTTGTGTCATTGATAACTCAGTTGATTCATTATGTCATTAGTGATAGCTGCACCAAAGCCTGCAAATATTTAAATGAAAATTTACAGTGATGTATGAAATAAAAAAGTACATAGTTCAAGCATTTAACACTGTGATTAGGAAAAATCATAATTTGGTGCAAAATATGAACTAAAATTGAGCCTGGTGTAACACTGTCAATACCAGATTGCTGGAGTTGGCAGCAGTCAAAATCATGAAAATTATAGACTTTTACCAATATCTGTTAAGGTGAACTATTGGGTTGAGCAATGAGTCAACAAGAGAGACCACTGCCACCTATGTTGGAGGCAGCCGTGGGTGGAGTATTAGGCATGGTGCTGCTGCAATTATATATGATTGGAACACCAGTATCAGTGTTCATCACAGGTGCAGACAGTAAACGTAAGTTCGAACAGGGTGAAGAGGGCATTACTTGTGCTCATGGAAGAGGCCAACAGGCAACTGGAGCACAAACTGTTGAAAAAGTTACTCTTCGTATGGCTGAGAATTTTGGATGCAGTGTGTGTGATCTTGAAGCTGTGTACAAGCTATTGAAGATGAGTAGAGTGGGGGAGATAGCCAAGATCACATCTGAGATGTTTTGTGCTGCAGTAAAGCAAGTTGTAGGGCAGTTACAGGCTGTCATCAATGCAGATGGTTGTTAGTTTGAGTAAAGTTTGTGCCTTGGAATATAAACATGGTATGCAATTACATGAGGGTCCCCTCAAGTATCGGAAGTTTAATTATAACAACTGTGCACAGTATAAAAAAGTAGAATCCTAGCCTACTTCTATGGTGTAAGCACGAACTTGCTCCTACACCTGTCAATTGCTCTCCATGAGAGGAAATTTCCTGCATCCTCCTTACTGTGAAATACTCAACCGCGTAACAAATTTTGTTCGTAAATCAAACAGTCATAATTTTGATAAAATTCAGTGGTGTCATATAGAATCAAATGTCTTCAGGAAGTTAAGAAATGCTGCATCCACATCATTTCTTCAATTGGTGGCTTTCATATTTTCTGTGAGAAAAGCTTAATTTTATTTTTGTATGATGTGGTGTTGCAGGCCATTCAGTTAGAATCTAGGACATAATTCTGTTCATTGCACTTCATTATGTTTGATTTTAGAATACAGAGTGTAACTAAAATAATCATAGGAGATCAAAAAGAATCACAACTGTCTACATTATCCAAAATATGTCCATGAACAACATACTGTTGCAAAAAGCAAACTGTCAAGTTTTATATGGCTCCCGCTATGTAGCAGCAGTGTGTGTCCACATCAGTTCTAGTGAAAATGGTGTTGGGATGGCAGGAAATGATTTGTGTTCTATGTTACGCACAGTGCAGGTCACTAATAGCTATTCTGTGTGATTTTCATACTAGGTATGGTGGGAATTCTCCTACAGCATGGAGCATTAGACGATGTCATGAACAATTCCAAGAAGAAGGTTGTTATTGTAAAGGAAAATCACTGGGCCATCCTTGAGGGTCTGACACAGATGTCGAATGCATCCACCATAGCTTTGTAAGGAGGCTGCAGAAATCAGTTAACCATATAGCTCGACAGCTCAACATGCCCCCAATGTCTGCTCTGCAAGCTCTTCATGAAGGTGCAAACAACAATGTTGGCAGGATGGAGGATGACTGTTTCCTTCTATGCTCAGTGTTTAGTGACAGGACAACATTCCATTTAAATGGAAAGGTGAACCATCATAATGATACTGTTACAGGAAGTACATATCTCAATATGCTTGAGAACTTTCCTTTCCCACAGTTGGAGGCTGATTTGAATGACTTCTTTTACCAACATGATGGTAAGAATCCCCACTGGTGCTGTGCTGTGCAGTGTGGTGGTGGTGTTGGTGGTGGTGGTGGTGGTGGTGGTGGTGGTGGTGGTGGTGGATGTTTAAAGGTCACATTGTGGTTTTCAACATATTCGAGAAAAACATATAGTTTCTAGGAAACACAATTCCCAGTGCACAATTACTATACATTAAATACCCTACAATAATGCACTCCCTTAGAACTACTACTTTTTACATTTAAGGCATTGGAAAAATTGCAAGTTATTAAAAATAACATTTCATAAGTATAAAATTCGTAACTATTAAATGAAGTGGTTTAGCAACAAATATTATGTATTTGTACCAGTGCAGTGAAGTCATATTCAGGGAAAAACTGTGTTCTGTGAGTGTAACAGGGTGAAGTGGCCGTGTCAGAACGTAGTAGTGAGAGGGGAAGTATGTTGCCATATTGGGGGTGTGCAGTTCCCTCTTCTATAGGCCTGCATGTGGACAAAATCTCTATAAATCTTTGCACTGCCAGAGGAAAATTGATTATCAGTCATCCTGTATGGCAGCTGTAATGTTCTTCCACGAAATGCAGCTTCCCCCATTAAAAGTGTTGCTCTTTTATGTCTACAGACAAACCATACCTCCCCAGAATTTGGTCCTGATTTATTATTTGCGGTTGCTAAGTGAGCAGTCATGTAAAAAATCTCAACAGCTGGAGCTGTCAACTGTCTACCACAATGAAGAACCTGCACCCAGTGTTACATCCCCCCTGCGGGTCCGGGGATTAGAATAGGCCCGCGGTATTCCTGCCTGTCGTAAGAGGCGACTAAAAGGAGTCCATCCCCCTCACGGGGGTAGTTCGCGCCTGCGTCCGGAGACGGACGGTTCCACGACCTATCATCGTGGTCCTTTTGGTTTTTTCACTTCTCGTTTCTTCCTTCCTTTTGTTGGTTCCTTTCTTTGCTCTTCTCCACCTCACTGTCTTCCTTACTCTTTCCCTTGCCTTCTCCTTGCCTTCTCATTGCCTTTTTCTCCTTGCCTTCTTATTGCCTTTTTCTCCTTGCCTTCTCATTGCCTTCTTCTCCTTGCCTTCTCATTGCCTTCTTTCCCTTGCTTTCTCATTGCCTTCTTCTCCTTGCCTTCTCTGGTCTCCGCCTCGGCGTTTGAGACAGTCTGTCCTCTTTCTCCCTTTCTCTCTTCTTTTTCCTCTTCTTCCTTCCTCCCTGTGCATGCCTGAAGGCCGACCCACGCGTTCGCACGCGTAGCCGGTGACGGGGTAACGCGTAAGTCCCCGCCCTGGGTAGACATGTAAGGCACGCACGTACCCCCTGGTAAAGGCCAGGCCCGGGGAGGGGTGATTGCCTGAGCTGATACCTTCTGACCATGCCGATTGGTCCCTCCGTCTGTTTCTCGGGAGGTGTGACCTGAGGTGTAAACATTCACCTAAGGCGGGAGTGCCCTCTGAGAGGGTCCCCACAAGGAAGGAGCGCGCCATCGGAGACGCTGGCAATCATGGGGGATTCCTCCGCAATGGATTCTACTCCATCTCTTTCGACTTCGACCCAAAAACGGAAACGTGACCAGCCAACAGTGACAAAAGTACTACCGCCTGCCCCACAGTTCCTCGTAGTTTCTCGAACTGAGGACGGAAAGGATTTTTCCTCTGTCAACCCTTTCGTTATTCAGAAGGGCGTAGATGCCATAGCTGGATCTGTCAAATCCTGTACCCGGTTGCGTAACGGCACCTTATTACTAGAAACTGAGAATGCCTTTCAGGCACAAAAACTGCTTCGGGCCACCCTCCTGTACACGTTCCCTGTCCGGGTGGAGGCCCACCGAACTTTGAATTCGTCTCGTGGTGTGGTCTATACTGGCTCCCTCAACGGATTGACTGACGAGGAGCTTCAATCATTCCTCGCTGAGCAGGGCGTGACGGCTGTCCATAGGGTCATGAAAAAGGTCAACAATGACCTTGTACCGACCCGGACAATTTTCTTGACCTTCGATAGTGTTAAGCTGCCATCGCACATCAAGGCGGGCTACGAGGTTATTTCTGTTCGCCCCTATATCCCGACACCTACGCGCTGCTACCAGTGTCAGCGTTTCAATCACACTCGACAGTCTTGTTCCAATGCGGCTAAATGTGTCACCTGTGGCAGGGATGCCCATGAGGGTGACTGTCCACCTCCGTCTCCTCGTTGTGTGAACTGTCGGGGTGACCATGCCGCATCCTCCCGCGACTGTCCTGTCTATAAGGAAGAACGCTGTATCCAAGAAATTCGGGTCAAAGAGAAAGTGTCCACCTCGGCTGCTCGCAAGCTATTGGCTAGTAGGAAGCCCACGCTGCTCCCAGCGGGGAAATACAGTACTGTCCTCGCCTCTCCTCGGACTACCCGGGAGGTAGCAACCCAGACATGCGATCTGACCTTCAGCACCACGGTCGTCCGTTCGGCCAGTGCTAAGATCGCGCGGTCGACGTCTCCTCTTCCTCCCATCACCCCACAGACACGAGCACCTTCTTCAGCTTCTGCTAAGACGAAGACACCGAAGTCAGATGCACGGGCCTTCAAGAAGGAACCATCCCGTGCAGACTTCCTCCGTACCTCGACCTCCCAGCCTTCGACCGGTACTTCCACTACACGTCCTTCCAAAAAGGCGCATAGGAAGCACAGTTCTCCTTCCCCGCCACGGCGCATTTCTTCTCTTGCGCCACCCAGCGGCTGCCGCCCCAGGCCGTCATCCGTTTCGCCTGGCCGCACCGCTGGTCGCCGTACATCTGGCTGTTCACTGGCGGAGGAAGCTCCCCCTCCCGGCCATCCTCCCGAGATGGCCGATGACCCTGTAGACCCAATGGACGATGACTGTCCACCTACTGATAGCGGCGGCAGTGCTCGCTCGAAGCCAGGCCCTAAGCGGCCTTCGAGGTGACCACTTCTCTCATCTTTCTTTTCTTACGATGGCACTTATTCACTGGAATATTCGCAGCATTCGCTCCAACCGAGAGGACTTGAAGTTGCTGCTCCGCTTGCACCGTCCGCTTGTCGTAGCACTCCAGGAAACGAAGCTACGCTCATGCGATCAAATTGCCTTGGCACACTACACCTCTGTGCGTTTTGACCTACCCCCTGTGGTAGGTATCCCAGCTCATGGAGGGGTTATGTTGCTGGTCCGGGATGATATTTACTACGATCCCATCACGTTGCACACCGGCCTGCAGGCAGTTGCCATCCGCATTACTCTCCCCACTTTTACGTTTTCCTTTTGTACCGTTTACACTCCATCGTCATCTGCCGTTACCAGGGCAGACGTGATGCAACTTATTGCTCAGCTACCTACACCATTTTTGTTAACTGGAGACTTCAATGCCCACCATCCCCTTTGGGGCTCTCCAGCATCCTGCCCGAGGGGCTCCTTGTTAGCAGACCTTTTCAACCAGCTCGATCTTTTCTGCCTCAATACTGGCGCCCCTACTTTTCTTTCGGACACATCTCACACCTATTCCCATTTAGACCTCTCTATATGTACTCCCCAACTTGCACGCCGGTTTGAGTGGTATGCACTTTCTGATACATATTCGAGCGACCACTTCCCGTGTGTTATCCATCTCCTGCAGCATACCCCCTCTCCGTGCTTCTCTAATTGGACCATCTCCAAGGCAGACTGGGGGCTCTTCTCTTCCAGGGCGACCTTTCAGGATCAAACCTTTACAAGCTGCGATCGTCAGGTCGCACACCTCACGGAAGTCATTCTCGCTGCTGCTGAATATTCCATCCCTCACCCTCCTTCTTCTCCACGTCGCGTACCGGTCCCCTGGTGGACCGCAGCATGTAGAGACGCTTTACGTGCTCGTCGACGTGCTTTACGCACTTTTACACGCCACCCTACAGTGGCGAATTGTATCAATTATAAACGATTACGTGCTCAGTGTCGTCGTATTATCAAAGAAAGCAAGAAAGCCAGCTGGGCTGCTTTCACAAGCACCTTCAACAGTTTTACTCCTTCTTCTGTTGTCTGGGGTAGCCTGCGCCGGCTATCTGGCACTAAGGTCCACTCACCAGTTTCTGGCTTGAAGGTCGCGAATGACGTCCTTGTGGCCCCTGAGGCTGTCTCCAATGCCTTCGGCCGCTTTTTCGCAGAGGTTTCGAGCTCCGCTCATTACCACCCTGCCTTCCTCCCCCGCAAACAGGCAGAGGAGGCTAGGCCACCTAACTTCCGCTGCTCGAATTGTGAAAGTTATAAAGCCCCATTCACCATGCGGGAACTCGAAAACGCACTTGGCCGATCACGGTCCTCTGCTCCAGGGCCAGATTCTATTCATATTCAGATGCTGAAGAACCTTTCTCCTGCGGGTAAAGGTTTTCTTCTTCGTACATACAATCGCATCTGGATTGAGGGACATGTTCCCGCATGCTGGCGCGAGTCTATTGTTGTCCCGATTCCTAAGCCGGGGAAGGACAAGCACTTGCCTTCCAGTTATCGACTTATCTCGCTTACCAGCTGTGTCTGTAAAGTGATGGAGCGAATGGTTAACTCTCGATTGGTTTGGCTGCTCGAGTCTCGACGCCTACTTACCAATGTACAATGTGGATTTCGTAGGCGCCGCTCTGCTGTCGACCATCTGGTTACCTTGTCGACCTTCATTATGAATAACTTCTTGCGGAAGCGCCCGACCGCGGCTGTGTTCTTTGATTTGGAGAAGGCTTACGACACCTGTTGGAAGGCGGGCATCCTCCGCACCATGCATACATGGGGCCTTCGCGGTCGCCTCCCTCTTTTTATTCGTTCCTTTTTAATGGATCGACAGTTCAGGGTACGTGTGGGTTCTGTCCTGTCCAACACCTTTCGCCAGGAGAATGGGGTGCCACAGGGCTCAGTTTTGAGCGTCGCTCTCTTCGCCATCGCGATCAATCCAATAATGGATCGCCTCCCAGCTGATGTATCAGGCTCCCTTTTCGTGGACGATTTTACCATCTATTGCAGCACGCAGTGTACACGTGTCCTGGAGCGCTGTCTTCAGCGTTCTCTTGACCGTCTTTACTCCTGGAGTGTCGCCAATGGCTTCCGTTTTTCTGCCGAGAAGACGGTCTGTATTAACTTCTGGCGATACAAAGAGTTTCTCCCACCATCCTTAAGACTCGGTCCCGTTGCTCTTCCAATCGTGGAGACAACCAAATTTTTAGGCCTTACATTTGACAGGAAACTTAGCTGGTCTCCACATGTGTCATATTTGGCCGCCCGTTGTACCCGTTCTTTAAATGTCCTCCGTGTTCTCAGTGGTCTGTCGTGGGGAGCGGATCGAACCGTCCTACTTCATCTATATCGGTCGATCGTCCGCTCCAAGCTGGATTATGGGAGCTTCGTATACTCCTCTGCACGGCCATCCATCTTACGCCGCCTCAACTCCATACAACATCGGGGTTTACGACTTGCGATCGGAGCATTTTATACCAGTCCCGTAGAGAGTCTTCATGCTGACGCTGGCGAATTGCCACTCACCTACCGGCGCGATATCCTGCTTTGTCGGTATGCCTTTCGGCTACTGTCAATGCCCGACCATCCGTCTTATCGTTCCTTTTTTGACGACTCTCTTGACCATCAATACGGGTTGTATGTCTCTGCCCTGCTACCCCCTGGCGTTCGCTTTCGTCGCCTCCTTCAACACCTTACTTTTTCCCTCCCTGCAACCTTTCGAGTGGGCGAGAGCCGCACGCCACCTTGGCTCCAGGCTCAGGTCCGCGTTCACCTTGACCTCAGCTCGCTCCCAAAAGAGGTCACCCCCGGTTCGGTCTACCACTCCCGTTTTTTGGAACTTCGTTCGAAGTTCATCGACATGACTTTCATTTATACAGATGGCTCTAAGACCAATGACGGGGTCGGGTGTTCCTTTATTGTCGAGGCACAAAGTTTCAAATACCGGCTCCATGGCCATTGTTCGGTCTTCACAGCTGAGCTCTTTGCCCTCTACCAGGCTGTTCTTTACATCTGCCGCCACCGACATTCTGCTTATGTCATCTGCTCAGATTCCCTGAGCGCCATCCAGAGCCTCAGTGATCCGTACCCGGTTCACCCTTTCGTACACCGGATCCAACGCTCTCTTCAGCAGCTGGTGGACATCGGTTCTCCAGTTAGCTTTATGTGGGTTCCGGGCCATGTCGGTATCCCTGGGAACGAAGCTGCAGATGCCGCGGCCAAGGCTGCGGTCCTCCAGCCTCGAACAGCTTCTTGTTGCGTCCCTTTGTCCGATTTTAGCAGGGTGATTTGTCGGCGCATCTTATCTCTGTGGCATGCCGATTGGGCTGCACTTACCGACAACAAGCTTCGGGCCTTAAAACCTCTTCCCGTGGCTTGGACGTCCTCCTCACGCCCTTCTCGGTGGGAGGAGGTCGTTTTAGCCCGGTTAAGAATTGGACACTGCCGGTTCAGCCATCGCCATCTGCTGACGGCTGCGCCGGCGCCGTTCTGCCCATGTGGGCACTTGCTGACGGTTAGACACATTTTAATGTCCTGTCCAGATCTTAACACACTGCGCCTCGATCTTAACCTGCCAAATACTTTCAATGCCATTTTAGCGGATGACCCACGAGCAGCTGCTCGTGTTCTTCGTTTTATCAATTTGACAAACCTCGCTAAGGACATTTGATGATGCTGTTTTTTAATCCTATGCCTGTCAGTCTGTCTTTTATCGTGTTTTCCCTTTTAGTTGTTGTGGTCAACTTGTGCCTCGCGGTGCATTCTTAGAGTAGTCAGGGCGCTAATGACCATTGAAGTTGTGCGCCCTAAAACCACAAAAAAAAAAAAAAAAAAAAAAAAAAAAAAAAAAAAAAAAAAAAAAAAAAACCAGTGTAACATGCCATCTCTATGTATTACACAGTGTCAATTTTGTGCCTCCTACCACTGCCTGGTGTATTTTTTGCTGTGTGAGGGGGTTGTATGCATCACACCAGCTGTAACTTTCCGAACAAATGAGGAGGTCCAGAGGCTTAGATTCTCCACCTCTGCATTAGGTTGCCATGGCATAAAACTTCACATATTTTGGACATAATTCAAACAACACATTACAGCAGATTGCTGTTCTCAAGTCATTCTGTGAGTGCCAGCAATTCCTGAATGGAAGAAATTTGTTTGTAATAGAACTGTAGAGAAAATTCTGGGAAGGTATATCTGCCTGTAAACGGGCAAGAGCAGCACTTGCCATACAGGATGACAAAGAATCAATTTACCTGATGGCAGTACAGAACAGTGTGCAGAGATGTATGTAGATCCTGCCCATAGTATTTATTGTTTTGCTATTAACAAATTCTGTCCCATATACCATGTAGTGTCCATGTACTTCATGGAAACAGATAACTCCAGACACCTCTACACACAGTGTCACTGGTGATTTGTACGTCGAGCTGTGGAGTGTAGATACAGCTTTCTGAAATGACCTGTGGTTGTTTCTTGTGATGTAGTGGGGTATGTAGATTGGGGAATCGCCTGCTTGACCTTAAATTTGAAAGCTTGCGAATGAGCAAACTGCACACCCACAATCTGGTAGTGTACCTCTTCCCACACTACCACACTACCACCTTCACACTTCTCCATCTCCATCCTGATGCATGCTGGAACACAATACATTTCCCTTAACCCTTTCTCAGTTGTGGGCACATATACACATCCTGCTATGCCATTTCCTAGTTTCTGTGGAATCATGTACTTGCACACTCAGGTTCTCCTACAATGCTGTGGATCACTGAATGTGCCCTAAGCTGCTGTCATCTCACTGCTGTGGATGAGTTACTTCTGTATCTTGCAAAATAAAAAAGTTACAAGTATTTATTGTACAATGTATGAGTCTCATTGTGTGTGATCATTTGCAAAAAACCTTGCTTCAATATATCAAATCATTTGAAATAAGATGACAGTTAGGACAACACAATTTGCAATGTACAAGTATATGAATAGGCATGTTGCATGTGAGGGTCTTCCACATATAAAACTTAATAACTAGAGAACAAAATGAAATACAGTATTCTCCAGAATTTTAAATAAAATCTCAGTATCTTAGCCCATACACTGTAGTGAATGTAATGTTGATAAGATCAACCATACGCAAAATATGCAGTGAAATTCTACTTCTATAAACTCTTTAAAATTTAATTCAATGTTTTACTTAATTTGTTGCATCACAATATGACGGATAATGAAAAGGAACACAGTTCCTTATAGAGTGTAGATATCAGACTGTAAGATGTATAAAAGTCTTTTTTTTTTTTCACCTAATATTTTTCAAAAATTGGATACGTATTTCATATTTGCCAGAATGCTCTCTCTCAGCACAGGCACCAGCATTTGTTGAGCAGTGAAGCCAAAACAAAAGTTGTCTCATCACAGAATACAAAGACTACATCTCTAGCAGTGAGAGGATAAATACTGCTCCACTGCACTTAGATGGCATATATGCATTAAATATTTATTCCTACATCCACTTCATTTATTGTTAAACATTAATGTTTCACCCTTAGAACACTATACTAAGTTTACAAGTAAATCAAGTGAAAGTAAATGCACATGTTCCAAGTCTTAATTTAAGCTTTTCTGTCATCCTCTGTAGCATTTGAAGATAGCCTTTCAAGGCCAAAAAAAGTTAAGATTGTGTCATAAAGAGATAGTGGGGCATGGAAAAATTCTGGATTATTTATTTTAGTAAGGTATTTTTTTTTATTTTTGACACAATGTGGAAACTGCTAATCCTAGAGAAAAATGAATAGGACCTTTTTGCAGCAAATTTAATTTTTTTTTATTACTGGTCAGCATGTTCACTAGAAGTAGAGTTATTGAAGGAAAATATAGAAAAGTAAACATAGTATTCCCCCACCAACCTTTCCATCAGATGCTCACCACCACTGGTGGGGATTTTAAGTCTATATGCTGTTTATATCACTCCCTCCTAGTACAGTACAAAATTTTGTAAGTACATTAATTGTTCCCCTAATTTTTCTTTGTTGACTGGACTATACACTCAAATACCATTTCTGTGCAATCCTTTAATGTATGTGTGCTAACTTCATTGCCACTGTTGTCATTGGTGTATGAGCAGAATTAGTGTCTTCATGAGAAATCATTAAGTATATTCTGTACAGTGGGCACTGAAGACCCCCCCCCCCCCCCCCCCCACACACATCATGAACCATGGTCCTTGTCTAGGTGGCGAGGCTTAGGTACCTTAGCAACAGAAAGAGGTCAGATTAATCCATGGTTGCTGAACGAGAAGAGTTCCCTTTCAAGTTGTTGCAGGGGCAACAGTCTACATAATCAGATCATTCAATCATGCGAATTCAGCCTGCATGTCCTGGATGTTCTGATACTGCAAGTGTGTGAAAGTGAGGGAAAATTAGAGCCAATACTTCTCCTGTAAGCATGCAGGTCTACTGCATGACCTAATGACAGGGCATCCTATTGATAAAATATTCTGCAGGTAAAATAGTCCACCCTCCCCCCCCCCCCCACCCTCCTCACCATCCCCCACCCCCCAAAAAAAAAAAAAAAAAAAAAAAAATTTAAAAGATTGGATTTCCAGGTAGGGACTGCTAATTTGGTGTATGGATTGTTTGGGCCTTAATTCAGGTTGTGACATTACAGAATTTAAAAATGTAAATAAGGGGTATGTTAAAGCTAGAAGTAATGGGAATTCGTGAAGTGCTGTGGCAAGGAGGACATGACTAACTTTTGGTCAGGTTGGTTCAGAGTTCATTAACACACAGTTAAATAAGGATAGTCCACAAGTAGGCTTAAAGCCTTCTCCACTAGCAGAAAAATACCTTCAGTCATCTTCAGAAATATATGTTATTTTGAATCAGTTGACCAACAATGTTAATGAAATGTTACTTTAAAAAATTAATGGCTAGATTTCTGAAAAGAATGTTGTATGTGACACAGTGTCATTTGAGGCAAGCAGATGATAAAATGGAAGTATATGATGCACGGGTTTTATATTTTGTAAACTAGTAATGAAAAGGAACTAGTACACTATTTAACTACGGCATGGTACAAGGAAAAGTTGTTACAATTTCATATAGTTGATGATGTGTTCTCTTTATGATAATGAAGACAAGACATCTTAATAGGAATTCTAAAAAATACATGTAATTCTTCAGCTATGGTGTTTAATGAGCTTGCTGTATGTATGAATGACATTTCATTCATTCAGATAGAGATGAGTTCAGACGTGTGTGTGCTGATGTATTTTAAGAATTACTGGTGTGGCTAATTGAGTCCTCACCACTTGCTCTAGCTTATAAAGAAGCACAGGGGAAAGAAGGAACAAATACATCTGTATGGCAGCAAGGAGTAAGTAATTGAAGTAATTGTGGATACATCACATCTGAATCATCATCAGATGAGAGAACTACAGATAATGGTTAGGTAGATGGGACAAAGGCCTCATCATCCCTTGACATTTCATCATGCTCATGGTTCTATAAGGGTGATTCAAATGAAAACCTTAAAAGCCTTATAATATTTGTACTTGGAACAGTGAACAAAACATTTACATGTATTTTTCAGTGTAGTCTCCCTGCTATTGGAAGCATGTATTTCACAAATGTGGAAGTGTATAGATATTATGATGAAATAATTATTTTGGCCATGCGTGTAGCCAGTTGTGCTCTATGGTTTTGATCTATTCATCATTTATGAAATACTTGCCTGCCTTGTATTCCACAAATGTGGAAGTGTATAGATGTTACGATGAAATAATTATTTTGGCCATGCGTGTAGCCAGTTGTGCACTATGGATTTGATTTATTCATCACTTCTGAAATACTTCCCTGCCATTGCTTGTGAGAGTGCATCAGACAGATGAGTCTCTAGGAGCGATGTCTGGTGAATGAGGAGCATGTACGGCACATTCAAATTTTATTTCTTAATAGTCTAAACTGTCTTATGGGCTGTATGCAAATGGGCATTGTCATGCTGTAGCAGTATTCCAGAAGTCAAAAATCCTCATCATTTACTACTGATTGCAGAGTGAAGTTAATTTATCAGAACGTCTGAATAAGTAGCTCTGGTTAACGTCACTCCACTACCCACACAATGCTCTAAAATAACTCCATTTGCATTTCAGCTGAGAATGAGCATGATTTTTCCAGCAAACAGCTGAGTATGGATTTCTTATAGTTTTGGGGATGAGCTGTGACACCGTTCCTTGTTTGAATTTTTTGTTTTTGACTGGCAAAATTGGACCCAAGTGTCATTGCCTGTCTTTTTTTCCCAGAAATGAGTCACCTTCAATGTAGAAATGATGCAAAAGTTCTTCATAGGCATTGTTGTGATGCTCTTTTGATTCAGCAATCAGCTGATATGGCGTCCATCTTGAAAACATCTTATCAAAGTGCAGTACATTGTGAACAGTATTCTGCGTTTAACTAATATTAATCTTCAAACTTGTAGCAATTTTTTTCAGAGTTAGGCATCCATTGTCCTTTGAAAGCTCCTCCTCTAATAAAATGTTCCTGTCCATCACTACACAGTAAGTGAGAACTGGTCTGGGGCATCTTCAACAGAAATTAGGCCATTTTTTAAACATCCTAAGTCATTCATACACTTGCTGCAATGACAAACACCACTGCATTGCACTGTCATTCTGCATGAATTTCAATTGATTTAACACCTTCACTACAGAAAATGTGCATCACAGATTGTTGCTCATTTGCAGTGCATGTTGACAGAGGGGTGGCCATCTTGTTGTGGATGGTACTGCCTTCTGTCAGTCTTTCTGAACCCCAAGGAACACTACTGCCACCTACCAACCCGGGTACACACCTTCCCAAAATTTTGTTGAACATAAAAGGTTTCCCTTTCAATCATCCTCATATTTTGTATCCCTAAAGATTGTTACACGCATTTCTCTGTACATATTCCCACTGTCACACATTGATACTATAGCCAGAGGATGCTACATATTTCCATTTTGTGAAGTGCACAATTTTTACACTGCAAAAATTTAAAACAAGTTGCCAAGCTGTATACTGTTTTCAGTTATTTTCGAGGTCTGACTGAATATTTGGGCAGCTTCTTGTAGACAATACTTCATTACAGATAATGGCATCATCCACAAGAAGCCTGAGGTTACTAATGTCAATGAGGCCATTAATGTACAATATGAACAACGAGGGTCCCAAAACATTTTCCTAGCTCACACCTGAATTCACTTCTAAATATTTCAATAACTCTGCATCAGAGTAACTTGCTGTGTGCTTCCTATCAAGGAATCCTCAATCCAGTCATAAATTTTGCCTTAGTTTCAAAAGTACAACCATTGGAGAATAAGTGTAGATGTTGCACCGAGTCTTACAGGTTTCTGAAATGGAGAAGTACTGCATCTATGTGTCTTGATTGACTTGTAGCTTTCAGTATGTCAAGTAAGAAACAGGTGAGTTGGATACCATTTGATCAATGCTACTGATTTTCATGGAGGAAGTAATTATGTTACAGATACTTCCTTACGTTTGAGATCAGAATATGTTCTAAGATTCTACAACAAAAAGAAAAAAGTTGAGCAAGCTGTGATGGAGACTGAGGAGAAAATTGGAAAGGGGATTGAAGTTCAGGGTGAATAAATACAAACTTTGAGGTTTACAGATGACATTACAGTAATCAGATGGCAGTGCACATGGGGATGCAATTGAGTGCTGTGGGCAGTGTCTTGAGAAGAAGAACACCAACAAAAGCAAAACAAGGTAATGGAATATAGGCAACTTAAATCAGGGGACTATGTTAGGAAATGATATTACAAGTAAAGTGAGTTTTGCTATTTGGACAGTGAAATGGCTTTCAAAGTAGAGGGGTGATCAAATGCAGATTGGTAATAGCAGGAATAATTTTTATAAAGAACGGTGTACAGAATGGGCGTATGGGCAGGCGGTGGGTCGTTATGGAATAATAGGGTAATTTTTAGAGAAAGGCCATTTATTGGCTAAAGCATGTTGAAAGGGGCTACATAAGCCTAGGGAGGTGAAGGCGCTTGTCTGGCTCATCCTTTACATGCCTCCCCCTTCCGTGGGAGTGGAGAAGGTATGTGAATTTGCTCAATGTAATTATTATTTGAATGTAAACAAATTTGGCTTGCAGAACAAAGTCAACATCACTTCATTAAGAATGGCCCTCATGGAAGACGGCAAGGGTCTTAACCTATGGGAGGGTGCAAAGACTCTAAAGACCTCCTAGGGGTCACAAAGGGACTTACAATGTCAACAATATTTGTGTATAGAAGAACCACCATAAAACATCAAAACATCATAAAACATCAAAACAAAATTAGAACGGAACATAAGTGTGAATGAGGTAAATATGTGAACTGTTCTTGTTGCTAAGATGAAGTGAAAGTGTCTCTTTTGGCTTTTGTTTAAATAAGTTGAAAATGTAGACATAACCACTGATGAGTCACTGCGGGGGCAGGTGACGCGAGGCGGCGTGGTGTGTTGTCCTCTGTGAGCAGCGTGCAGGCTGCCATTGGGAAGGGGGCGTGGCTGTATCCAGGTCCGTGCACTGGAGCTCAGCACAGGAGGGGTATGAGGTGAGGTCCACATGTTTCAAGCACAGTTGGAAAGGGAGTTGTCACTAAGGGAACACTTAACTACACTACACTAGTTTTTCCACATTAGTTGATATCAGAGTTGCACTCTTAAAACTAAGGGATGGCACATGCCTGATAGTTCCTTCTCTTTTTCCTTAGGTCCATATCAGGATAATAATAACAAAGACCGGGGTTACCGTGGCACTGGGTATAATGGTTGTATAGCACTCAGTGGTAGTTTGCCATTCATTTAGGTGTGCCAACAGGCGAACGTAAGAAATTTGCCCTTTTCATGTTTTATGAGGTTGTCAGTGGATGCTAAAAGGTGATCATTTGATATATTAGACAAAACTGGAACGTTAGTTTGACAAGGGAATCATGAATGAGCTTTCAGGTATAAAAACATAAGATAAGGGGTGCAAATGCTAAGTGAGTAAGCCATAGTGGCATGAAAGGTTATTAATGGTGTTTGACAGAAACCGTTTGCTGAAGATCTGTGCAGACACTATGTCAGAGCAGCACCTGACTGCAAGGCCGAATCTCATGCTACTTCAGGAAGGCGCGCGGCAGATAACTTCGAAGGGCAGCGCCGCGTCAGAGCTGCAGGGTGCACGTGCGCGGCGCAGGAAGCAAGCATCAGGTTTAAGAGTGAGAGAGAGAGAGGAAGCTTACCGATGCTATTCACTGCATTGTCTGTATTTTACACTCTGTCTACATGTTCTTGGGCTCCTGCGCCAGATGAGCGTATTTATGTGCTTCAAAGTGACGAACATTAATGTCACAAAAAGAGGTATAGCATTACTAAATAAAGGGGAATAGGTATATGTAATCGATATGGTTTATTCACTGATGACCAACAAGTTAGAAGTGGGATTATGCGTGACATTTAGCTAGATGATTTGTTACAGTGGGTTCTGTTTAAAATTACATTATGCCACAGTAAATTGGTTCATAAGTGACAGATATGTCACAATCCCATAACAAAGATCTTATGATATCCATTTTAGCTGAAACATAATTTTTACATAAACATGAAAATGTAGAAATGAAGTACACAAATATCATTAAATTACTGCAATAAGTAAAAAAAAATAATGCCTCCTTGGGCTGACCCTAACGTGTAATAACGTTCACATTATGAGAAGAAGTTTCTCATGTATCAATGTATTTGCTAAAAACCACGAAGTGAGATTGACAAAGAAAAATGACATCAGTTTGGTGCAGGTGGGGTGTAGATTGTGTCGTTGATGTCAACACTGTTGTTAACGAGAGGAGAAAAACAAAACACGACGAGAATCTAGAGATGTCCATATTGGACACAGAAAGTGTAAGGAATTGGCTTAGAAAAGACTAAGTTGAGTGTAATTTCTGAGAGACTTTTCCATTATGAAGGTGTAGTGCACAGCGCAGCGTTGACACGACGTTATCGCTTACTTAAATGTGTATATGACAAAGATGCGATTCCAAGATAACTCCTACACACTTCTTCTTAAAACTCGACATTTCTCACATTAAAAAAACTTTACTTTGCGACCAAATTCGCCATCTTTATTCTCTCAACATCTTGCGAATAAACTCGCCGTCTGTATAACTTCTTTGTGCTGGCTTCCTCGGGCCCAGCTGGTTGCATAAAACGCCGTCTATCCTTGGTTACATCATAGTGTCCTGGGACACATCATACAGTTAAAAGCTACTATTTCAATAGTCGGTATTCCTTCAGAAAATACAACAGGAAAACAGTGTCAAAGAAAGCTCAAGGTTTTGAACAGATCTTTCCATTTACTGGCAGTTTAGCTGTAGGCTAGACGCGGTTTGCGTCTGATGTTGCCTGATCAGCTGTCCTCGGAGAGCACGGAACACTGCTCGTGTGAACTCTTCTTCGACATGGTATTACTAGGCCTGTGTTGCAGAAAAGTTGGTGTGCTGAACTTCCAGTTGCTGGGGCGAGCCGCACGATATCGCTCTGTGAGAGCATGGCGACCGGAAGTTGTGGTTGCGATAAGCGCTACTGGGGTCTAGCTGGGCCGCAGCATGCAGCGTCATTCACTCTGCGAACATCAAGGAGTGTGGACGCATAGCTCTGGGTGTATCGCTGGGCATTGGCTTGCTAAGTTCACTTGTGTTAACGTGCCACAGCAATGCCTCTGCGACGTGGTTACCGTCGTCACCGGTGGCACAGTGTACCAGTGTATCTGTGCTGAATAGCTTTGTGTCTGTTGCAAGTTGACAGATGAAAGGGGGCAGGATAGACCATGCCGTAAAACTGAAAAGTGAAGAAATGGCACAGATAGCTAATTGTCCAAACGAGAGCTAACCACATCACGTAAGGTACGTGCCCTTGCAGGTGGTGCATGACATTTCAACGGTTGTTCTGTTGATAGTGGCAAGATGAAAGTGAGTAGAACGGAAAAGTGAGGGTGCCACCTACATCACGTAAGGTACATTCCTTTGCGGGTGGTGCATGACTCTTCAAGGATTGTTCTGTTGACAGTGGAAAGATGAAAGTGGGTAGAGCAGACTATGTCCCGAAACGGAAAAGTGAAGGAATGACACAGACAGCTATGCGGCCGGGTGGGTGCCACCCATGTCATGTAAGGTACATGCCCTTGCGTGTGGTGCATGACTCTTCAAGGATTGATCTGTTGATCATGGACAGATGTAAGTGGGTAGAAAGACTATGTCCCGAAACGGAAAAGTGAAGGAACGACACAGACAGCTAAGGGTCCGCACACGTGCCACCCGCATTACGTAAAGTATGTGCCCTTGTGGGTGGTGCATGACTCTTCAAGGGTTGTTCTGTTGATAGTGGAAATTTGAATCTGGGTGTAACAGACTATGTACAGAAATGAAATAGTGAACCTCCACTTCCCATTCCTCAACAGGAATGGAAAGGGGAGGTTGTCAAAGCTTATAGGTGACAGCATAGCTGGGGGTGGTGGGATCACTCATGGGAAAATTCCTGTACTAGTGGGTGTTAGAGCTGCACCTTTTTTCAGACTGAAGTCAGCTGATAGGTATTCCTGCTTAAGGGAAGTCTCTCTAATAAAGAAACCACTGTCAACAAATCATAGGTATCTGAGTAATGAGGGAATTAGTATATTTCATCAAAATATACAAGGTATTAGAGATAAAGTTAGTGAACTGCTCATAGATGTTGACTCTGAAATTATTGGTATATCTGAACACTTCTTAAATAAGGAGATAATTCAGAGGCTTCCTTTACCAGGATAGAGGTTGGCTGGCAGCTTTTCTAGGAGCTCTTTGCGGTGTGGCATTTGAAAAACGGCATCCCATTTGAGTCAATTGATGTTTCAAAGTACTGCACTGAAAAGGTGTTTGAATGTTGTGCAGGTGTGGTTAAATTTAACGGAGCTAAATTTCTAACTGTTTTAATTTATAGATTCCCAGACTCCAATTTCACAACATTTTTGCTAAGGCTAGACGAGGTTCTTGGTTCACTGTATAGGAAATACAAAAAGTTAGTTATATGTGGTGACTTCAATACTAATTGTATATGTGATTGTGCAAGGAAGCTGATGCTGGTAGTCCTCCTTAATTCATATACTCTTATGCAAACCGTATTCTTTCCAACGAGAGCGCAAGGGAACAGTAGAACAACCATAGACAACATTTTTGTTCATTCCTCATTACTAGAAGGGCATTCTGTTAGCAAAAAGATGAATGGCCTTTCAGATCATGATGCACAAATTTTAACTCTAAAAGATTTTTGTGCTGCAACACGTGTTAAATATAGTCATCAGCTGTTTAGGAAAGCTGATCCAGTTGCTGTAGAGCTTTTGTAAACCTTATCAAGGAACAATAGTGGCAAGATGTTTATAGCATTGATACAGTAGATGATAAATATAATGCTTTTCTCAAGACTTTTCTCGTGCTCTTTGAAAGTTGCTTTCCGTTAGAACGTTCAAAACAGGTTACTAGCACAAACAGGCAGCCTGGGTGGCTGACTAGAGAGATAAGAATATCTTGTAGAACAGAGTGGTAATTATATCAAAACGTTAGAAACAGTCAAAATCTTAATGCAGCAGCCAATTACAAACAATATTGTAAGGTGCTTAAAAATGTTATTAGGAAGGCAAAAACTATGTGGTATACAGATAGAATAGCTAAGCCTCAGAATAAAATTAAAACCACATGGTCAGTCGTAAAGGAAGTGGCTAGTCTGCAGAGACAGGTTGAGGATATAGAATCAGTGCGTAGTGGGAATGTCCATGCTTCTAATAAGTCGCATATATGTATAGTATTTAATAATCACTTTCTAAGAATAGCAAGTGAACTAAACATAAACCTGGTCCCTACAGGGAATCATATAGCGCTCGTAGAAAAAAGTGTTACGAGACTGTTACCTGAAATGCTCCTCCATGATACTGACAAGAGGGAGATTGAGTTAATAATTAAATCACTAAATACCAAGAACACTCATTGATGTTATGGGGTATCTAGCAGAATACTGAAGTATTGTTCTATATATGTTAGCCCAGTACTTAGCCTTTAGGAGTGGTCGGTTTGCTGACCAATTAAAGTACTCAGTAGTGAAGCCACTTTATAAAAAGGGAGACAGGGATAATGTTGACAATTATAGACCTATTTCTATGCTATCAGTGTTTGCGAAAGTTATCGAGAAGGTTGTATATACAAGGTTAATGGAGCATTTAAATTCATATAATTTGCTGTCAAATGTACAGTTTGGTTTTAGAAACGGTTTAACAACTGAAAATGCTATATTCTCTTTTCTCTGTGAAGTTTTGGATGGATTAAATAAAAGGTTGTGAACGCTAGGTGTTTTCTTTGATTTAACGAAGGCTTTTGACCGTGTTGACCACAAAATATTACTGCAGAAGTTGGACCATTGTGGAGTGAGGGGAGTAACTTACAATTGGTTTGCCTCTTACATGAAGAACAGAAAGCAGAACATAATTCTCCACAATATTGAGAGTGGTAGTGATGTTCAGTCCCAATGGCGCACTGTTAAGTGGGGCGTTCCCCAAGGGTCGGTGCTGGGGCCACTGCTGTTTTTTATTTATATAAATGATATGCCTTCTAGTATTATAGGTGATTCAAAAATATTTCTGTTTGCTGATGACACCAGCTGGATAGTGAAGGATCTTGTGTGTAATATTGAAACAGTATCATATAACGTAGTTCATGAAATAAGTTTGTGGCTTGTGGAAAATAATTTGATACTAAATCACAGAAAGACTTAGTTTTTACAGTTTCTAACTCCCAATTCAACAAGAACTGATATTTTGTTCAGACAGAATGGGCGTATTATAAGCGAGACGGAATGGTTCAAGTTTGTAGGCGTTCAGATAGATAGTAAGCTGTTGTGGAAAGCCCATGTTCAGGATCTTGTTCAGAAACTAAATGCAGCTTAATTTACCATTAGAACGGTATCTGAAATAAGTGACACTTCAACATGAAAAGTAGTCTACTTTGCATATTTTCATACGCTTATGTCGTATGGTATTATTTTTTGGGGTAATTCTTCTGATTCAAAAAGTGTATTTTTGGCTCAAAAACGGGCTGTTCGAGTGGTGTAAGTTCGAGAACCTCTTGTCGACCCCTATTCAATAGTCTGGGAATTCTGACATTGCCCTCACAGTATATATATTCTTTAATGTCGTTTCTTGTTAGCAATATTAGCTTATTCCCAAGAGTTAGCAGCTTTCACTCAGTTAATACTAGGCAGAAACCAAATCTGCATGTGGAATGCACTTCCTTGACCCTTGTGCAGAAAGGAGTGCACTATTGTGCTGCATCCATTTTCAATAAGCTACCACAAGAACTCAAAAATCTTAGCAGTAACCCAACCACTTTTAAGTCTAAACTGAAGAGTTTCCTCATGACTCACTCCTTCTATTATGTCGAGGAGCTCCTGGAAGAGCTAAAAAATTAAGCAAATTCCAGTGTTACATTGTGGATTTTCTTTATTTAAATTTACGACTTGTCACCTGAATATATTTTTTTTTATATTTCATTTTATCTGTTTCTAATATCATGTCATATTTTCATGTATTGACTCGTTCCATCACCATGGAAACTTCTCCTTAATTTGGTCCCACGGAACAATAAATAAATAAATAAAAAACGACACAGACACCTAAGGGTCTGCACGGGTGCCACACGCGTTATGTAAGGTACGTACCCTTGCGCGTGGTGAGTGACTCTTCAAGGGTTGTTCTGTTGATAGTGGAAAGATGAAAGTGGGTAGAACAGACTGTGTCACGAAACAGAAAAGTGAAGGAAGGACACATACAGCTAAGTGTCAGCACACGTGCCAACAGCGTCACTTAGGGTACGTGCCCTTCCGGGTGGTGCATGACTCTTCAAGGCTGTTCTGTTAATAGTAGAAAGATGAAAGTGGGTAGAACCAATTATGTCCTGAAGCAGAAAAGTGAAGGAAAGACACAGACAGCTAAGCGTCAGCGCGGGTGCCAACCGAGACATGTAAGGTATGTGCGCTTGTGGGTGTTGCATAACTCTGTAAGGTTTATTCTGTTGATACTGGAAAGATGAAATTGGGTAGGACAGACTACATCCTGAAGTGCAAAATTCTAGGAATGACACAGACAATTAAGGGTTCGCACGGTCGCCAACCGCGTCATATAACGGACGTGCCCTTGTGGGTGGTGCATGACTCTTCAGGGGTTGTTCTGTTCATAGTGGAAAGGTGAAAGTGAGTCGAACAGACTACATCCCGAAACGGAAAAGTGAATGAACGACACAGACCAATAAGCGTCCGCACGAGAATCCAACTGCGTCACGTAAGGAACGTGGCCTTGCGGGAAGTGCATGACTCTTGAAGAGTTGGTCTGTTGATAGTCTGTTCTACCCACTTTCATCTTTCCACTATGTCGAGAAACAGAAAAGTAAATGAACATCACAGACAGCTAAGGGTCCACGCCAGTGCCACATGCGTCACGAAAGGCATGTGCCCTTGTGGGTGGTGCATGTCTCTTCAAGGGTTATTCTGTTGATAGTGGATAGATGAAAGTGGGTAAGATGGACTGTGCCACAAAACTGAAAGGTGAAGAAATGGCACAGACAGCTGTGGTTTTCGCACAATTGCCAGTCACGTCGTACAAGGTATGTGCCCCTGCGGGCAGTGCATGACTATCATGTTTTGTGTTGAGAGAGGAAAGATGAAAATGGTTAGGATGGACAATGTCACAAAACGGAAAAGTGAAGATATGACACAGGCAAATATTGGTCTGTGCAGACGCCACCTGCATCACGTAAGGTTTGTGCTCTTGTGGGTGGTGCATGTCCATTCAAGGGTTATTCTGTTGATAGTGGAAAGATGAAAGTGGGTAAGATGGACTATGCAGCAAAACAGAAAGTGTGAAGAAATGGCACAGCCGGCTGCTGTTTCCGCACAATTGCCAGTCATGTCGTGAAAGGTACGTTCCCCTGCGGGTTGTGCATGACTTTCATGTGTTTTGTTGAGAGAGGAAAGATGAAAATGGGTGGGATGGACTATGTCACAAAACGGAAAAGTGTTGAAATGACGCAGACAAATAAGGTTCAGCTCAGATTCCACCTGTGTCACCCAAGGTACCTGCCCTTGCGGGTGGTGCATGTCTCTTCAAGGGTTTTTGTGTTGAGAGTGGAAAGATGAAAGTGGGTGAAATGTAGTATGCTGCAAAACAGAAAGGTGAAGGAATGGCACTGACGGTTGGGGTTTCCGCGCAATTGCCAGTCACGTTGTGTAAGGTAGGTGCCCCTGCGGGTGGTGCATCACTTTCTTGTGTTGTGATGAGAGATTAAAGATAAAAATGCGTAGCATGGTCTGTGTCACAAAACGGAAAAAGTGAACAAATGACACAGACAGATAAGTGTCCCCTCAGATTCCACCTGCGTCACCCAAGGTACCTGCCCTTGCAGGTGGTGCATGACACTTCAAGGGTTGTTCTGTTGATAGTGGAAAGGTTAAAGTGTGTAAGGTGGACTATGCCAGAAAACTGAAAAGTGAAGAAATGGCACAGGCGGCTGGGGTTTCTGCACGATTGGCACATCATGTAAGGTACATGCCCCTGTGGGTGGTGCATGATTCTTAATGTGTTGTAATGAGAGAGGAAAGATGAAAATGGGTAGGATGGACTATGTCTCAAAACAGGAAAGTGAAGAAATTATGCAGACAGCGATGGTTCAGTGCGGGTGCCACCTTCGTCACATAAGGTACGTGTCCTTGCAAGTGGTGCATGACTCTTCAAGGTTTGTTCTCTTGATAGTGGAAATTTGAATGTGGGTAAGATGGACTTTGCCACAAAACTGAAAGGTGAAGAAATGCCACAGACAGCTGGAGTTTCTGTGCAATTGCCAGGCACGTCGTATAAGGTACGTGCCCCTGTGGGCGGTGCATGACATTCATGTGTTGTGTTGAGAGTGGAAAGATGATAATGGTTAGGATGGCTATGACACAAAATGGAAAAGTGGAGAAATGACACAGTCAGATAAGGGTCCGCTCAGATGCTACCTGCGTCTCGTAAGGTACATGCCCATAGCAGGTGGTGCATGTCTCTTCAAGGGTTGTTCTGTTGATAGTAGAAAGATGAAAGTGGGTAGAATAGACTATGTTGTGATACAGAAAAGTGAAAGAACGACACAGTCAGGTAAGGGTCCGTGCGTGTGCCACCCATGTCACGTAATGTTCATGCCCTTGCGTGTGGTGCATGACTCTTTGAGGGTTGTTCTGTTAATAGTGGAAAGATGAAAGTGGGTATAACAGACTGTCATGGAATGGAAAAGTGTAGGAATGACACAGATAGCTAAGGTTCTGCATGTGTGCCAACCACGTCATGTATGGTACGTGCCCTTGCGGGTGATGGTTGACTCTTCAAGTGTTGTGATGAGAGAGGATAGATGAAAGTGTGTGGGATGGACTAAGTCACAAAATGGATAAGTGAGGAAACGACACAGAAAGCTAAGGGTCCACGCGGTCGCCAGCCACATCACGTAAGGTACGTTCCCTTGCGTTTGTGGTTCTCTTGTTCATCCAACAGACTAGGTATATGGCGAAAGCTTTCTCGTTCTGTGGGTGTGATTCACTCTGTTTACGTTATCTATCATGGTGGTAGGCATGTGGTATGTCCCTCCAAATAAACATTCAAATACAAATGAAAATAAAGCATGAATACATCCCAAATTACCCTTCCAAACAATTTATTGCCTAAGACATCATTATTACTAAACAATTAATTGACAGTACTCGGGAACTTATTCTAGCTTATTTGAAATCCAACAATGTGATTATCCTCATCAATCTAGTAACACAGTGACACATGGAATCACTAGGTTGATACCAATACTAAATTACTGGTGCTGGCAAAACTTTAGCAAAATTATCTAAATATTTGACAATAGCATAAATGAGACATGGACGAAATGAACAATAATAAAAGTAATACATCAACATAATTAATTAGACATAGTCAATTGGACACAAGTAATTGGACATAAATAATTAGATGTAGGTTATTGGCAACTCGTCATGGTGATATAAGCGGTGGCACAACCGTAGCAGAAACAAAAATACAAATTATTATTTCGTTTGCACAATATTCCCTTACTCTCCAGTAACATTTTGTAGGAAAATGAATGGAAGTATCCCCTGGTATTCCTGTATGCTCTCGTTTATATTTTCATACCAACTAATAGTCTTTGGTACTGTCATTAAGTAATGGGAATGTTGTGTCAATTGCTGTGGAATAGTGTCCTGTGACTTAATACATCCTTTAACAAGAGTCTGATCAAAAGTGGTTTTGTGTCTCCTTCAATGAACAGACCAATAATTATTATACATGTGATATGCTGTTTGCTGTGTTGATTTGTTTTTGCAAATATTTGTGATTATCAGTCACCCAGTCAATCATTCCAGTGTGTATTTGTTGTTCCTTTTGTTAATTCTCTCACCTATCTGCTTCCATATAATCTTTATTGGCGGCTCGATGAAGTTAGTCGCATGTCGAAGACGTTGACATAACTTACCTGTTGGTGCTTTGGTTTTTAATAAAATTAGAGTTCATTTGCCATATATAAAGTTTGCAGGGAGCAAAGTAAGTTCCTTGCTATTGAAAATATGCATAAAGTTATTCAAAGGGTTCGTTATATATTGGTTAAGTATTTCTGTGTTGAGATTCAGTGGAGCTTGAGGTGCTAAGGTGCAACACGCGTTGTGCTCGTGAGATTGTTAAGTTGCTGACAGCACAGCTGACAGTAGGGCTGCGTCCGGTTTCACTGGCTCTTCGGCTGAACTGGCATTCATGTTGAGTCTGTCCTCTTGCTACACATGGAGTTTAGTCTCTCGATACTGTCACAAAATTTCCTTCCAGTGTTATGTTGTTCACGACAGTTATGCATGTGGATGTTCTTTTCTAAGAGACTCTAATAACTTCAATGGCTAAAGGTCACAGAACTATTGGGTTCCAATTATTTTACTTAAGTTTTCTGTTCTTCAAAAATTTAGGTAATTGGCAGTTGTTAGGCTTCTAGATAAACTGTGTTTTGCAATGGCATTCCAAACCCAACTCCTTGGCTAATGCGTTTCCCAAACAGCGGTCGTTTACAGGACAGATATAGCGACAAGTGCCAGCTCCCTTGAGGCCATATAGATCCGTTTATTAACCATGGTGGTCATACAACATAGCCTGAGATCGATCTGAAATTCCAATGTTTTCTAATCCTGATGGTTTAGACAATGCATACCAGGAAAAAGTTCTCTCTCTGACAAAACAAATAGATCCCCATCTTTAGATCAGGCTAGTAAAATCTGCTGGCCCAGATGCCACTCCTGTCTCGGTGTCATCCTAGAGAGGGGTCTGTCAGCATAATATTGACTGATGTCATCTCACAGCCCTCCCTGCCCTTCCATTCTTGATCTTCGTGTTGGTGCTTGACATTTCGCTGAAACATCCAGACAGACAGGAAACAAAATTCCAAATTATTCTAATGAAGTCAACAACTCCATGTATAAATCCAAAGTAACTGTAAGACAAACTAACTGTTCTATCAATGTGGAAGACAAATCATTAATTCTATAGATTTTCATTCCATCTTTGAGTCCTTGCATATCAGTGTGCAAGTGGAAGTGCTTTCTCAACTTGGATACTGAATTTTTTTGCTTGTGGCAGAGGGGGTCGGGGGCAGGTGGGAGAAGGTTGTAATGTGAGTAGAAATAAGGAACAGAAGTTGGGATGGAAAGAGCCAAGGTCATAAGAGCAGTGTGTGATGGACGGGTGTTGTGTTGAGAGCCTATATCAGAAGTGCAACAGACTGTGTGAGGGATTGAGACATCAGCTCTTCTCAGTTGCTGGACCTGCATTACTCTGGTTTTGGGGAGGAGGTGGAGTGGATTTAGTTTCTCAAAGCAGTTAGCTGCACAGGGTAGATGTGGTATTTTGCAACATATATAATCAGTGTGTTGGCACCGCATGGATTTGACGTCTGTGTCTTGCCTCACATAGTTGTTTTCTCAGTTATATCAGTCTCCTTGTCCTTTCCAATGTTTTATGTAGCCTGAAAGCTTTGCAGCTTACAATTTTACACGAATATCAACAGTTGGATGAGCCCATTGCATATCCAGTTCTGTCAGTCAGGTCCAGTCCTGATCAGCTGACAAGAAGCTACTAGGGTGACCATATGCTTACTATAGAACTTACTAATTTGTGCTTATTTTGCTGATTATTCAGCATTTCTGAACTTCCCCCTCTGTAAATTGATTTCCTCTGAGGTTGTTATATGAACAAGGATGCCAATTAAGAGCAGGTATCAATAAGTGAATGTATCCTTAAGCACTACAAACATACCAAATGTAACCACTGAACCAATTGATTCAGTTCATCCATTGTGACGAATCAAGCTGGGATAATTATTCTTCCCCACTTGTTTTGCCATGTGCTTCCTTAAAATTCATTTTTTTCACTTTTGACTAATTACATATGCAAGTATAATCTGTGTTTTCATATAAGAGAAAGGTTGGCCCTCAGTTTTAAGGAATTTAGCACTAGATATAATTTTGTGCTTTGTTTTATGTATGTAATTGATGTGCTTATTTTGACTATTACTAGTTACCATCTTTCATTGTACGGCAAAATCAGTAATTATTTTGTAACTTAAATTCTGTTGTTGATGTATAAACAAATATAAATTCTACAATAATTATAAAACATTTGGAAGATGAAACAATAGCATTCCTTAGGTATTTATTTGGGCCTATTTGAAAGCGTGTTAGTAAAGCCAGACTTTAATTAATTCCAAAGTAATTAACAGTTTTGACAAAAGTATTGTTTGTTTAACAATATTTCTCAATTTCATGATTTAAATACTTCATTTACAGTTGCCATCATATTATGACACAAAAACAGATTCCACAGTTGCTGTTGTTTACTACAATCATTCTTAACGTTAACATTAAAATCACCAAGAAAATTTACATTATGTTTAAGTTCATTCAGTAGTTCCTCAAGGTTTTCCAGAAAAATGGCAAAGTTGCCAATGGTGATCAGTACAAACACACAATAGTAATTTTTAATTTGGTTAGCTCACATATACTGTATTCAAAACCTATTTCTGTGCATTTTAGGTTGCATTTAATTTCTTTTGATTCTACCCCTGTCCTAACATAAATACATGTCCCACCCCCTTTATGGTTGATTCTACAAAATTTGCTAATCATTTCAAAATTTGGAATAATTATGCTAGACGCTTGCATTTCTTTTACCCAGTGCTCACTTATGCATAGTACGTTAATGTCTTTTAGATAGTCAGTTAATAGAACTTCTATTTCAGCTAATTTACTTTCTAGTCCCTGCACATTTTGGTATACAACTGTTAAAGTTTCATGTAGTGGATTTGCTGCACTATTTACCTTTGTACTTTCTTGCTTCTGACACTGTAAATATTCTGCCTTTTCTTCTTCTTTGAATCGATACCCCTATTCCTTGAGTAATTCATGGCTACTTTGTAGACTTGGCTCTAACCTTGGTAAGTTTCTGGGGAAAACAGTGTTTCAATGAGGTAAGCACTTTATTAGCAAAAGTTTTACATTTTCCATTCATGCCCTGAGCAGTTTAAACATCTATCCAGTTAATGTCTCTGAGGAGTGTCCTAAAATAATCAATTTTTGGCTTATTGATTACCCTCTTGAGCTCAGATTTAACAGAGTTCATATTCTGTTCAGTGTTAACATTTAACAGAAGGAACTGCATGTCATGATCTGAGATGCCATTGAATATTGGTTTTGTAATATAATTTTGTTCATAGGACTTTCCTATAAAGAGATTATCAATGGCTGTTTGTGAGTAATTGGCTGCCCTAGTGGGGAACTTTACAGTGAGAATTAAGTTGAATGGTTGTGTTACTAACTCAAGTAAGTTCTTATTGGGAGAGTCTTTAATGAAATCTACATTGAAATCACCAGCAACCATTATTTCTTTGTTTTTGGTTGTTAAATGGGCCAGTACAGCTTCAAGGTGGTTTACGAACAGATTAAAGGTACCTGCAGGTGCTAGATAAATGCTTATAATATTATGAAGGATTTTTTGTGAAATTCTGCTTCTGTTGCACATGCTTCAATATGCTGTTCTAGGCAAAATTTATGAATGTCTTTGTTCTTAAATTTATGACAGTTCCTGATGAATGTGGCAACTCCTCCTTTCTCCATTTCTCATCTACAAAAGTGAGATGCTAACATAAACACTGTAACACTTAAAAGTTCTATGCCAGTGCTCACATGATGTTCAGAGAGGCAGATTATGTCAGTTGGGTTTGAAGAGTCTAATTCATTTATGCAGATATTTAATTCATTATATATTAAAAACAAAGATTCCATGACTTACCAAATGGGAAAGTGCTGGTAGATAGACACAATATAAACCACACTCACACAGAATTTCAAGCTTTCGCAACCAACAGTTGCAGACATATTAAAAGGCAAAGAGTTTGGGCAGAGATGTCAGTCGAGGTGGAAGTACAGAGGCAAAGATGTTGTTGGATGACAGGTGAGGTATGAGTGGCGGCAACTTGGAATTAATGGAGGTTGAGGCCAGGTGGATAACGGGAAGAGAGGATATATTGAAGGGCAAGTTTCCATCTCCGGAGTTCGGATAGGTTGGTGTTCATGGGAAGTATCCAGATAACCCAGATGGTGTAACACTGCCAAGATGTGCTGGCCGTGCACCAAGGCATGTTTAGCCACAGGGTGATCTTCATTACGAACAAACACTGTCTGCCTGTGTCCATTCATGCAAATGGACAGGTTGTTGCTGGTCATTCCCACATAGAATGCGTCACAGTGTAGGCAGGCCAGTTGGTAGATCACGTGCGTGCTTTCACACATGGCTCTGCCTTTGATCGTGTACATCTTCCGGGTTACAGTACTGGAGTAGGTGGTGGTGGGAGGGTGCATGGGACAGGTTTTAGACTGGGGGCAGTTCCAAAGGTAGGAGCAAGAGGGTAAGGAAGGTGGTTTGGGGATTTCATAGGGATGAACTAACAGGTTACGAAGGTTAGGTGGACGGTGGAAAGACACCCTTGGTGGAGTGGGGAGGATTTCATGGAGGATGGATCCCATTTCAGGGCAGGATTTGAGGAAGTCATATCCTTGCTGGAGAGCCATGTTCAGAATTTGATCTAGTCCTGGGAAGTATCCTGTCACAAGTGGGGCACTTTTGGGGTTCTTCTGTGAGAGGTTCTGGGTTTGAGGGGATGAGGAAGTGGCTCTGGTTATTTGCTTCTGTACCAGGTCGGGAGGGTAGTTGTGGGATGCGAAAGCTGTTTTCAGATTGTTGGTGTAATGGGTCAGGGATTCAAGACTGGAGCAGATTCGTTTGCCATGAAGGCCTAGGCTGTAGGTAAGGGACCGTTTGATATGGAATGGGTGGCAGCCGTCATAATGGAGGTACTGTTGCTTGTTGGTGGGTTTGATGTGGACAGATGTGTGAAGCTGGCCATTGGACAGATGGAGGTCAACGTCAAGGAAAGTGGCATGGGATTTGGAGTAGGACCAGGTGAATCTGATTGAACCAAAGGAGTTGAGGTTGGAGAGGAAATTCTGGAGTTGTTCTTCACTGTGAGTCCAGATCATGAAGATGTCATCAATAAATCTGTACCAAACTTTGGGTGGGCAGGCCTGGGAAACCAAGAAGGCTTCCTCTAAGCGACCCATGAATAGGTTGGTGTACGAGGGGGCCATCCTGGTACCCATGGCTGTTCCATTTAATTGTTGGTATGTCTGGCCTTCAAAAGTGAAGAAGTTGTGCGTCAGGATGAAGCTGGCTAAGCTAATGAGGAAAGAGGTTTTAGGTAAGGTGGCAGGTGATAGGCGTGAAAGGAAGTGCCCCATTGCAGCAAGGACCTGGACATGCGGAATATTTGTGTATAAGGAAGTGGCATCAATGGTTACAAGGATGGTTTCCAGGGGTAACAGATTGGGTAAGGATTCCAGGCATTCAAGAAAATGGTTGGTGTCTTTGATGAAGGATGGGAGACTGCATGTAATGCTTTGAAGGTGTTGACCTACGTAGGCAGAGGTACGTTTTGTGGGGGCTTGGTAACCAGCTATAATGGAGCAGCCAGTATGATTGGGTTTGTGAATTTCAGGAAGAAGGTAGAAGGTAGGGGTGCGGTGTGTCGGTGGGGTCAGGAGTTTGATGGAGTCAGGTGAAAGGTTTTGTAGGGGGCCTAATGTTCTGAGGATTCCTTGAAGCTCTGCCTGGACGTCAGGAATGGGATTACCTTAGCAAACTTTGTATGTGGTGTTGTCTGAAAGCTGACGCAGTCCCTCAGCCACATACTCCTGATGATCAAGCAGCACGGTCGTGGAACCCTTGTCCGTTGGAAGAATTACGATGGATCAGTGAGCCTTCAGATCACGGATAGCCTGTGCTTCAGCAGTGGTGATGTTGGGAGTAGGATTAAGGTTTTTTAAGAAGGATTGAGAGGCAAGACTGGAAGTCAGAAGTTCCTGGAAGGTTTGGAGAGGGTGATTTTGAGGATGAGGAGGTGGGTCCCACTGTGACGGAGGACGGAACTGTTCCAGGCAGGGTTCAATTTGGATAGTGTCTTGGGGAATTGGATCTTTAGGAGTAGGATTAAGATCATTTTTCTTCGTGGCGAAGTGATATTTCCAGCAGAGAGTACGAGTGTAAGACAATAAATCTTTGACAAGGGCTGTTTGGTTTTATCTGGGAGTGGGGCTGAAGGTGAGGCCTTTGGATAGGACAGAGGTTTTGGATTGGGAGAGAGGTTTGGAGGAAAGATTAACTACTGAATTAGGGTGTTGTGGTTCCAGATTGTGTTGATTGGAATTTTGAGGTTTTGGAGGGAGTGGGGCTGGAAGTGGGAGATTGAGTAGATGGGAGAGACTGGGTTTGTGTGCAATGAGAGGAGGTTGAGGTTTGCTGGAAAGGTTGTGAAGGGTGAGTGAGTTGCCTTTCAGGAGGTGGGACACCAGGAGATTGGATAGTTTTTTGAGGTGGAGGGTGGCATGCTGTTCTAATTTGTGGTTGGCCTGTAGGAGGATGCTCTGAACAGCCGGTGTGGATGTGGCAGAGGAAAGACTGAGAACCTTTATTAAGGATAGGAGATGACGGGTGTGTTCATTGGCTGAGTTGATGTGTAGGTGAAGGATTAGGTGGGTGAGGGTAATGGATTGATGACTTTGGAATTGGTATAGGGACTGATGGAAAGAAGGGTTGCAGCTAGAGATGGGAACTTTAAGTGTGAGGCCTTTGAGGGTAATGCCAAATGTCGGACAATCCTGAGAAAATAAAATATGGGAGCGTAACCTGGCTTCTGCTCGCAGGATTGGAATGACTCCTTGCCCTCTCCCTTAAAACATACATACTTTCGTCTTTCCCTCTCCTTCCCTCTTTCCTGATGAAGCAACCGTTGTTTGCGAAAGCTTGAATTTTGTGTGTTCCTTTGTGTTTGTTTGTGTGTTTATCGACCTGCCAGCGCTTTCATTTGGTAAGTCACATCACCTTTGTTTTTAGATATATTTTTCCCACATGGAATGTGTCCCTCTATTATATCCATATCATTAATTTGAACCCAACAATTACGTTTGTTATTGTCACTGTTGCATTTTGAAATCTTTTCTGCCATCTTATTTTCTACCTCTGTTTTTGCCACTAGTTTCACTTTGTATTCACCTTCTACTTTTTACTGTAATCTACTACACAATTTTATCCCGCCTATATATACTCAATAATACGTAACCCACTTCCAAACCATAACCAAAAAAAATTTTTTCCTCTTTCAACACTACCGCTGCTATAAAATCCTCCGTTTCTAGTTCACAAACAGTTCCTTTCACCTATTAAACAACCATTTCGGCTAGTTCTAATAACTTCCGCTTTATTTCCATTTCCGTTTTTCCCACATCACTGATAATTTTTAGCCGCTTCCCACCGGTTTTAACGTCATTATTTCTTCGTCAGACAATTGTTAGCCTCTTTTTCAAAATCTGCCACCACAAAATCACTCCTTTTAATACATTTACACGCAGTTTTTTCGAAATTTTCCCGAATTTCTCCACCCTTTAACGTGTTTTGACGGCAACACAGCCACCTAACCTTTGTGCACATCGGTGTCTACCAACCCAAGTTCACGACAGAAATAACATAGCCCAGCTTTAACCAACACTTTTTCGCCTTTTTCCACACCAGATCTCCAGTTGCTTTCTAGTTCACCTTTATCTCTCCCCATATATTTTTATTTTCATTTTCATTTCAGCCTCATGTTAAACTTTCCACCTTTTAATGCCGTGTCACCCTCACAACACCCCCACAATGACGCCATTAAAATTTATTTACATTCCCTCCACAAACATGCCTTCACCCTAGCTAGGTTACGCTCCCATATTTTACATTCTCAGGCATGTCTGACATTTGACATTACCCCCAAAGGCCTCACACTTAAAGTTCCCATTTCTGGCTGCAACCCTTCTATCCTTCAGTCTCTATACCAATTCCAAACTGAACAATCCATTAACCTCACCCACTTAATCCTTCACCTACACATCAACTCAGCCAATGAACACACCCGTCAACTCCTATCCTTAATAAAAGTTCTCAGTCTTTCCTCTCCCACATCCACACCGGCTGTTCAGAGCATCCTCCTACAGGCCAACCGCAAATTAGAACAGCATGCCACCCTCCACTTCAAAAAACTATCCATCTCCTGGTTTCCCACCTCCGGAAAGGCAACTCACTCACCCCTCACAACCTTTCCAACAAACCTCAACCTCCTCTCATTGCACACAAACCCAGTCTCTCTCATCTAATCAATCTCCCACTTCCAGCTCCACTCCCTCCAAAACCTCAAAATTCCAATTAACACAATTTGGAACCGCAACAGCCTAATTCAGTAGTTAACCTTTCCTCCATACCTCTCTCCCAATCCGAAACCTCTGTCCTATCCAAAGGCCTCACCTTCAGTCCCACTCCCAGATAAAACCAAATAGCCCTTGTCAAAGATTCACTGTCCTACTGTGGGGCGGCGGATAGAATTAATTGTTTAACTGTTGCATAAATGTTTGTAGCATGTAGAAGCACTGCATTTCTCGTTATGTAGAATGTTATTTATGCTGTCTTTCGCCATTCTTAACACTGGCTCTCCATCTACAATATTGGCAACCAGAAAGTGATTAGCAAAACGTGAAGCCTGTAATTAGAATTCCTAGTGCCCACTTCATCTGAGAATACACTGATAGTTGCAGCTCATAGCTCTGAGGAATTAGGAGATTGTCCGGGATTTATAATCAAAAACGATATTCTAAAATAGTTGAGTATATTCTGAAAGTCACAGATGAAAAACAAAAGAATCCACACAACCTAACTAACAGAGCAGTTCAGAGTGTAATGCGCTGATGCAACTATAATGTCCAAATTAAATGTTTAAATGAATGCTCGCCAAAATTTGATGATTAGGTTCATCAAATGCCACGCTAAATAATGGTAGAATGTTTGTCCCGCGACGGCACGTGAAAATACGACACTACGCAAACTGAAGATCGATAATTAAAGTCAACCCAGAATTAACCCTTCACTCGCAAATGATTTCATGGGTACGCGTATCTCGAGTAACTTAATACGGCATCCGAGCCTGTTTGTAGCAATGATACCGACGCGAAGAGACTCCCGTCACAGATGACGTGCTATTCAGCGTCTGGAGAGAACTGGGGCCTTGCTTCCTCGTGCAGCGTTCTTATATATAAAGCCGCGGTGTGGACGGCTAAGGGAACGCCTGATCAAATCGGCTCTCCCGACCAGCTGCTGGGCTAGTAATGCACCACTTTAAGTTACCGAATAAATCATACCTTCTCTTGCTGTTGGCCGATGAAGCTCATAATTTTAATGTGCATTCAGCACGCAGGTAAGTATTGATAATAAAATGTTGTCGTGGCTAAGTTAAATATTTTGGGCGAGAGAATTAATTTAATGACACTGCACGCAGTAGACGAGCTCTGAACTGGCCCTTTGGAGATATGCTAACGCTATAGTTTTATAGGTATTCAAATGAAACTTTTCACATCTTCATAGTTATAGCGGATCTCCAACCTACTTAAATATAAACATCCTAGCCTTATTTATTAGCCTACTTAATCTATCTTGCTTCCTTAAGTTTTGAGACGAAAACCAGAAAATCATGAATTTCCACTAAAATTTTAATTTGTGAAATCCAAAGTACTGTTTTTATTAAATGATTATGAAAATTGAATCTAATTATAAATTTTGAATTTTCTAGCTCTTTTCTGTTGCGCCAATGATTTTTACAGAAAAACGTCCAAATTTCGAAAATGGCTAAAGTTATCGAACTGATATTCAACACATGTTGGTTTAGTATTACTCCTGACATGCTTTAGGTTATTTGCTTGATTTTTAAAATATTGTGCAACATTTATGATGTCAGAGCTAGTTACAACGGACGGGCTGGCACACAATGGAAAGACTGATGTGAATTTACTACGGTGTGAGTAGGCTGCTTCCCTACATCACCCTCTACTTAAATTTTTTGTTTATGAATGTTAATGAATGAAAAAAAATTTAATTACAAAAGGGAAGCAAGAGTACAGCTTAAATTCCTATGAAAATTTAAAATTGAAACGTAAACATATAGAAATATTAAAAGAAAACTGACTACCTACATTAATTATTTAAATTGCGGGCATGTTCACTGCCTCTTAAGCAACATTATTACTCAAAATTTAAGCAAAGTCAACGAAACAATTTGGCATTTATATTGCCTTAGACAAACAAACACATAAAAATATGTAAAATTATGAAAATCTTAAATCCATTAAATACATTTTACATACACAAATTCTAAGAAAATTACATGATACATAAACAGATGATTATATCTTAGCAGTCTTTTCTAAACCTGAAAGAAAATTTCACAAATAATTTTTACACACGTGGTTGTAGCCGCTTTGGCTGGCGTTCTACACTTCCATTCACAAGGGTAGAGTAGGGGAAGTTGCTATGGTGTGCGTCCTTCACGTTCACTCTAAATTACATGGGGAAAGGGGAGGGGTCACTGTGAGTTGTGTCCAAGTCACTCCACGCTTTCGCGCAGCTACCAGGCTGCCACTATCTGGTTTGTACTGTAGAACAAACAAAAAGAGTGCCTCAGACTCTGTTCACTTAACATCTAAGGGTGGGTCACAATGAAATGGGGATATATACATTTTATCCTTCAGTATGTTACTGGAACAAAGTTAACAGAAGTTTTTCAATTTTACTCTCATGGTTACTTAACTGTCAAACTCGATAAACAAATGGCTCAAAACGCCGTTAGTCATGTACTAGAGAAAATTTATGCTCAAGGCATACAATCATAAATCATATTTAATTTCAATTTATTATTCCTGAGCCGGAACACTGAACCAATGCTCGGTACATTCCTGATACATTTGTATTTTATTCACTTAGCTGACTCATCTTCGATTACTTTATTCTCAGAGATAGTATGAGTATATTTGATTAGTAGTTTTCTCAGCTTCTTTGTACATGTGAGTAACTTTTGGTAATAGTACAGTTCTGAGTGTTCAAAACACACTACGTTTAGTTGGCTACTATATCCACTTATTGGTCCTCTGCCGCTGTGTTAGTTCCACATCTGCAATTAGGTACTTACTTCATAGAAGTGTATTTATGCTGAACTAAAAATAATGTTTCACGTCTGTCATTATGTTATTCAATTACTTTGCTAGTGTATGAAGTTAAGTAATACTCAATCTATTAACATTTAAAGCATAGGATAGCACATTTGTTTCATATCCATAGTGTATTGCAGCGATCAGTTTGCTCACGTGGCAATCCATTTCCACTCGATCGGACGCTGAAAGCACAGGTAGTCTCTCTCGACCTACCTCTAAAGTGCATCAAGTAATTATGGACGAGCGTAATGCTAAATTCCTTAAACCTATAGGACACCATGAGGTGTTCTGTCTCATCTAACATAAGGGTACCTATGGTCGCATTCACGCCTCCAACTCATAACCACAATACGTGTAGGTGTGTCCTGTCACGCACTACACCAAATAACGGCCAGCTCCAACGTTATAAATACTTGAGGCACGTGTCCTTCACGTCTCAACCACAAACACTGCTCAATTCTATTACACTGCTATTCCTTGCTACACAAGGTGAGTTTAATCTTACAACATGTCTGCCTATTCAACACTAAGCAACCTCTTTTACTATTATTAGTTAGCTCTAATGCATACAATAGGTTTCACTGCCACTTCAGATCCTGCTTGAACACGAATTTGTACATCTTTTTAAAATATTATTGTGGGACCATTTCCAATAAAACAACAACTTTGTACTTACAATATTACCAGGGTTCTATACATAACTGTTACTCAAATACATTTGTATCTTAATTACGTCATACTTCTTTATTTTTATGTCACTGTTAGGTTTGTCACATTAGGTATTTTTCTTCACTAATTGGTGGATAGAATGGTTACAGAACTCATGGCTTGATAGGCATGACGGAAAATTTTCATATTGGAAAGAAGGGGTCAACATTTTTGTGGACAGGAAAGATGAAGAGTGAGTGAGACCTGAAAAGGAAAGAAGATCTCACACAGCTGGGACTGCACAGCTGCCACACTGTGTAGAGGTTACAGAACAACCTCCTCCCTACAGCATTCATTAGCTTAATTATTGACTTGATAACCATACTGGAAATTTTAATTTGTTGGAAAGAAGAGGTCGAAATTTTTGGGGACAGGAAAGATGAAGATTGAGTGAGACTTGAAATGGGAAAGAAGATCTCACACAGCTGGGACTGCACAGCTGCTACACTGTGTAGAGGTTACAGAACAACCTCCTCCCTACAGAATTCATTCACTACCTTTGACCATGCCACGTCGATCTGAAAATACCTTATGATGCCTTTTTAGAACCTGTCTCAGTTCTTCCTTCTGATTAGCTGAAATTTTATCGATTTCCTGCAATTTTGCTTCTATTTTGTCCAAAATAATTGCTTCTTCTTTTTCAGTGTTTAGCTTACTGTTACTAAGATTAACACCTTCGTCCCAATATCTCCTATTTTTCAGAACTCTTATAGGCAGCTCCCAATTGTCATCATTAGTTACTACATGTTTATCAATAAAAGGTACTGTAATTACTCCAGTTATCGGCAAGACCATTTTTAACTGGCTTCTTTCAAAGTCAACAACACTCTGATATTTTGACAAGAAATCTATGCCAATTAAAACCTCAATACTGAGATTGTTTACAATTAAACATGGATGATCAATTAAATTACCATTAATGTTAAAGGGCAGCAAAGCTTCTTGCTTCACCGTTTTTGACACCTTGCCAGTAGCACCAATTATTCTTAGTCCTGATACCTTCATTACTGTAAGCTTGTCTTTATCAGGCAATGCATCAAAGGAGGACTGAGATATTGCACTCACCTCACTTCCACTGTCTAAGAGACAACGTATATTGGTACCCAACATATTCACTATTATTATAGGGTGGCTTATTCTAGGTTGTACAGGTGGTTCCTCAAACTCATCCAATAGTTCCTTTTGGATTTGTCTCCAACTAAAGTGATCGACATCTGTCTTCATTACATTTAGGTCAGAGTGTGTAGGGGTTTCCTGAATTACATTTTCAGCTGCCTTATCCAGTCGGTCTATTAATTTCAAATCGAAACACCGCATGACTTCATTACATTTAGTTTGCTGAACATAACCCAAATTACTGTAGTCTGAGCGATTCTGCGCCTCCAGACTGGGCATAACACTAGTTACAGCTAAATCACTTTTACCATTATCGTCGGGTTCCTTCTCAAGTGACAACTGGTCACAGCTACTGGGTTCATCGACCCCAACAGGCTACCCTCTACATTCTCACTTATCTCCTGTCCTAAATCTATTAGTACATTATCAACATCCTGCACAGGCACTTTAGATAAGAGCACATCATCCTCATCGTAAATATAAGCATGAATTTCTTCTGCTTCTTCACCTGACAATTCAGTATTTTGTAGCTCTTCCCTACTGTTACACTGCTGCGCTTTCTCTTTCTCTTCCCACTTAGAAAGCGTATCTCACATGGTATCTATCAAATACTGTAAGTGATCTAATATTTCTGTTGTATCCTTAGATGCTACCGACACTTCATCCACCTGTTCAGTTTGAGTATTCTGATTTGTCTTACCAATTCCCGTAACTACTGGCTTAGGAAAAGTAACCGCCTGGTGAGCGCCAGTGTCCTCATAGATGGTAACTAGTTTTCCTGCTTCGGCCTACTATTGTTTCCTTTACTTTCATTATAGTTAACTGGCACAGCATCACTTTCCGTACTGTTGTTTACATGCATAATTCTGTTTGGAACAAAATTATCATCACTTTGAAATATGCTATCCCGGCTATTACACAAGTTGAAAATATGGTCACTATTTTGTTATAAACTTAAATTTGCCATATTTCGTGACAGTACCTTTTCCATTAGACGTTTGCAAGCAAATATAAGTCTTGGCTTCAGTTGTCTAAGTATGATTCCACAATGCATCGTTGTCGGGTGCAGAAAATGACGTGGTTCGGTGTGTTTCTCTCATTTTGGTGTTTCAAATACAGTTTCTTCAAATGTAGTTTCTTCTTTTTAGTTAATACAAAAATAATAGTAACATAATTCAAAATTATTTATGACGGCGACCTTCACATTGTTCTTCCGTCAACACACACCAAGAGTTAGCTTCCGACTCGGACTGACTATAGTCAAAGACTACTCCAACGTCAAAGATATTTTACACAATCAGTTTCTTTGCTATTCTTTGATACATTTTCTAATAGTAATCAATATGCTTTTACTCTCAAAAACAGAAATAAATTAACATATAATAAGACAAATTATAATAAATTCTGACAAAAATATAAGAAAACATTTTCAATTCAGTATCGACAAATACGGTAAAAAAAAATAACATCTCCCAGATCCATTACAACTTGGATGCCATTGTTGGTTCTGATAATCATTTCTCCAATTCCTACCTCTCTTAGGATGGCGAACACCTACTGTTCTGATGTTTACATGGCCATTTTGCTCGTTCCTAGATTTACTACTATTGTTATTAGCATTTCTGTTATTACGTGCTTGCTCCTCATTGGCAGCAACACGTTCTACACGTTCCAAATATTCAATGCAACAATCCAGATTGTCTCTAGGGGTGGATATAATTCTAGTTTGCCAATACCATGGCAGTTTGGCTTCAATACCTAGTATAATCATTTCCGGTTTTAGCTTTTCCACCAAATGTGACAAACGTGAGATCCATGACCTAGCAAACTCTTTAATTGATTCCTTGCCTGCATTGAAGCGTTTTCCACTCCAAAATTCTCTCAACACTTCATTTTGCTTATTACTAGACCAATACTCATTAATGAAAGCTGTTTTAAACTCCGCTAATGTTTTACACTTCAACATAACATCAGCTGACCAACGCATGGCATCACCTGCTAAATGGCTTCTAATAAATGAGATTTTCTCTTGTTCAGACCAAGCTGGTGGAATCACATCATCAAAATCGTTCCATAAATCTAGCGGGTGAATATTTTTATCTGGATTGAACCGCAAGAACTGCCGACACCCGATAAAAGCAGCGTTTGCAGCTACAACTTGTTGTATACTACCATTACCAGAAGTTACTGAAGCTACTTTACTCTCAATGTTAGCAATGTTAGTACTGATATTTTCTACTCTCATTTCAACATTATCTACTCTTTGCACAATACGAGTAGTATCAGTTTTGATTGCGTCTACTACTGCTTGACATATGTTTACCTTTATATTAACATCTTTAAATCTATCTGAGCACAGTTCAGATTCCGCCTCGATCTTTTCTGTTAACTTGTGCTCCAGCTTCGCATCTTCCATTTGGAAGTCTCTGCGAACCTCAGCAAATTCGGATTTTACTGTTTTATACAATTCAGAAAACTGTTGAGCAAACTTTTTCTTAATATCCTCATGGTTATAATCAATTTTATAGTTCAAACTGTCCAGATCCTCTTTCAACTTATTGCAACTAGCCTTGAAAGAATTTTCTAATTCAGGTTTATTGCATTCTAATTTATTGCCCATTGCCTCAAACCGTTTATTAAAATTAGTTTGACTGGCCACAATCCTGTTATTTACCTCAATTCTATCAGATTTTAATTCAGCATTACTGCTTTTGACCTGTTCACTTATTTCAGACTTTAATTCAGCTGTCATTTTTGCATTATTGGCAGCTATTGCTTGTAATATAACATTTAAATCAACAGCCCCAGTATCTTTGGGTTGCTCACTAGCTGGTTTCTTTTCACACTCAGGTGACAAAAAACTAGCTCCAACACCAGAATCATCAAAACTAAATGAAACTTCTGATTGATCAGTCCTATCTAACTTCTCCTGTTTAAACTCTACCATCTCTGATGACTGTTTCATTTTTAACTCATCGGATAAACTATCATCCAATAAATTTACAATTTCTAATTTCTGCTTTACTACAGGGATCTCTGTTATTGAATCATTGCCCCTTTTACACTACTGTCAGGAGACAATACTTCATATTTCACTTTAAAATTACTACTTTCATGCCTGTTTACACTTGAACCATTGTCTGGATTTACAGTTCCCTCAACAGACATAGGTTCTGATTTAAGTTTTTCAGTTTCTTATAGCGGTTCCATCACCGACAGTCTTTTAGTGCAGGTTAGTAAAATTTTTAACAGCTTTTCACTTAACTTAGTTCCTTCTGCACGACGTATGACATTGACGGCACGGCGTACCAGGATTACTGATGCGACGTGGCACGTTGAACTGCCGATGGCTGTTGTGTGTTTGCGTGGCCCGCAACTGCAGGCGCGGCTCCGGCTGCTGCGGTGGATAACTGCGGTGAGGCGAAACTGGCTTCTCTCGATGCCGGCAGTGCTGCTAGACTCAGTGCCAGCTCTGTCAATCCAGAGGCGTTGTTAATCCAATTGTGTCGTCCACATACGCACATCACACATTCACTGTTCTATGCTCAGTTGCGTGTCGCATTTCACTCGTGAATCCGAATAGTTAAAAATCACTTTCACTTTTACTCAGTTTATTTCCCGGCCGATGCACCCTATGTGGGGCGGCAGATAGAATTAATTGTTTAACTGTTGCATAAATGTTTGTAGAATGTAGAAGCATTGCATTTCCCGTTATTTAGAATGTTATTTATGCTGTCTTTTGCCGTTCTCAAAACTGGCTATCTACAATATTGGCAACCAGAAAGTGATTAGCAAAACGTGAAGCCTGTAATTAGAATTCCTAATGCCCACTTCATCTGAGAATATACTGATAGTTGCAGCTCATAGCTCTGAGGAATTAGGAGATTGTCCGGGATTTATAATCAAAAACGATTTTCTAAAATAGTTGAGTATATTCTGAAAGTCACAGATGAAAGCAAAAGAATCCACACAATCCAACTAACTGAGCAGTTCAGAGTGTAATGCGCTGATGCAAGTATAATGTCCAAATTAAATGTTTAAATGAATGCTCGCCAAAATTTGATGATTAGGTTCATCAAACGCCACGCTAAATAATGGTAGAATGTTTGTCCCGTGACAGCACGTGAAAATACGACACTACGCAAACTGAAGATCGATAATTAAAGATAACCCAGAATTAACACTTCACTTGCAAATGATTTCATGGTTACGCGTATCTCGAGTAACTTAATACGGCATCCGAGCCTGTTTGTAGCAATGATACCGATGCGACGTGACTCCTGACACAGATGACGTGCTATTCAGCGTCTGGAGAGAACTGGGGCCTTGCTTCCTCGCTTTTTTTTTCTTTTTTCTTTTTTTTCCTTTATTGTATTTCAATTCCCCATCGGGGCAGGCTGGCAGCAGCATAGGCACTGCTCTTCAGCCGAAAGACATAGAACAAAACAATAGAAGACATTTCAAAACAGCAAAGGAGTGAATAAGGTGAACATAGACATAAAAAAGGGGGAACATCATGGAAGGCAATAGACAAAAAACGGGTTGACTGCAAAATGGAGATAAAAAACGGTTTAAAAGTAGCACACACAAAAAGCCACACACTGCGATGATTAAAAGAACACAAGGCACAGTATGACTGGAGCATAAAGGTAGTGACGGATGGCATAGCACATAACATAACACTGACGGCAAACCTCAAGGCAAGACACAATTAAAATCACACCTCTTGACGCACACTAGGAAGAGCACTAAACACAACACTGATGTGGCACACTGATGATGATCAATACAGAGGGGCTGCCAGGCGCTAGGAGAGTAGGGAGACCTGAAGAATGGAGGGAGGGGAAGAGACGGGGGAGGTGAGCGGGGGGCGCGCGGAAGAGGGCCCCAGGTAGGGAGGGATGTGGGAAGGAGAGAGGCAAGTATGGGGTGCAGGGTCTCAGGGGAGGGGGGGGACGGAGTAAAATCCGCTCTGGGAGAATGAGGAAAGAGGAAAAGGGGGCCCTGGGGGGGGGGGGGGGGGGCGGGGGAACAAGGCCAGGTTATAGTTGGAAGGAAGGGTAGATGTCGCGGCGAAGTTCGTCATCTGGGAGGGGGAGGCGTTGGAAATTGCCCTGATTAAGGAGATGGAGGGTGTGGAGGTGGAGAGAGGGAAGGATACAGCGATAGAGGTGTGGCAATGGTCGGGGGGTGGAGAGGAAGGAGGAAACCAGAGGGTGTGGGGGATCAAGCCTGCGAACAATGTAAAGGATGCGGAGATGTTGGAGGAACAGGAGGAGGTGGGGGAAGGGGATCAGTTCATACAGGAGCCGTGTGGGGGAAGGAAGGTGGATACCGAAGGCAAGGTGGAGCGCATGGCGTTCAAGGATTTGGAGGGCCTTGTAAAAACGGGCGGGGGCGGAGATCCAGGCAACGCTGGCATAACAGAGGATAGGACGGATGAGGGATTTGTAGGTGTGGAGGATGGTAGAAGGATGCAATCCCCATGTCTGGCCAGACAGGAGTTTCAGAAGGCGGAGGCGGGAATGCGCTTTCTGCTGGATGGTCAGGAGATGAGGGGTCCAGGTGAGGTGTCGGTCAAGGGTCAGGCCAAGGTATTTCAGGGTGGGGGTGAGTTGGATAGGATGACCATAAAGGGTGAGGTAGAGATCATGGAGTTGAAAGGAGCGAGTGGTGTGGCCTATGATGATGGCCTGGGTTTTGGAGGGGTTGAGACAGAGGAACCACTGGTTACACCAAGTGGTGAACTGGTTAAGGTGGGTTTGGAGGGTACGTTGAGACCGTTGAAGGGTAGGATAGAGAGCCAGGAAGGCGGTGTCATCAGCATACTGGAGAAGGTGGACTGGTGGGGGTGGCTTGGGCATATCAGGTGTATACAAGAGATAAAGGAGAGGGGAGAGGACAGAACCCTGGGGGACGCCAGCCGTGGGATAAAAGATACGGGAGTTGGTGTTGTGGAGGGTGACATAGGAAGGACGGTGCGAGAGGAAGGAAGTGACTAGACGGACAAAATTGATAGGCAGGGCGTAGGTTTGGAGTTTAAAGAGGAGACCGGGATGCCATACACGGTCATAGGCGTTTTGGAGGTCAAGGGAAACAAAAATGGCGGAGCGACGGGAGTTGAGCTGGAGGGACAGAAGGTGAACAAGGTTGAGGAGTTGGTCGTCAGCAGAGAAGGAGGGTCGGAAGCCACACTGGGTAAGGGGGAGGAGGTGGTGTTGAGCAAGGTACTGATGGATACGGTGGGAGAGGATGGATTCGAAGACCTTACTGAAGATGGAGGTGAGGCAGATGGGAGGACAGGAAGAGGCGGCAGAAAGGGGTTTGTTGGGTTTGAGGAATAAGAGGATGCGGGAGGTCTTCCACAGGTCAGGGTAGAAGCCAGTAGAGAGGACGACATTATAGAGATGGGCGAGGACAGTCAGGAAGGAATAGGGGCTTTCGCGAAGGTGACGGTAGGTGACACAGTCGTGACAAGGGGCCGTGTTGCGTTTGGACTGGAGGATAAGTTTAATGTCTCGTGCTGTGATGGGAGTGTTTACGTCGGAGGGGGGCAACTGCCCCAAGTACTGGAGACTAGGAGCAAGTGGAGCGACCGAGGTATCGGCACGTTCCATGACCATGGGGAAAAGAGAATAATCAAAGTGGGGATCATCGGGGATGGAGAAGACCTCGGAAAGGTGGGAAGCGAAGTGGTTGGCCTTACTGAGGTTGTCAGGAAGGGGGCGATCGCTGTGGAGAAGGGGGTAGTGGGGAGCAGAAAGGGAACCAGTAAGATGATGGAAGGCGGACCAGTACTTGGAGGAGTTGATAGGGAGGGTGGCGTTGAGTCGTGTGCGGGTCTGGCGCCAGTCTCGGCGTTTTGTTGCTGTAATAAGGTTCCGTACATGTCGCTGTATTTGCCGGTGGCGTTGGAGTGTATCCCTGCCACGAGTGCGCAGGAAGGAGCGATAGAGGTGGCAGGATTCACGGAGGAGGAGGACAGCCCGCGGAGGGAGAGTGGGACGGTGCGGTTGGATGGTTTTAGTAGGAACATGGGCCTCCACGGCGTCAGTAATTACCTGCTGAAGGAAGGACGAGGTGAGGATGATGTCATCAGGATGGCGATAGGTAAGAGGGTGGCTTTCGACCTGGGTGGAGATGGAATCCCGGTAGGCATCCCAGTTGGCACAGCGATAATCATGGACGACCTTGGGAGGGGGTGCAGGGTGCGGAGCCGGAGGGGGGTGGTGAGCAGACATTATGGTGAGAAATACAGGGAGGTGATCGATACCTGTGGGGTCAAGGACGGTGACAGTGATATGCCCAAGGAGGTTGGCGGAGGCAATGACAACTTCGGGGGTGGCGTTACTTTCGAGTCGGGTGTGCTGGGGAAGGGGAACAAGGTACCTTGGATTGTGGAGAGGAACTGATGCCACTGCCGAAGGGCAGCAGGAGTGCGGCTATGGACGTTGAGGTCAGCGGCAATCACATAGGTGGAGAAGGTGTGGTCAATGTGTGAGATGATGTCATAAGGAAGAGGAGCAGTGGAGCGGACATAGATGGTGGCACAGGTAATGGTGAGGCAGGGGAAGAAGACGCTAAGGATAAGGTGTTCAGTGGGGTCAGCGAGGAGAGGTTGTGGCCGGACGGGGATATGCTTAAGGTGGCCAATCGCATCTCCAACCTGCGCACGAGGACCAGGAGCGTCAGTGTGGTGGATGATATAGGGGGAGGTGCTGATAGAATGGTGAGGCTGGAGAAAAGTTTCGTTCAAGAGGAAGGTGTTGACCCGGTGGTGGGAGAGGGTGTGCATGAGGAGGTATTTGTTGGAGCGGAAGGAGCGAATGTTCTGGAAGAGGATGCGAGACTCATGCCGTGCCATGACGGGAAGGAGGGGGGAGAGAATGAAGGGAAAAGACTTAAACTAGGGTGTCGAGGCGGGTGAAGGTGAAGTGGGCTTGGTTGTGAGAGTAAGTGGCGAAGGTGTTCAGGTGGAAAACAGAGCGAGCAGCAAGGGATATTTCTTGAAAGGTGTGGGGGCGCTGAAAACGGTGAATATTTTGGAGTACAACAGTAAGGAACCAGATGACGTCCTCGGCTGTGGGGGGTGGACAGAGGGAATTGCTGGGATGGACAGGGGGATCGACGGGACGAACTGGGACTGTAAGTTCAGGGGTGGCTGTAGGGGGTTTAGCTTTACACTTGTGGGAGTATGTGGGATGGGGGCCATTGCAGGTATTACAGGAAGGAGGAGCATCGAGGTTGGGGCAGTTCTTAAGAAAGTGGGAGGCCTTGCAGTGGGGACAGGTGGGGGGATTTTTGCAGTTGGGAGTCAGGTGGTCATTGTACATCAGGCAATGCTGGCAACGGTAGGATTGGGGAGGGGATTTGGAGGATTCAACAGGGTGGCGACGGTGGTATATCAGGGCACCCTGGGTGAGGAGATGGTCTGTGGATGGGGCGAACTCAGAGAATACCCGCATGAGGTACGTGGGACCAGAGGCATTGTGTATATGGCAGGCAGAGTGGATTTCCAAGTCTGGGTGGGAGTTCAGTTCTACCAACACTTCATCCTCTGTGATCACTGGGCTGAGCTTGGTGATCACAGTGGTGTAGGTGGGGGGGCGACGGGGAGGCTGGGGCTGACGAGGAGTGGAAGTGGAAAAGAGGGGTGTCAGAGAGGCGTGGGGGCCAAACATAACTCGTGGGAGCTTTCGAAGGAGGTCTGTGTGAAAGGATGGAAACGGGGACTTGATAAGGACTGAGTCCCTGTGGGGAATGAGTTGGGAGATGGGAGAACCAGGTAAGTACTTTCGTATTTCCTTGGTGAGGGTACGAGCGTTGAGGAACTTAGGATCAGGAGTTGACAGGACAAAGGTGTGGAGGGTGCGGGGCAAGGGATGGGTGGTAGAATGAGGGGTGGTGTCCACGGTGACGGCAGGGGGAGGGGGAGGTGGTGTTGATTTTTTGTGGGAAGTGGCGGGAGCAGAGTCGGTAAGGACGGGCTTTTGGGGTTTTTTGGAGACTGGAGGCTGGGAGGAGGGGAGAGGGACAGGGAGGAGAGGGAGGTGGCGGGTGGCAGACCCCTGTGGCGTAGTGGAGGCACCAGGAGAAGCAGCTGGTTCAGTGGTGGCGATGGTGGCTCGGCGCAACATGATGCGTGCGGGAGATGCAGAAGACGAAGCAACGGGGTCGGTGAGAGAGGGGAAGCCAACCACCTGAGGGGCGGCAGCAGAGGCGGCAACAGAGGCGTACGTGAGGGCGGGGGTAGTAGTGGGAGCTGTTGAGGGTGTAGAGGCTGGAGGAAGGGTGTAGAGGTGTGGGTATACAGCAGGGGAGAAGATAGGGGGATGGGTAAGTGGGGGAAGGGAAGGGGAGGTGAAAGGAGGGAGACCAGGGGCGGCACTCCAGGAAGTGACTGTGGGAGAGAGGGAGGGGGAGGTGTAGATGACGGTGGAGGTTGGAGTACTCATTGCAGACGAACGGCGATGGACAGACGGACGTGCAGCAGGCGGCGGCGGCGGCGGTGGCAGCAGTGGTTACGACGATGGCGATGGACAGCGAGCAGGCAGGCGGACGGACGAACGAACAGCGATAGCAGCAAGCAGCGGGCGGGCAGACAGACAAACACAATCTTTGAAGACGGAGATTCCACCCTGAGAGTAGCCAAGGCTTTGCAATCTGACGCTTTCGAAGGAGGGGATCCAACCCTCTAGATGTGCTTCCTCGAGCAGCGTTCTTATATATAAAGCCGCGGTGCGGACGGCTAAGGGAACGCCTGATCAAATCGGCTCTCCCGACCAGCCGCTGGGCTAGTAATGCACCACTTTAAGTTACCGAATAAATCATACCTTCTCTTGCTGTTGGCCGATGAAGCTCATAATTTTAATGTGCAATTAGCACGCAGGTAAGTATTGATAATAAAATTTTGTCGTGGCTAAGTTAAATATTTTGGGCGAGAGAATTAATTTAATTACACTGCACGCAGTAGACGAGCTCTGAACCGGCCCTGTGGAGATACGCTATCGCTATAGTTTTATAGGTATTCAAATGAAACTTTTCACATCTTCATAGTTATAGCGGATCTCCAACCTACTTAAATATAAACATCCTAGCCTTATTTATTAGCCTACTTAATCTATCTTGCTTCCTTAAGTTTTGAGACAAAAACCAGAAAATCATGAATTTCCACTAAAATTTTAATTTGTGAAATCCAAAGTACTGTTTTTATTAAATAATTATGAAAATTGAATCTAATTATAAATTTTAAATTTTCTAGCTCTTTTCTGTTGCGCCAATGATTTTTACAGAAAAACGTCCAAATTTCGAAAATGGCTAAAGTTATCGAACTGATATTCAACACATGTTGGTTTAGTATTACTCCTGACATGCTTTAGGTTATTTGCTTGATTTTTAAAGTATTGTGCAACATTTATGATGTCACAGCTAGTTACAACGGACGGGCTGGCACACTATGGAAAGACTGATGTGAATATACTACGGTGTGAGTGAGCTGCTTCCCCACACTGCACTCGTACTCTCTGATGGAAATATCACTTCGCCACAAAGAAAAATGATCCTAATCCTACTCCTAATGATCCAATTCCCCAAGACACTATCCAAATTGAACCCTGCCTGGAACAGTTCCGTCCTCCGTCACAGTGGGACCCACCTCCTCTTCCTCAAAATCACCCTCTGCAAACCTTCCAGGAATTTCTGACTTCCAGTCTTGCCTCTCAATCCTTCTTAAAAAACCTTAATCCTACTCCCAACATCATCACTGCTGAAGCCCAGGCTATCCGCGATCTGAAGGCTGACCGATCCATCGTAATTTTTCCGGCGGACAAGGATTCCACTTCCGTGGTGCTTGATCGTCAGGAGTATGTGGCTGAGGGACTGCGTCAGCTTTCTGACAACGCCACATACAAAGTTTGCCAAGGTAATCCCATTCCTGATGTCCAGGCAGAGCTTCAAAGAATCCTCAGAACCTTAGGCCCCCTACAAAACCTTTCACCTGACTCCATCAACCTCCTGACCCCACTGACACACCGCACCCCTACCTTCTACCTTCTTCCTAAAATTCACAAACCCAATCATACTGGCTGCTCCATTATAGCTGGTTACCAAGCCCCCACAGAACGTATCTCTGCCTACGTAGATCAACACCTTCAACTCATTACATGCAGTCTCCCATCCTTCATCAAAGATACCAACCACTTTTTCGAAGGCCTGGAATCCTTACCCAATCTGCTACCCCTGGAAACCATCCTTGTAACCATTGATGCCACTTCCTTATACACAAATATTCCGCATGTCCAGGTCCTTGCTGCTATGGAGCATTTCCTTTCACACTGATCACCTGCCATCCTACCTAAAAACTCTTTCCTCATTACCTTAGCCAGCTTCATCCTGACAGCCAACTTCTTCGCTTTTGAAGGCCAGACATACCAACAATTAAATGGAACAGCCATGGGTACCAGGATGGTCCCCTTGTACACCAACCTAGTCATGGGTCGCTTAGAGGAAGCCTTCTTGGTTACCCAGGCCTGCCCACCCAAAGTTTGGTACAGATTTATTGATGACATCTTCATGATCTGGACTCACAGTGAAGAAGAACTCCAGAATTTCCTCTCCAACCTCAACTCCTTTGGTTCCATCAGGTTCACCTGGTCCTACTCTAAATCCCATGCCACTTTCCATGACGTTAACCTCCATCTGTCCAATGGCCAGCTTCACACATCCGTCCACTTCAAACCCACCAACAAGCAACAGTTCCTCCATTATTACAGCTGCCACCCATTCCACATCAGATAGTCACTTCCCTACAGCCTAGGTCTTTGTGGCAAACGAATCTGCTTCAGTCCGGAATCCCTGACCCATTACACCAACAATCTGAAAACAGCTTTCGCATCCCGCAACTACCCTCCCCACCTGGTACAGAAGCAAATAACCAGAGCCACTTCCTCATACCCTCAAACCCAGAACCTCTCACAGAAGAACCCCAAAAGTGCCCCACTTGTGACAGGATACTTTCCGGGACTGGATCAGACTCTGAATGTGGCTTTCCAGCAGGGATACAACTTCCTCAAATCCTGCCCTGAAATGAGATCCATCCTTCATGAAATCCTCCCCACTCCACCAAGAGTGTCTTTCTGCCATCCACCTAACCATCGTAACCTCGTAGTTCATCCCTATGAAATCCCCAAACCACCTTTCCTACCCTCTGGCTCCTACCCTTGTAACCGCACCCGGTGTAAAACCTGTCCCATGCACCCTCCCACCACCACCTACTCCAGTCCTGTAACCCGGAAGGTGTACACGATCAAAGACAGAGCCACGTGTGAAAGCACCCACGTGATTTACCAACTGACCTGCCTACACTGTGACGCTTTCTATGTGGGAATGACCAGCAACAAACTGTCCATTTGCATGAATGGACTCAGGCAGACAGTGTTTGTTGGTAATCAGGATCACCCTGTGGCTAAACATGCCTTGGTGCATGGCCAGCACATCTTGGCAGTGTTAAACCATCTGGGTTATCTGGATACATCCCACGAACACCAACCTATCCGACTCCAGAGATGGAAACTTGCCCTTCAATATATCCTCTCTTCCCATTATCCACCTGGCCTCAACCTCCATTAATTTCAAGTGGCCGCCACTCATACCTCACCTGTCATCCAACATCATCTTTGCCTCTGCACTTCCACCTCGACTGACGTCTCTGCCCAAACTCTTTGCCTTTTAATATGTCTGCTTGTGTCTGTGTGGATGCATATGTGTGTGTGAGTGCGAGGTAATACCTGTCCTTTTTTCCCCCTAAGTAAGTCTTTCTGCTCCCGGGATTGGAATGACTTCTTAATCTCTCCCTTAAAACCCGCATCATTTTGTCTTTCCCTCTCCTTCCCTCTTTCCTGATGAAGCAACCATTGGTTGCGAAAGCTTGAATATTGTGTGTATGTTTGTGTTTGTTTGTGTGTCCATCGACCTGCCAGCGCTTTCGTTCGGTAAGTCACATCATCTTTATATATAGCGCGATCCCCACCACCAACTTCCCCTCCAGTGCCTCGTGTACCTCCCCTCTGTCGTTACGTAACTGCTGCTGCTAAATATATAAAATAGAGGGAAACATTCCACGTGGGAAAAATATAGATCTAGAAACAAAGATGATGTGACTTACCAAACGAAGCACTGGCAGGTCGATAGACACACAAAAATATATATATATATATATATATATCCACCATACTTGCTCCGGACACTGCGAGAGGGCTGCACAAGCAATGATCACACGCACGGCACAGCGGACACACCAGGAACCGCGGTGTTGGCTGTCGAATGGCGCTAGCTGCGCAGCATTTGTGCACCGCTGCCGTCAGTGTCAGCCAGTTTGCCATGGCATACGGAGCTCCATCGCAGTCTTTAATACTGGTAGCATGCCGCGACAGCGTATACGTGAACCGTATGTGCTGTTGACGGACTTTGAGCAAGGGCATATAGTGGGCATGCGGGAGGCCGGGTGGACGTACCGCCGAATTGCTCAACACGTGGGGCGTGAGGTCTCCACAGTACATCGATGTTGTCGCCAGTGGTCGGCGGAAGGTGCACGTGCCCGTCGACCTGGGACTGGACCGCAGCAACGCACGGATGCACGCCAATACCGCAGGATCCTACGCAGTGCCGTAGGGGACCGCACCGCCACTTCCCGGCAAATTAGGGACACTGTTGCTCCTGGGGTATCGGGGAGGACCATTCGCAACCATCTCCATGAAGCTGGGCTACGGTCCCGCACACCGTTAGGCCGTCTTCCGCTCACGCCCCAACATCGTGCAGCCCGCCTCCAGTGGTGTCGCGACGGGCGTGAATGGAGGGACGAATGGAGACGTGTCGTCTTCAGCGATGAGAGTCGCTTCTGCCTTGGTGCCAATGATAGTCGTATGCGTGTTTGGCGCCGTGCAGGTGAGCGCCACAATCAGGACTGCATACGACCGAGGCACACAGGGCCAACACCCGGCATCATGGTGTGGGGAGCGATCTCCTACACTGGCCGTACACCACTGGTGATCGTCGAGGAGACACTGAATAGTGCACGGTACATCCAAACCGTCATCGAACCCATCGTTCTACCATTCCTAGACCGGCAAGGGAACTTGCTGTTCCAACAGGACAATGCACGTCCGCATGTATCCCGTGCCACCCAACGTGCTCTAGAAGGTGTAAGTCAACTACCCTGCCCAGCAAGATCTCCGGATCTGTCCCCCATTGAGCATGTTTGGGACTGGATGAAGCGTCGTCTCACGCAGTCTGCACGTCCAGCACGAACGCTGGTCCAACTGAGGCGCCAGGTGGAAATGGCATGGCAAGCCGTTCCACAGGACTACATCCAGCATCTCTACGATCGTCTCCATGGGAGAATAGCAGCCTGCATTGCTGCGAAAGGTGGATATACACTGTACTAGTGCCGACATTGTGCATGCTCTGTTGCCTGTGTCTATGTGCCTGTGGTTCTGTCAGTGTGATCATGTGATGTATCTGACCCCAGGAATGTGTCAATAAAGTTTCCCCTTCTTGGGACAATGAATTCACGGTGTTCTTATTTCAATTTCCAGGAGTGTGTGTATATATATATATATATATATATATATATATATATATATATATATATATATAAGGGAAACATGCCACGTGGGAAAAATATATCTAAAAACAAAGATGATGTGACTTACTGAACAAAAGTGCTGGTAGGTCGATAGACACACAAACATACACACGAAATTCAAGCTTTCGCAACAAATGGTTGCTTCATCAGGAAAGAGGGAAGGAGAGGGAAAGATGAAAGGATGTGGGTTTTAAGGGAGAGGATAAGGAGTCATTCCAATCCCGTGAGTGGAAAGACTTACCTTAGGGGGAAAAAGGGACAGGTATACACTCCCTCCTCCTTTTTTAATGTCTCCAAATGTGCCACCCTCTCCTGAGGGAGCGACTGCTACAAAAGCTGTAGTTTTCACAATTAACTTTTTCATTTGATATATGAATTCTTTGTATGAATTTTTATGTTAGTATATATGCTGTTACAGTTTGTCTGTGTACTTAACGGTTTGTGTAAAATTCGATAACTATTTCATGTTTATTTACTTTTCAATAACTTGCACTAATTTTCACATAAATTTTCCAAAGTACTTCATAAAAACTGAATCTGTTGTGTGTTTGAGTACTCATATCGATTTCACAATAGATTATTTTTCCTTTGTCTCAGAGAAACTTTTAAATGTTCATATTACATTATGTTATCATCATTACCCTTTCTGTTTTAAAGGCATTGAAAGCTGCTTTCTTTGAAAACAAAGAAAAGTTTGTTATGTTAGTGATGCCCTTCTCCAGCATTCTAATGCAGTGAGTTTTAGAAATACTTCTCTGTATTCAAAATAATTTGGTAAATGGTAGATAATGAAATTATTAGCCTACAGTTGGGTTGTTACAAAAACCTATTTTTTATATTCTGACCAAATCAAGTTTCATTCATTATTATTACTGCAAATATAACAGGCCTTTATGTATTAAAGTTTCTATTTATAGCTATGAAATATTTGCATGTAATTGTGATTGTGTAAAAGCACATAAATTCCATTGCAGAATATAAGATAACATGTGAGCAGTGAGTGTATGTTGTAAATTTATGTTTAATGAGTAATAATGCTGTTACTCATTCATGAAATTTTGCTATCTATTAGAATATCTAATGCCTCATACAATGTTTCTTTTTGTCATATGGTTGTTGACAGTCTTAGAAATTGCCACCACATGACTGACAGCTGTTAAGCTGTTAACTAAGTCTGACATTGCTAACACTTATTTGGCAGACTACTGTACTATCAACTTTCCTGTCAGCCTCCCTTGGCCAACTCTTGTTTTTTTGACCGTGATGGCATTTTATTGTGAGGCCAGAGGGTGTCTTTCATTTTCTTTCTCTAATCATTCCTTGGAAGGGGGAGGAGGGCATATTCAGGTGTGGTGAAGCCAGCATATCTTGTGGAGCAAACACACAGCACAAAGCTCAGCCTTCATTGCCATGGTTTATATAATGCTGTTAACATGTCCATGTAATAAATTGTCCTCATAAGCCTGAAAATAATAATCCTCAGATATGAATTCCAAGTAAGAGGTGGTGAGGTTGGAACAGGTCATTATGTACGTGTAGAGACCAGTTTTCATATGATAACACTCTCACTTAGCTCTGGTTTTGGAACTAAATGTGACCACAGTTGGAGAGGTTTCTCTGCATGAAGTAAGTGGAATGGAAAATGGAGCCTACTGCATAGGTATGCACCCTCAGTGTTATGGTGTAAACCATGTCAAATATTAACTGTTGCTTGGTTTATGTGTGTTTCCACTGAAAACCACAATGAGGAATTTTGCTGCCATACTACATGGTGAATGATGGAGTGATGCACAGCACTGAAGTGACCTTGATGGCTAGTGAATAAATACAGATGAGACAGAGCAGGCTCCTGTTCTAAAACACCAGTAACAGTGTGCAACAGGCTGGAGATGACTAATGAAGAGTGTAACTTGTGGGCTAGCAGATGTGAAGAAGAGGCCAAAAGTGAATATGAGTACACTATTCTGTGGAGGAACACTGCTGAAAGTATGAGATATTGATGTACTTCTTACCAAGGCAGCATCTCAATTGGTACCATATTCAAAGGTCTGTCATCCCAGACTTTACTGATGTTGGCAGGATTTCTCATTTTTATATTGGTGTCTACTACTTGGAGAATTACTACTGTTTGTCACTGAAGATTGTTCTACATCTCTGCAAGCAGGAATATTAAAAGTTTCAGCCAGATGTAGACCTGCTCACCTTGACTTGGGGAAAAGATGTCAGCTGCCTATAGGGTAACATCCTTCCATAACAGTGTGATAGAAACATGACAGATAGGAAGCTCTATCTGCCACGTAGCATACATGATCCAGTACTGTACGTGACTCAGATTCGTTAACATGCACTTCAGCATTATAATAGCCAGGGTAATGAATAAAAGTTTTGGTGCCTATCAACACACATGGATTCTCTGGCACTCTTCAACAGAGTAGTTACTCATGGCACATTATTAAGTATAAATGGCCTACTACTATAGCCTTACAGAAAGCAGACAGGTTACAAGAAATACAGTGCAGGATGCCAGCAATGGCCTAGCCCCTCAAATGTGGAAGTTGTTTCCCAATTTTATATGAGCCAGTCAGCAAGTAATGTTAGTTTTAACACTCTATACTCATAGCCAGAGAGAGAGATGGAGAGAGGGAGAGAGGGAGAGAGGGAGAGGGAGAGAGAGAGAGAGAGAGATAGTGGGAGGGGTGGGGGGAAATTACTCTGTGTCTAAATTAGCATGTAAAATTCCATGCTGAAGATGTAAGTACTTGAAATAATATTGTTAAAGGCCACTAATCCAAGTAATTTTTTAATTTCTTACCTACTTTTACACATTATGTGAATAAAAATAGCAGTGTATCCATTGTAACTTCCATCACATCATTTTAAAACAGGTCAAATATGCACCATTAGTTGTGCACTATTGTCATAACATCATTTCTAAATGTAAGTGAAAATGTGATAATCTTTCACCAATGTAGAAACCGAAAGTTGTTTGGTCAAATGCAAGTAATGTTAGCAGACATTATTGTGCTATCCCTCTTGCATTATGCCACTATTCCACATGAGGTATAGTTCACCCCCTTAAATGTAACAACTGCATTTTTACATGTTGGGTGAGAAACTGAAGCAGATTTAATGCCCTTCAGATCCATACAGTTGGTAAAAATGGAGTTGTTGCTCCAAACCTCATTTGACAATAATAAATAAGTGATAAATTTATGAATGACAGAATACTGACTAGCTCAAGTCTCACTAAATGTGTTTGTCTTACTGCATGTTCACAAAAATTTTTGTTATGTGATGTCCATAAAGTTTTTCATTCATAACAGTTTGTTGTAAAGTAATAACCTGATTGCATGGTTATCACATCAATATTTTAAATACAAGCAAGTTACTGAAGTGGAGTTTCCGTAAATCTCTAATTTATTCATGTACATTATCATCCACATATTACAAATGTACCAGTAAACTTCTGATCCCTTAAAGAATCAAACACCCTTTGCACAAAACATCTTCAATAGTCTGATTACTTTAAAAATGAGTTATTGTGTTAAATGTTTGACTTCAAATACCTGGTGCCCATTGCCACAAAGCAGTCCACTTACCATGGGTTGGAAACCACTGCTCTGCACTGTTAACAACTGCACGTCCATCATTAGCCTAAATAAGAAACAGTAAATGCTTTAGGTCAGCATTTATTCTATGCCCAAACAGTATTCGTGCAGTGTTTCATACTGAGAATACTTGGTGACATCAAACATAAGTTCAAATGTTATCTAATTTTTTTTCTTTTTTACCTGCCAGTCAGATATTTAACACATTTAAACAGCTGCAAATATCTTATTGCTTTACAAATAATTTAAAAACTGAGTGTTTGATGACTTAAGAAATCATAGGTTCACTATTTAAAGTTGATTTGCTATTACTGCTTCTCCTGATGGAGGTTTCTTCTGTGGTTTATATTTTGCCTTCTTTCAATATACTTTGGCCAGCCATGGTGGCCGAGCAGTTCTAGGCACTACAGTCTGGAACCACGTGACCACTGCGATTGCAGGTTCGAATCCTGCCTCAGGCGTGGATGTGTGTGGTGTCCTTAGGTTAGTTAGGTTTAGTAGTTCTAAGTTCTAGGGACTGATGACCTCAGAAGTTAAGTTCCACGGTGCTCAGAGCCATTTTTCAATATACTTCAAACATGCACTTCAGTTGTCATACATTTTGTCCCATGAGAATTACATTAGAAATTTAAACTATGTTTTAGCACACACTTCTAATCCCATTATATGCCTTTGAAGTTAACAAGGACCAACAAAAATAGATCACATTCCTCCTTTTGTGAGTTTTACTTAAATACACAACATTGTGGTCTGAGCGTAGATTTGTGTTAATAATTGTAATGATGGGTTCAGTTTAATCTGAACATTATGTATATGTACAGAAAAACGTATTACTCCTCTTGTGCTCTCAAAAGTTTCAGAGTCCTTCACTCTCTATGAGTACTTCCTCACCAGTTGGTGGGTATTATATTGTGTATATTGGCTAAATATTTTGTTTTCAGTATTGTTCTTAAATTGTCAATATTTCTCTTTCCATTTAGTTAGTGTGCATATGGAAAAATAACATACAGATACCTAGAGTACCAGTGGTCTACTCGTACTGATCTCCCTGCCCCTTAAGTAAAGTAGTAATACAATTGTTGTGTGATTACATTATGAAGCCCTCAGGTTATTTTGGTTTGTCGTCTTGCTATTCAATGTGAGTTTCCATATACTTCTGGATGATACATTATTTAATATGAATATTTAATGACTAATGTATTGCAATCTCATCTTAGTGTTATACACTTCAGAAATATAGGATATAATTGTGTTACTATATTGCTTGATGATTTCATTAAATTGAACTCAAGTAGGCTTAATGATGGAGCTCCTGATGACACTTGATTTGTATGCCATTTACTTAAACTGCAGTTTGTGCACTGTTTCTTTTAGTTGATTGTGACAGTTTTTCTTCATATGTGGACAAATGGATGGCAACTGACAAATTATTTTTCTGCAAATATTAAAAGAACCCTTCAAATATTATACACATTGCTTTATATTCAGTTTTGTTTTTTATATGGAACTGTGAGGATGGTCAATGACAGAAACCAGCTGTTAGAAGTTTCAGGGAGCACCAGCGTCATGCATTTCTCAAATACAATAGTCACCTAACAATTTTAGGCAGACTCTCAGTGGACCTGAATGTCTTTGTGTGAAGACTTACACACAAAAGTATCTTTGTCTACCATCTGATCATTGTATATGCTCACCATCTCCTCAGTGGGTGACTCAGATTGTGGGCTTGGATTGACTTCCTCCTCCTTTCTTAACTTTTCCATACATACCACCCTCTCCTGACTGAGGAAGTCACTGTTTGCAGGTAAAATCTTCATTTGACACATAAATTTCTTTGGATGAATTTTTGTATGTTAATACTGTTGCAGACTGACAGTGTGCTGAACAGTTTGCATAAAATTAGGTTATTTTTCATATTTATTTACTTTTCAATAACACTGGGAAATTCATGTGAACATTAGTACAAAGTACTTTGTGAAAACAGAATTTGTGGTGCGCTTGGAGTACTCACTGTGATTGAAAGAGTGACTCTTTGATATTTTTAATGCATAGGTTTGTTGTCACTGACATTTATACTATTAAAGTCATTGGAATTTGCCCTCCTTGAAAGGAAACAAGTATTTCACATAAATCTTAGTGAAATTCTAAAGTTAGTGTTACTTTTTCAAGCACTGTAATGAAGACTGTAGTAAAAATGTATCTGTATTGGGCATTCTTTGTAAAATGGTAGATACAAAAATTACTGTCCCACAATTTGCTTGTTAGAAATAACTTACTTTTTATATTATGATGGGATGAAGGTATGTTGTAGCCTGTGTGTAGGTTTTATTGTGTAGATGCACACAACTTCCCATGGATAATAAAAGATAACCAGTAAGAAGTTTCTGTAAAGGTTTTGTTCTAAAACTTATATTTATTCAGTAACAGTGCAGTTACTGTGTAAGTAACAAATTGATTCCTTTTCTGTGCACCGATATAAAATTGCAGTTAGACTACAACCATCACGTACAAAATTTCACAATCCATGGAAATACTTAGTGCTTAACACAACAGTACTCCTTTTTCGTCAGGCACTCTCTGTCAGTCTTTGAAAATGCCACCACATGACTGACAGGTAATAAGCTGTTACGTAATTCTGACATTGCTTCCACTTATTTATCAGACTACTATCACCTTTCCTGTCAGCCTCTCTTGGCCAACTCTTGATTTTTTGACGCCAATGGTATTAGATTGTGAGTCCAGATGGTGTCTTTCATTTTATTTCTCCAATCAATCATTGGATGGGGGAGAAGGGCATGCTCAGGTGTGGTGAAGCCAGCATACCTTATAGAGCAATCACATAATACAAAGCCTGGTCCTCCAAGCTGCAGGTTATGAGTTTAAGGCTCGTAACATACACATGTAGAGGTCCTCACACCCCTGAAAATAATTATCCTCAAATATGAATGCGAAGTAAGAGGCGGTGAGGTCAGAATGGGTTATTGTGGGTGTGTAGAGAGCAGTGTTCCTATGATATCACCCTGATTAAGCTGTGGTTTTGTAACTAAATGTGACCACAGTTGGAGATGTTTCTCTGCATGAAGTAAGTGGGATGGAAAAATGAGCCTACTGAATAAGGAAGCACCCTTTGTAGAAGGGTTGCTGGGTTTGGATGTGATTCCACTGAAAGGCATAATGAGGTGTTTTGGAAACATGTAATCAGATTGCTGCCACTACTACATGGACAATACTGGACTGGTGTGTATCACTGAGGTGACCTCGATGCTTACTGAATAAATACAGATGAGACGGAGCAGGCTCCTGTTCTAAAATACCAATGACAGTGTGCAGCAGAAGGAGATGACTAATGAAAAACATAAATGTGGCTGCCAGATCTGAAGAGGAGACAATAGTGAAAATGATGACACTATGCTGTGATGGAACACTGCTGGAAGTTACTTCTTCCCGAGGCAGTCTCTCTTCAGTGCACAGTCTCTCAAGTAGTACGATGTCTGAAGGTCTCTGTCCTGGAGTTCACAGATGTGTGCACTGTTTCTACAGTTCGTGACTACTACTGCGAAGACAGTGACCATTTGTTGCTTACGATCATTCTCCATTACTACCATCATATGAAGAGTTCCAGCCAGATGTGGACCTACAGTCCTTCACTTGGGGGAAAGGACATCAACTGTGTGTAGGGTAACAGCCTTCTATAACAATAGTAGAATTGGCACTTCAGGAGGACTACCTGCCCAGCAACATGCTTCACCGGTACTGTACATGTCTCACCTTCCCTCACGGCCATCAGCATTATAGATGCTGAGGTTGTAAATGGCAGTTAGTCCCAAACTACAAGCAGTATATTTTCTGACACATTTGGCCATATTAGATGTGGCAGATCATGGTATTCTGATGAGTTTTCAGCTGATAGTTGTATTAAGTAGCAGTGGACTACTACTTACACCTCATCAGAAAGCTGCCAGCTGAAAAGAAATATAGTCAAGATGAAGGCAGCAGCCCAGCACCTCAACAGGAAATGGTTTCGACAGTGACAGTTTATTTGGTCAGCAGCTCTTATGTCAGTGAGACACACTCTTCCCCCTCTCCACCCCCCACCCCCCCTCCTGGCCTTCTTTGTCACTCATATAGCAATGGAAGCAGCAAATGGCAAACAGCACTCTGTATTTAAATTTGCATGTAAAATTTATGCTCAGTGTGTTAGTACATAAACTAAAATGGTTAGTGTATAGTTCTTCAAATAATCTTTTAATGTCATATTTTATTTCTTCAATTATTTGAATGGAAATAATTGTAAATCGATTATTATCTACATTAGTTCACTGTAATATTGGTTAAATATGCATTATTAGTATGTAGTATAGTCATAAACATTTCAAATAGTTTCAGCATGTAAGTGTAAATGTGGAACTATTTCAACAATGCAGAAGACAGGAAGTTCTGTTGTATGATGTATGTAATGTTAGTAGACATAATTCTCCATCTCTTTTGCCTCTGCCATTATCCCACCTGATGTTAAATTTAAGGAAGTTAACTATACAATTGTGTCATTAAATATAAGGTGAAAAATTGAAACAAATGTAAAGCCCGTTACATTCATACAGTCGGGGAAAATGGAGATTTAGCTCTGAAACTTGTTGTACAATAATTAAAAAATAAATACCTATGAATGGTCAAATATTGACTTGATTAATGCTTACTTAATGTTACTATTTCTATTATATTGACAGATATTGTTGTCATGAACAAACAACTTTATGGACATGTCATGACAACAATTTGTTGGAAATTTATAACATGCTTGCATGGTTATCATGTAGATATCTTGAATACAAACAGGTTAATGCAGTGGAATTTCCATACATGTCTAATTTCCTTTTGGAAATGTTGTAGCAAATGGATGACAAGGTACAAATGTACCAGTAAACTACAGATCCATTAAACAATCAAACTCCCATGTGTGAAGCAGCTTTAATAGTCCAATTACTTTAAAATGAGTTTGATTACTTCACAGTGAATTAGTGTGTTAAATATATGACCTCAAGTATGGCAGCAAACCTTACCTAAACTTTTTCTTTCTGTTTTAAACCTATAACATAATACATTTCCTAATGTGCAGTTTCAGATTATGAGGGCATTTTAAATTTTCAAAGTTGGTCAATCATTATGTGGAATAACAAAACTAAAAGCTGACCAGTTCCATGGACAGTGAGGTTTTTAGGTCTCTGGTAGCATAATAATATTTATTCTGAATGCCAAGTCTGCCACTACTCGTATTAAAATAATCCTCTCATTTTGGATTCTGCACTTCTACACAGTTGCAACTGCACTGTGTCTCAATAATGGTATACATGCAACTAAAGAGCAATGTGATACAGTAGGGGAGAGTGGGGGAAATATACGCACCTAAGGAAAAATCGATGTGAACCATTCATTACGTCATTAAAACCTACGAAAATAAGTACATACCATACAATGGACATTTCTCCACATATTCCAATCGTCTGTAAATAGTTATAAACAGTACCTTAATTTTGAACATTAAAATAAAAAAAAGTGCATATTTGTGGTATTCCCCACCCCTGAGGGTAATGACACGCAAAGCACTGGGTAATAACACGTAAAACAAACAAACCATAAAAATGTACAATAATTGCTATTTAAGAATGAAATAATGGGATTCTACAAACATCTCTTATAATTTTTGTTTTTTACATTTTTATTGATGTGAAAAAGAGTTCATTTCCTCATACAGCAAAGATCACACTTGTAACCTTTTGGAGTGTTCCAACCACTACATTCTTCATGACTCCATCTGCTACAAGAAATACATCGGTACCATAGTTCTCCATCTTTCCCAAACTCTCCACAAACTAAACAGACATCTGAAATCGCCAATGGATCAATATCATCCATTTCATCATCATCACAAATGTTCTGCAAGTCCAGATTTAGGTCATCCTCGCTGCTACTTTCATTTTCTTGGTGGTGTTTCTTCTTATATAAGGTCTGTTTCTTCTTTGAGACTTTTTTAAGTTGCAGATTTCTCCACTTATCAGCTTTATCCTTAAGATTACTTTTCTTGCTTCCTTCAGCTATCTTTTTCATGGCTTCTTTTTGATTTTTTATTGATAACTCCTTTAGCAGTTTATTTTTCTCTGGAGTTTCTGTAAGGATCACTCACTTTTCCTTAGGCTTTCCCTTGGCTTGTTTCATCTTAGGAAGAACTTGTTTTTGTTTTGGAACAGGAGATATGTCAAATACACTAACGTGCTTGACACATGCACTTTTAGTTAATGTTGTTGTGACCTCTTCTAGGCCTACTAGAAGTGGAACATTTTCTGCTGAAGATCCAGGAATCTGTTCTTGACTCCTTTTAGAGATATGTAGCTCATTTGAAGATGCAACCACTTCATTTCCATTTGTAGCATTCGGAACCTCTTCATCTTCAAGGACAACATCTCTGAAGATCTCACATTGTTGTAAGTCGTCATGCTGAAATTTGTTTGGATTGAAAGGGCAAATCCCACATGCCTTAAACCCTGACTGCCCTTTGTCCATGGTAGCGACCTTAATATATGAATTATGAAAAAGTTCTGCTAACTCATATGGTGTAATTTTTTGATACACCTGTGGCTTTGTATACATGTCACATTCACAACTGAAGGCTAATTTCAAGGAGGGAAAGAATGTAATATCTAGTGGTTGAAGCTTGTGAGAAGTGTGTGGAGGTATGATTACCATGACAATAGAATGTTTTTTACAAAATTCAAAAATGTCAAGTGAAATGTGGCTGCTGTGATTATCTAAAATCAGCAGCACAGGGTCATCAATAGTTGATTTTACATTGTTCTGAAAATGTTAGATCCATTCGAAAAATAATGACTCATTGGACCAGCCATTGATGGAACAACCATATGTTGCTCCAACTGGTCCATCAATACTTAAGAGATTTGAGCTCCTTTTCCTGGGGAAGATAAACATAGGAGGGATGCTGGTACCAGCAGCACTGAGACAACATATCACAGTCACGTTTTTCCCCCTTTCCCAAGACATGGCCCCACCTATTTGTTTAACACCTTTAGGAGCCAAAATTCTGTTGGGCTTTTGTACAGTATTTATGCCTGTTTCATCGACGTTGAACACTCGCCCATCTTTAAATTTATATTTTTCAAAGACACATTCTAAATTTTTAAAATATGCATTAACCTCTTCTTCATTAAATGCCTGTATTCTGTTAATGCTAGTTGCTTCAGGTTTTCTCATGCTAATACTTGGGTTTCTTTTTAAAAATAGAGCTAGCCAATCCTTTCCAGCTAACCTAGATGACTTATCAAAATTGTTTGCAATGTTGTTAGCCTGTGCATACTCAAATGCAATCTTTTGCAGCTGGATGCATGTAATGCCATAGAACAGCTTTGCCATTGTAATAACATGATCCCTAATCTCAATTTCCTGTTCTGTTGAAAATGTTGGGTTTCTTCCAAGTTTTGGACCCTTGGTATTTTTAACCTTCATTCTCGTTTGCAGGTAGCTTCATGAATCCCGAAAGCTCTTGATACTTCCCTTATTTTTCTTCCAGATTTGATGGCATCAAGAGCCTTACAAAGTTCCTCTTGCATCCGTTTTGCTTTCTGGGTTTTTCTTTTATAATATCTACCCATCTGAAATTAAAAAAAAAAAACCTCATTAGTATTGAAAATATAACCTGCAAGGGGGAATACCACGCACTTCAACAGCTGCGTGGGATTACCCCACCGTAAGTTCGATGACTAACCTAAGCATAACTCGGCACCTAATTCAAATAGTGGGACAAACGTATGATTAAATTAAAGGTTTAATGTAGGGTTAGTAGTTTATACACAAGAATTACATTAAAGCAACTTATAGTAGCACTTATTTTGCAAAATACAGCTGACCAAAATTACATGAGACACGCCGAAAATAAACAATACTTCACTGCTCCAACAATGCCACTGGAAAATGGCTGGCATAAGCTGCATAGTAGTTGTTACTCCTGCCGGCAGGGTGTAGTACCAACTGGGAACAGCTTGCACCATTCAAACTGCATAAATCAGCCTGCGTGGGATTACCCACATGCGTGTAATTCCCCCACCTTCCCCTACACTGCATCCCACAGTTGGATGTATTTGACATTTGGAGCCCAGTGCTATCTCACCTAATCAGCACACTGACAAAGGGTGGTCAGATGACAAACTTTCAGTGAGAGGTGTAAGGACATTAGACAAACTCATAGATTCTAGTATTTTCTTATTTTCAATATTGCTCTATATTCAGCTTTCAAATGTTCATGTGTAATTGTGTGTTCAGCAGACCTTCAGATTCTCCTTCCCTAGATATGAATTGTCTGCTTGTGTGCAAAATTTGTAACTTACCTCAATCTGTCTACTGTCGGGAGAGAAATTAATTCCTATTTGCAGTATAAAATAACTGTAAATCATGAACTGCATCATTGTTAACAGGTTATAGTGGTTGCTGTAAATCAGTGAACAGCTCATCAAATTTGTCATTCTGACTGAAAATCACCTGGAAGGTTTGTATTGACTTGAGCTGGCCCACCTGTAAATCCTGCAACTTCTGATTTGCTGAATTCAGAGCTTCTGGAAAGAAGTATTTCTCACTGCTGTATCAGTCGTGGGGGGATGTGATTACTGTGCAAAGTGAATGTGTGTTGTGACTTATAACTTCTGCACTCACTGGAATTTTTCTTTTTTCCTTGTCTTCCAGAGAATAGTGATCTGACTGGAAAGTGATTTCTCTGGGTTTACTAAACTTGAACCCAAAATTCACCACCACATGTGATATTACTTCCATGTTATAAATTAATGACACAAGCTTGTGAAGATGCCCATTTTGAAAATGCCTAAATTCACTTTGTCTCCATTTTGTTTCAAGCTGTGTACAATTGCTTGTTACATTCATACAATCATTTACACTAATGATAATGTGCATGGCTCAAACTTTTGAAATACAGAGTGTGAGTAACTGAGAAGGAAAGTGATCTCAGCTTGTAGAATAGCGGTTTTCAGTTAAGGTCAAAGACATTTTGTGGGTGAGAACAGAAAAATCATTTCAAAGTAAACAAAACATGATAAGCTGTTAAGTAAATAGGACATTCTTAAAATTTGTAATCATAGTGCCAAAAAAGATGAAAAATCTGATTAAAACTTCTATTTCAAATTCCTTATTCACTTTCCTAAGAAAACTGAGAAAAACTGCTCTCTTCAATTGACACAAGTAAAACACCAAACAATTCACTTTGCAATACAACTAGTCCATGAAGAAATGGTACCTAAATCTGTGAGAATTTGAATTTGCTAATCATTGATGACCAAAACAAAGACAGTAGTTTTAATATCAAACAAAACAGGGTTTCAAATCTTTCTTAAGTGATACCCCTTATGTCCATTATAAACAGAAATATAAGGGTATCCTTCAGGTAAGGTGTGGAACCCTGTTTTATTTGGTATTTATTAACAATGGTCTTTGTTTCAGTTATCAAAAGTTTTTGACAGTGTTTGGCATTCGATTTCTGCAAGTTTTCACTGCCAGTGCAGTGTCATACTTAGCACTGGTGGACAGTTAGAGTGGTGCAAGTGTAGTAGACCTAGATAGTGTACAAAGGAGTTGCCATTTGGTTTAATTTCTGTTTGTATGAGTTAGTGTGACAGATTAATCACCTAAAGATGCTGGCCATTTGAACCACTGGGCTGACATTAAGTTCTGGCTGGAGTCTGGTTCTGAACATAATGATCTAGTAATGCTGGACACAAAAGCAAGATCACATATGAACATAGTTTTATATTACATTGTACACAGCTTCTGAGTGTTCACATACAGATACAACACACTTCATAGTGTTACATCAATTGCTTTAGTTGTGTATGAATGCTCTTGATGTGCCAACTCCAAAGACACTCTGTTCATGTAATACTTGCATATAAAAGACTGCCACTAGGTCCTTTCATGTGAGATATTCTTAACACCGCAATGAACATCAATGCTGATTTCTTGGGGTGTATGAACTAAAGCATTTTGTTGGTGTTCTAGACCTTTGCAGCTGCAGAAGTGGTTCAATGTCATGTTGTGTGTATGTCCAGTGCCACATTAGGTTAGTGAATAGATCACCAAGAGAATTAGCTCATTTCCATGATTATGAAATTCTCATCACTGAAAATATACAAATACTGCTCAATGTCATATTTTAATCAGAAATTGCGCAACAATGAAGATTTCCCCTGAACTCCATAGATAACTACTCCAGAGTAGTTGTGCACATCAGATGGAAACTTGCTACTCTCCAGTGCATGTGAGGTATGATTGAATGTCGGCAAGAAGTGCCACCTGTTAACGTTATTTGTCTGATATGGTAATTGGCTATCTCTTGCCAGAAGGAGCTGCATTTCCTGTAATTGTTATGATGGTATTGCTTTTACTTGGCAGGAAAGACCCAAGGAGTTTCAGACAGTTAAAGGATGCCCAAAACACTCAATGCATGTGAGATTACTGCAGAACTTTTACAACCTCAAAAGATGCCCCAGCTACAGGAAGCAACGGTTAGGCATAAAAGCTCTCCTTCAGCAGTAGACCTTTGTTTTCATATGAAGTAGGGTCTGTAACTAAAAGACATGGCCTATATTTAAGGCACTGTGCCAAAGTAACTGGGAAAACTCAGTAGTCATTAACTCTTTGCCTTCCTACTGACAGGCTGTTTCCATTTGGACTGCACAATGTACTGTACACCCCTGTATTGCTAGGTGTCCTGGAGCTTTGGTAGCTCTGCTAACAGAAGGGTCTGTAGTGACTGCAGCATGGGAGTTCAGGCTCCAGGTTCTATTTCTGGTGCTGCAGAGTGGAGACCTGTGTCCGTTACATACGCTAACCTGTCTGTATGTACACAGGTACCCTCCAGAGTGGTGAATCTAGCTTAGGTAGGGCTCTTCCAGCAGAAAGACTTCCTAATGATTGGAGCATCAGACATCACAGAGAGTGAACCAAGATGGCTGCGAGTGTAGAAGTGTGTAACTCTAATACGAGAAAAAGTTACAGTTATGTGCTAAAAAAGGGAGTTTGCGAGAATTGTAATGTCGAAATAACAAATTTAAGAGAACAAATTTCAGGTCTACAATTCTTAGACAACACTTTAAGAAGTGAAATCACTACACTCAAGAATGAAAATTGGGGACTACGGTCGAAGAACAAATCAAGCGAAGTGGCACCTGACAAAAGGCACAAATCATCCGAGTGGACAGAAGTGAAACACAAAGGTAGGACTTTAGCTGGAAAAATAAAAACGAAGTTTGCAACAGCAGTTACATTTACAGATAAAAACAAATACAGTGTTCTGCAGTCCAGTGATGGTGTTAAAGACAGTGTAAATGATCCAGAAGATTCAAAAGACAATGCGCTGAAAACGAATACTCACTCTGGGATAAATGTTGATAAACGGGAAACAACAGGTAAAAGGAACAGTGTGCTTTTTCTAAGAGACAGCCATGGCAGGAATTTATCAAGTATATTTTGAGAAATAAATCGAGACTTAGCAGTAACCAGTGTTGTTAAACCTGGAGCAGGAACTAAACACGTTTTAGACCCTTGCATTCAAACAAAATTCACACAAGAAAATGACTTTGTTGTATGCATAACAGGATCAAATGATGTTGCAAAAAATGAAGCAGATGTCTGCGTAAAAGTGCTTCAGAACTTTCTCGAAAAAAATAAATCAAAGAATACAGTTGTTGCTACAGTGCTTCATAGGCACGATCTAATCTATAGCTCGTGCATTAATAAAGAAATTCAAAGAACGAATATTAAAATAAAGAAACTGTGCTCTGAATACGCAAATTGTGCCGTGGTCGATATAAGTAAACTGCAGTGTAACCTTCACACCAGACATGGGCACCACCTAAACTATGAAGGGAAAAAGTTTGTGAACGTGTCAATGAAATAATTAAAGAAAGACTCACACGGAATAAAACAATCTACGAAAGTTGCGGTTTGAGTAATACCTGGAATGTGTGTCATTTTTTAGTATCAAAGTCTGTGAATCGGTGGGTAATAAACCTCCTGTACTTGAACTAGGTGCTAAAAGCGACATTCGAATGAGAGAGTGTTCACAGACAATAAACAATAAAGATAAATCTGTTTCTGTGATGCAAATGAACATTCACTGCATTAGGATCAAGGTATTACAATTAGAACATTTTTGCAGTATTGAAAACGTTGATGTTGCTTGTATCTCAGAACATTGGCTGACAGAAGATCAAGTACAATATTTTGTTCCTCAAGGGTTTGCTGTTGGAGACATTATGTGTAGAAGTGAAAGAAAGAATGGAGGTGTCCTAATATTTGTTAAAGGTAGTATAATGTTTAGTGAAATAGATGTTAGCTCTTACTGTGCAGAACTAGATGGAGAATTTAGCTGTATAAGACTAAACATAGAGAATACTATAATTGTTAGCTTATATAGATCACCAGGAGGAGATATAAATACATTTTTCGAAAGATTTGAGCTGCTTATGAGGAAAATACTAAAATGTAACATAAAACTAATTATCTGTGGCAATTTAAACATTGAAATGGCCAACAGTGATGAACATGTTGCTAGAACGTTTTTTAATATCTTAAGATCACTAAATTTACAATGTACAAATTACACACCAACACGGGATAAGGCGTGCTTAGATAATATTACAGTAAATTTTTCTAGAGATATGTATGACATCAGACTTGCCCTAGCTGATCATGAACTATTGATTATAACATTCTCTTGTGATCAGTTGCCTAAATCAGACAAATCAGTCAGAATCAAGTCTAATGCCACATGGGTAAGTGGGCAGAAAGATGAACATATTAATTTATTTATTGCCAGAATATCTGATGTTAACTGGGACTTTGTATACAACACACAACCTGAGAAGGGTGCTGGTGAAATGGTGTTTAACAACTTCCTGGAAATACTCATAGAGTTATGGTACTCCTGCTCACCATTAATCAAAAGTAGCCCTAAGCATAAACAGAAAAACAAACAGGTAAAATGGTATACAGATGAGCTAGTTCTCACTAGGGAGGATATGCTCAGACTGTACAGAATATATAAAAATTCTTGTAAACAAGGATCTTAGCTAGATAATACTTCTTATACAGCTTATCTAAAATGTAAAAAAATCTACAAAGTCAAACTGTTCTTGGCCAAAAAACAAGCATGTGAACATTACATTGAAAGTGCTCCCAACAAATGTAAAGCAGCATGGGATATCATCAACCAATATAATTCACAAACCCATACACAAGATGCAATTCTGGTCCCAGAAGAAGTAAATAATTACTTCCTAACCTCAGTGAGCGAGCTGAAAAACAAAATCAAGCAAAATGGCACTTGTGCAATAGATCATCTCGGTGCTGTGCCCCATAGGATGTATACTTTCCACTGGAATGTTGTCACCCCAGAGAATACTCTAAAAGCTGTGGCAAGGTTCACCAACTGCAAAGGTATGGACTGTTATTGGTTTTCTAACTACGTAATGAAAAAAATAATACACCTTATCTGTCAACCTCTTTCTTTCATTTTTAATACGTGTTTAGAATCTGGAGTTTTCCCAGATGTGCTCAAAACTGCTAAAGTGATACCAGTCTTTAAAAAGGGAGATAAGCATCTGCCCTAAAACTATCGACCAGTTTCTATTGTCCCAATTTTCTCTAAAGTTTTTGAATATGTAGTGTACAGTCAACTAAATAACTATTTTGATAAGTACGATCTCCTCTCCAACAGACAGTTTGCATATCAGCATGGTAAAAATACAGCTATTGCTGTCACTGAAGGTGTTAACCAGATGTTAACTGCATTCGAAAATAAGGATCTGGTATCAGTCGTACTTTGTGATCTTAGCAAAGCCTTCAATTGCATACCATCTAACACCATACTTGCAAAATTTGGAATTTTATGGCATACAAAAACCATCTTTGGATGTAATCAAATCATACTTAAGTAACAGGAGACAGTTTGTATCAATTAAAAATAGATGCTCCTCACTGAAGGAAGTCCAGACTGGAGTGCCTCAAGACTTGGTCCTAGGTCCTTTTCTGTTCATCATTGCAATTAATGACTTACCTTACCATGTAGGAGCAAATTCAATTGTGTGTTATGCAGATGATACAACATTGCTCAATACACACCATGACACAACAGAACTGCATCAGGCAACACAGGAAAAGCTAGAACAAGTAATGGATTAGTTTTCTTCTAATGAACTCCTGTGTAATCCTGATAAAACAAAAGAACTAATTCTGGGTTTAACTACAGCTGTTGAAAGCAAATCAATAAAATTGTTAGGGTTCCACATTGAATCAAAATTAAACTGGGAGGAACACATTAGTCAAATCTGCAAGAGAATAGCAAGAGAATGTTATCTCATCTGGAGACTGACAGACGTAGTGACTGATGAGTATCTAAAGGTCGTATATTATGGCCTCTTTCAGTCACACATTTCCTACGGCATATTGTTATGGGGACATTCTTGCTTTGTCAGTGAAATTCTGAAAAGTAAAAAAAAAGTAATCAGAAAAATGAGCAAAGTTAAGCCCAAGGAACACTGCCAACCCCTCTTTATCAAGCACATGATATTAACTGTTGTGAATCTATACATCTACACAGCACTGCTTTATGCCAAAAGCAACTTAAATGAGTTCAAGATGAGAGAGAACATACATCCCCACAATACCAGAGGCAAACTGGACTTCGACATACCAAGACACAGACTCACAAAGACTGCAAACTCACACAAAATAATGAGTTTGAAAATATTGCTGGTCAGTGACTGAGCAGATGTTGGAAGTTTGTTGAAGAGTTTTAAACGTAAGGTTTATGACTGGTTACTCAAACACCCATTTTATAAGATAACAGAATATTTTGAAATAATCATTGACATTAGTATATAAGAATATTCCTAAAAGAAAAGGAGTTAAATTGTAAAAACTTTACAGTAAAGTTGTTGTCAATTGTATATTTAATGTTCAGACCAATTCCGTTGTAAGTAGTCAATCGTGAATAAACTGAATACTTAATACTGAACAGTGTTGTGGTGTGACACTGTGATTACACTGCAAATGTATGGCACTATAAATTCTGTGGCCTGTGATCCTTTCATTTTACTTCTTAGGTTCATTACTCATCTAACCAAATACAAGTGGTGTGACACAAATGTCACAGCGCAGTGCTAGGTAAGTACAAGTTGACTGGTACCAAAAATTACTTCTGGGGTGATGCAAAAGTTCCTTAATTGTAGCTTGCTCAATGCTATTGGTATTTATCAGTTGTTGTTGTTGTTGTTGTTGTTGTGGTATTCAGTCCTGAGACTGGTTTGATGCAGCTCTCCATGCTACTCTATCCTGTGCAAGCTTCTTCATCTCCCAGTACCTACTGCAACCTACATCCTTCTGAATCTGCTTGGTATATTTATCTCTTGGTCTCCCTCTACGATTTTCACCCTCCACACTGCCCTCCTGTACTAAATTGGTAATCCCTTTATGCCTCAGAACATGTCCTACCAACTGATCCCCTCTTCTAGTCAAGTTGTGCCACAAACTCTTCTTCTCCCCAATTCTATTCAATACCTCCTCATTAGTTATGTAATCTACCCATCTAATCTTCAGCATTCTTCTGTAGTACCACATTTAGAAAGCTTCTATTCTCTTCTTGTCTAAACTATTTATCATCCATGTTTCACTTCCATACATGGCTACACTCCATACAAATACTTTCAGAAACAACTTCCTGACACTTAAATCTACACTCGATGTTAACAAATTTCTCTTCTTCAGAAACGCTTTCTTTGCCATTGCCAGTCTACATTTTGTATCCTCTCTACTTCGACCATCATCAGTTATTTTGCTCCCCAAATAACAAAACTCCTTTACTACTTTAAGACTCTCATTTCTTAATCTAATTCCCTCAGCGTCACGCTAATTAATTAGACTACATTCCATTAGCCTCGTTTTGCTTTTGTTGATGTTCATCTTATATCCTCCCTTCAAGACACTATCCATTCTGTTCAACTGCTCTTCCAAGTCCTTTGCTGTCTCTGACAGAATTACAATGTCATTTGCGAACCTCAAAGTTTTTATTTCTTCTCCATGGATATGAATTCCTACTCCGAATTTATCTTTTGTTACCTTCACTGCTTGCTCAATATGCAGATTGAATAGCTTTGGGGAGGGGCTACAAACCTGTCTCTCTCCCTTCCCAACCACTGCTTCCTTTTCATGCCCCTTGAATCTTATAACTGCCATCTGGTTTCTGTACAAATTGTAAATAGCCTTTCGCTCCCTGTATTTTACCCCTGCCACCTTCAGAATTTGAAAGAGAATATTCCAGTCAACATTGTCAAAAGCTTTCTCTGAGTCTACAAATGCTAGAAATGTAGGTTTGCCTTTCCTTAATTTAGCTTCGAAGGTAAGTCGTAGGGTCAGTATTGCCTCATGTGTGCCAATATTTTATGGAATCCAAACTGATCTTTTCCAAGGTCGGCTTCTACTAGTTTTTCCTTTTGTCTGTAAAGAATTTGCATTAGTATTTTGCAGCAGTGACTTATTAAAATGAGAGTTCAGTAATTTTCACATCTGTCAACACGTGCTTTCTTTAGGATTGGAATTATTTTATTCTTCTTGAAGTATGAGGGTATCTCACCTGTCTCATACATCTTGCTCACCAGATGGTAGAGTTTTGTCAGGACTGGCTCTCCCAAGGCTGTCAATAGTTCTAAGGGAATGTTGTCTACTCCTGGGGCCTTGTTTCAACTCAGGTCTTTCAATGCTCTGTCAAAATCTTCATGCAGAATCATATCTCCCATTTCATTTTCATCTACATCGTCTTCCATTTCCATAATATTGTTCTCAAGTACATCGCCCTCATATAGACCCTCTATATGCTCCTTCCACCTTTCTGCTTTCCCTTCTTTGCTTAGAACTGTGTTTCCATCTGAGCTCTTGATATTCATAGAAGTGGTTCTCTTTTCTCCAAAGGTCTCTTTAATTTTCTTGTAGGCAGTATCTATCTTACCCCCAGTGAGATCAGCTTCTACATCCTTACATTTGTCCTCTAGCCATGTCTGCTTAGCCATTTTGCACTTTCTGTCGATCTCATTTTTGAGATGGTTGTATTCCTTTTTGCCTGCTTCATTTACTGCATTTTTTTTATTTTTATATTTTCTCCTTTTATCAATTAAATTCAATATTTTATCAGATAAGACTTTTTCAGACACCCAATCCTTGATGTTACAGTGCTTCTTTAAAGGCACCCACACTTTATACTTATATCCAGTCTCCATTAACCGCTTGTACCTCCCTATTTACTACCAGAAAATCCAAAATTATCTTGATGGATTGCCACCCATATTGCATAATCCATACAACAATATTTTACACGAACTGAGACGCCAGAAATCAGACATTGCATACTGTTACATCTGTTGACACATTTGTTTAGTTCACTGCTTCTGGCATTTGCTACAGGAGAGGACTGCTATATCATTGTTCTTATGTAATTTTTGTAAAAACTATTGTGTAACTTTGAGTATCTATCACAAAATTCTTTACAGTCCTGTTATATAAAAGTATGATGTCATTGACGTATCTTTTGTAGCATACTACTCTTTGAAGATGATATAGGTGGGTTGAAAAAACCTGATGTTCAATGTGATTGATGTAAATATGGCTAACTCATCAATTTGACCATATATGGTGTCTTTGAAGACAAAGTAGTTATGGTCCAGGATAATTCTGAGCAAATGAAGGGATTTGTTAATTTTTTGTGAATCTAGATGGAGAATATCCGTAAGTTGGATTCAATAATACGAATCACCTCATTAATGGACTATTCATGCACGTCCTTATGATGTCGATACATGCTAGATTCGTATCACTGGTTACAGTTACATGGTCGAAGTGTGTAATTAACTCCTCTCTGTTCTTAGTGGCAAGATCATCATGGAATAAATAATCCATACTTAGGAAACTATGCAATTCCTTAACCAATAAGTAATCTGGCATTGATAATTGGCCTTAGAGGAGCCTGTGGCTTATTAAGTTTCACAACGCCCCTGAAAGTGGGCATTCTCGGATTCATAATTAAAGTGTTTTTATGAAATGGGGTAAATAACGCATCTGTTCCTTTAAGTGCCTCATTAATTTCTGCAACAAACTTAGCTGTGGGGTTAAATGATAATGTTTTGAACATCGAGCTGGAGAGAGAGCGCGCGCGCGCGCTCACACACACACACACACACACACACACACACACACATGTTCCAGGAGAATGAAGCATGGGGAAATGTCTTGCATATCCAGTTTTTTCTACAACATTGTATAGAGTTGTATTCATCTTATCCCAACAGTATGTTCTTGTGTACATAGTGTGTTATAAATTTCTGAGCATGTTTCAGAGTTGTGCTTACATATATCTCCTTCCACACCTGCATCCCTAACAGTTCTTTAAAATCACTGATTGTTTTCCCAACTACTAATTGATACGTGACTGACTCTGATTTAGATACCCCCAAGTGTTTCAGAGGTATGACTAGTGTGTACCTGCATTATCTGTTAAGCCCTCTGACTCTTGATGATCAGTCTTATAGAATAGCTGTAAACTGATTAACAGAAATTGTGCAAATGATATACACTACATAGTTTCAAACTAGCATGGCTTTTCTCCATATTTATTACCACCAGAAAATACTATGCATCTCTAATGCTTCTATGCAAGTAAATTTGCTCATCAATCAGCCTGCCTCACTCTCCTATGACATAGTACCACAGTAGAAAATACAATCACTGTCTGAAGTTACAGTCCTTCCTAGATGCAATATTTTCAGTACAGTTTGACAAAAACTAACACACTTTGTGTAGCAAATGCTCACAGCAGTTCCAAAACATATTTTTATTAGATACTTAGTGTAAGGTGCTTTGTCAATGGCCACATCTATACCATTGTAAAGGGGCAGTTTTAACGGGCATGGAACTCCACTGCTGCTTTTTCTGCTGGGTTTGAGGAAGATGATGGGAATGTGCCCATGGATGGCTACTGGTGACAGAATAACAACATTTATTAATAAACTGCAATTTATTGGTTGTGGGCACTCTATGTGAGGGTTGCTTCCATTCTTAACATTCTTGGTGGTGACAGAGGTGACCAGTGGATGTTAACACATGCACCTGCTGCTGCATTTGAAGCTGCATTGGCATAACTTGAATCTGCTGCATTGCCAGTGGCACTCCAGCCTTCCAGGACCTTTTGCTGCAGCTGGAACCACTCACTGTGGGCATCGATCATGCTGGCATTTGGGGGGTGTGGCAGGACAGATCAGTGCCCTGTCTCAGCAGACATCCTCAGCACCGACACTCTGGTGTGAATGGGCCAGGGTCCCTGGACCCACCCCAGTCATGGCATTCGTGCCAGCAGCATCCAAAGCACCCCAAGCAATGGCTCCAATGACATATGGCTACCTGTTGATGGTGTGCGTAGATAATTAAGGCAGGATAGTTACGGGAGCGAATCACTCTGGCACCTCCTGGGAAACTACCTGCATTATGACAGTGACTATTACAATGATTGTGATTGTAGTTACAACTCTACAGCTCTGTGTCACTCAAACACCCCAAGACAGATGATGTTGATGAGCAGACTGCCGGTCCTTAAATGTGGCATTCTTTTCCTGATCTGCTGTTTTTCTTTCCCAGTAGGTCAGGAGAATATTCTGGTGTTGCTCAGCCTGCCTATCTGATTCTATTACTGCCTCGATGTCGAGACCCTGGCTTGCAGGGAGCTGCTTCTTGTCATGTCTTCTTCTGTATGGTGAACTTGCTGTTGACACAGCATTCTCCTTTGTGTTACTGTACTCAGCACTCCACCAACCAATTATGCCACAGTATCATAGCACTGAACTGCACAACTGAATGTAACACACACAAATTCAGGCTACCAATATTCCTTCACTTTTTATGTATCTTTATTATTCAAAATTCCTAGCATTAACTAATTTAATCACTCTCATCTTTCAACACTCTATAGTTTGTTCAGTCCCCAATCCAAATATTGTATTCCTTTCAGTTTGAGAGTAAACATGAGTAGAAGTCAACTGCCTCGCAAGTGTTGTTCCTGAACTCATCTGTAGGTTTTTAATATGGGAATATGTAAAGCTATTGTTTACTTAATACCAATAAGAACAGTAGTTAGGAGGTGTGCATCTTTTATAAACTTGTTCTATAGTGAAAAATTATGCTCTTAGCAAAAATAATCTGTTGCTAATGCTTTATTAGGTATGATGACATTATTAGGTTTACATTTCAATATACTGAAAGCATATGAAGACTGATCAATTTGTAATGCAGAATGGGCTTATCGTTGTTTTTTGAAAATGTTTTCATGGGATACATCTTATCAGTGGAACATGATTCCACATATTTGCTACAACACTCAAATCAAGTATTACCATGCACCACTTGATTTTCACCTGTAGGATGCTTCTTCCTCTATGCACCTCCTTACTTCATTCAGATATATTTATTTAGCACAAAGGGAACAGCCTAGCAACAGCTTGAATGTATCTTTATCAACAACAAAATTTAGTTTTACACTCTTTATGAGACATCACTTTTATTGTATGAATAATTGTTCCATACAATTACATTACAGTACATAAATTTAACAAGATATCAGACCTACTGTCTCAACATTCACATTCCTTATTTATAATTTTTCATAACTAAAACTATTTTATTTCTACATGAGATGCTGCCTTGGTTATCTACAAATTCCATTATTAGAACATGAAACACAATATTTTTAACATTAACAATGTTCCTACCAGGCCTAATCACATATAGTTTGATGCTAGGATCAAACCCAATGTAAAATAATCTCCACTAAACATTAACATTACATTGCATTAATTAAGTGTTCATAATGGAGTGATGTGTTAACTGTTTAAAGTAATAGCAAGTCAGCACTGGGTTATACAATATATAGTAGGTGCTGCATGTACTTTGAAATAATAAAAATTTTGATAGAAGCTGCTTCTCTTGGAGAATTCCAGGAATTTCTTTTGAGCTGGCTTATGTTGGAGTGAGACAGACTAACTTTGACATTGCTTTGTCCTGGCATTCACCCACTGGTTGTTAGGAAAATGTCATCTTTAACAAATCGGTAACAGCAAGAAATCTGGCCTCTCCCTTGTGCCTGATCTGCAATGCAACACAATGTCTTGAGAACATCCTCATATTGATAACTACAGCAAATCGATAGCAGCAGTTGATCAGTAAGAGAAATAAGTCACTGAACGCATGGGGGTGGCAATAGGAACACGGGTCTCCATTTACTTATCTCACGATGGTGGTCATGTTGTACATGCAACAGATCGTAGAACTCATGCCACATGTTAGCTTAATGCCACAGTAAACAGCAACAGGGTCCTGGAAACTCATAGGCCTATACATTCATATTACACTGGCTTGAAAAATATTAGGACAAAAGCAACTTTTGCGTGGTGTCACAGCCAAGTAACATAGCTCAGAGAAACTGTACATACAAATAAGTATTTCAATATTTTACAGAAGGCAACTTAAAGAGAAACTGACAAACATAAATGAGACTTTCATTCAAAGACAGTAAGTACCCAAGAAGTGACCATGATCTTGGCATCTACTTACAAGACAATCTTAAATGGAATTCCCACACCACTTCATTAAATTCTAAACTATCCAAAATGACTTATGTGATGAGGATTATATGGAACAACACAAGTCCTGAAACAGTTAGAGCAGTGTATTACGCTTGCATACACTCCCTATTAAGATATGGCATCATATTCTGGGGAAATTCTCCTCATTGCATAACCACATTCCAGAAACAAAGAAAGATTATGAGGGTAATGAAAAATGCCAACAGCCGAAAATCATGCAAACCATTCTTTAAAGAACTGGGGATTCTACCCCTACCGTGTATCTACAGGGTGTTTCAAAAATGACCGGTATATTCGAAACGGCAATAAAAACTAAACGAGCAGCGATAGAAATACACCGTTTGTTGCAATATGGTTGGGACAACAGTACATTTTCAGGCAGACAAACTTTCGAAATTACAGTAGTTACAATTTTCAACAACAGATGGCGCTGGGGTCTGGGAAACTCTATAGTACGATATTTTCCACATATCCACCATGCGTAGCAATAATATGGCGTAGTCTCTGAATGAAATTACCCGAAACCTTTGACAACGTGTCTGGCGGAATGGCTTCACATGCAGATGAGATGTACTGCTTCAGCTGTTCAATTGTTTCTGGATTCTGGTGGTACACCTGGTCTTTCAAGTGTCCCCACAGAAAGAAGTCACAGGGGTTCATGTCTGGCGAATAGGGAGGCCAATCCATGCCGCCTCCTGTATGTTTTGGATAGCCCAAAGCAATCACACGAACATCGAAATATTCATTCAGGAAATTAAAGACGTCAGCCGTGCGATGTGGCCGGGCACCATCTTGCATAAACCACGACGTGTTCGCAGTGTCATCTAAGGCAGTTTGTACCACCACAAATTCATGAAGAATGTCCAGATAGTGTGATGCAGTAATCGTTTCGGATCTGAAAAATGGGCCAATGATTCCTTTGGAAGAAATGGCGGCCCAGACCAGTACTTTTTGAGGATGCAGGGACGATGGGACTGCAACATGTGGCTTATTGGTTCCCCATATGTGCCAGTTCTGTTTATAGACGAAGCCGTCCAGGTAAAAATAAGCTTCGTCAGTAAACCAAATGCTGCCCACATGCATATCGCCGTCATCAATCCTGTGCACTATATCGGTAGCGAATGTGTCTCATGCAGCAATGGTAGTGGCGCTGAGGGGTTGCCACGTTTGAATTTTGTATGGATAGAGGTGTAAACTCTGGCGCATGAGACGATACGTGGACGTTGACGTCATTTGGACCGCAGCTGCAACACGGTGAACGGAAACCCGAGGCCGCTGTTGGATCACCTGCTGCACTAGCTGCGCGTTGCCCTCTGTGGTTGCTGTACGCAGTCGCCCTACCTTTCCAGCATGTTCATCCATCACGTTCCCAGTCCGTTGAAATTTTTCAAACAGATCCTTTATTGTAAAGAACGGAAACCCGAGGCCGCTGTTGGATCACCTGCTGCACTAGCTGCGCGTTGCCCTCTGTGGTTGCTGTACGCGGTCGCCCTACCTTTCCAGCATGTTCATCCATCACGTTCCCAGTCCGTTGAAATTTTTCAAACAGATCCTTTATTGTATCGCTTTTCAGTCCTTTCGTTACATTAAACCTCTGTTGAGAACTTCGTCTTGTTGCAACAACACTGTGTTCTAGGCGGTGGAATTCCAACACCAGAAAAATCCTCTGTTCTAAGGAATAAACCATGTTGTCTACAGCACACTTGCACATTGTGAACAACACATGCTTACAGCAGAAAGACGACGTACAGAATGGCGCACCCACAGACTGCGTTGTATTCTATATCTTTCACATCACTTGCAGCACCATCTGTTATTGAAAATTGTAACTACTGTAATTTCGAAAGTTTGTCTGCCTGAAAATGTACTGTTGTCCCAAGCATATTGCAACAAATGGTGTATTTCTATCACTGCTCGTTTAGTTTTTATTGCCGTTTCCAATATACCAGTCGTTTTTGAAACACCCTGTATATACTAGAAGTTGTAATGTTCCTAAAAAAAAGCATGCTAAAAAATGGAAATGTATTTATTGAAAATAAATCTGTACATGAACACCATACGAGGGCAAATAGTGACATACACAGACATCATTGTTATACCACACTGTGCAAGAATGGTGTATATCACTCAGGTTCACATTTGTTTAATAAGCTGCCAAGTAACCTAAAGGCCATAAACAAAATCCATAACTTTAAAAAATCTGTAACATCATATCTCTTGGAAAACTGTTTTTACTCAGTAACACAGTATCTTGAAAAATAAGTTGGTTGTAACAATATAAAAATGTAATGTAACAATACAGCAATATAAAAATGTTTCAATTTATAAATGTAATGTATACACCAATGTAACAGTATATTAATGTGATATCATTTTGTCCAACATCTAAGGTATGGTATATGTACTACAAAGATTCAGGACGTAAATAAATAAATAAATAAATAAATTTATGATGGTCCTCTGGACATTACAAAAGACAGGACATGGTTCTTAATAGGGTATGTGATCAAGAATGACAATGTATGATCTGCAATGTGCACCCATGTTGGCACAAGGTTGGTAAAGAGTTCCTGTGTACGATGTTCCATTCCTCCACAAGTGCAGCTAATAATAGCTAGATGCTCGTTGGTGCATGTGGCGATGCTGCAATGCATCTCCCCAACATCTTCGATAGGGCCTAAGTCAGGGGAACATGCAGGACAGTCCATTCTTCAGATATACTTGTATTCCAAGATCTCCACATGCACTGTTTGATGCAGTTAGGCATTGCCATCCATATAAACGTAGTCATGGCTAAATGCACCCATGCAAAACCAAACATTGGCAAGAAGTACAGTGTTGCAGTGGTGTTTTCTGGTAAGTGTACTTTGTTCAAAGATTTGAAGGCAGTATGCCCTTGCAACATTGTGCCTCTTACGTCATAACAACTAGACTACCAAAATGATGATGTCAGGCAGTGATTTTGAGATGCATTAGTGCTCTCACCAAGAGGTCACGCGTATTGCATACGGGAACATTGTTGAACACGATCAATTTGGTGGTTGAGGTTTTACGGCGTCATACATTTACAGGTCAACATCTTTGTGGCACTATGCCTTCTAGACATCTGCCTTTCCAAGAGTGCATTTGGCCCTGAATTCATATTTATGGAAGACTTTGAAGGTCTGCATCAAACAGCACAGGTGCAAGAGCTGTAGATGTGAGAAGATATTTGACCAGTGGGATAGCTTCTCCATTCCCCTGCTTTAATTCCCATGTAGCATGGGTGGATGTGTTGGGGAGACATATTGCAGCACATCCATATGCACAGTCAAGTGACCTGCAATTATCGACAATACTGATGAATGGAAAGACCTACCATAAGAACTACATACCAAGTGTGAGGGCAGTATGTCACCACATTACAGGGCACACATTGTCATCCATGGTGATCACAAGATATGTGTGCAGCCTTTTGTCATTTCTAAGAGTTCTGCTTGAAACTGAATATATAAATATCAGTTACGACAAATTAAAGTTCACTTAACAATTCTGTAAAATTCCTTTTCTTAAGAAAACACATTTAATCTCAAACTAAAGTGTATAATTTTACCTCTTAAATTGACAGTCACTTGACATCATAATGCGAACACGAGATTGATTCTTCAGCTTAACAACTCTCCCTAGCTCCTTCTTTTTCTTGGGTGTGGGGCAATGGGATGCACTGTCACTACCACTCCGATTCACAAGAAGAAAAAAAAAATAATTATGTCACCAAAGATTGTAAGCAATGGAATGAGTTAGATGCCAAGAAAAAACAGTTAATTACTGGTATCTACAAAAACTGTTTTTCCCTTTCTCTTGTCCTACAAAATATGGCTAGTGTGTGATAGTGGCCACCACCATCCCACAGAATATGGGCTGAGGTAGTAAATAATCTGTAGCATACCCTGTAATCTAAGATAAACTGGTATGTGGCAATCTGTTTATGAGTCTGAATGCAATCAAATTAAAAGACTGATTTATGGGGTAGTCTCTTTTCAAAGTTTCCTACTGTGAATGTACAAACGATTATGAATACAACAAAATATACTGTAAGACTGTTCCATTACCTGCCATAGGGCTAGACATACTATAGTTTCATCTCCATTTCTTTTGTGTGTAATTTTTCGAAATGAGATCTTAATTCCAGCTACTTCATGCATGTGTAAGCTTCACTCGCTGTGCACAACACTTCAAAAAAGAAGCAGGATATGTGGTAAGCATTTTCATGCAGCAAAGCAACTTACACAATATTAACAAAGGAATGGCATCCATTATAAGCATGTTCTTAAATAAACTGAGAGATTACTGTTAATGATACATGAACAACATTACATTGAATCATATTATATTGATTACTTTTCTTGCCTGTCCTTTGTACACTTCTGTGTTTTTGTGTGTTTTGAGAGTCATCACAAGTCTGACACTTGCAGTCAGTGGCACATGCATTTTCCATAAGTTATGACTTTGGACAAAATCTTTCTACAAACACTGCATAACATTACACATTTGATATGTAATTATATCACGTGAGCCAGAATAATCTATACAATGTGCCACTCCAAACAGAATGGTTTCATTTGCTGATTGTAACTTCAGTTGTCATTGGATAACTACGAAATGGAGCAAATATCTTTGGAGTGGAATGTATTTTAGACTGATGAAATAAGCATGCCATCAGCAATCCTTTCACAACTGTAGTTCTGGCCGACTCTGGCATTCACTGCTGCAATCATTCATCTTTTCTTGTTACTGCTGGTGTATCTAATGAACTAAAAGAATTAAGTGTGTGTATTACTTTACATTAAACTACATGAAACATAAGAAAATAAGAAAATTTCAGTACAGAAAACTACACTGAAACATCATAGTTACAAAACTTGGCTTGAGGACTGAAGCACTTTAAAATATCTTCATTAGGGTGCATAAACAGTGGAAACAATCAACTCTGTCCATTCATTGGGGCCTCTGTAGGGATCACAGGTTAATGTTTTGAGTACTCTTTACTGGGATCCCTTCTGTGTGATGGTGGACAGTTTTCAAATTCAAGAGTGAGGAATGTCCATGGTGCACTGGTATATTTTTGACTAGGAGCCATCTTTGTAATTGTTCCTACAAAGCACTTCCATTAGCTGGTTAATGCTATAAATATTAACAAGCTGACAGTAAAGTATTAGTCCGACTTGTAAAATCTGGGAATCTAATAACGTTTTCCCAGCATTTTTTTTCTGTTGCTCCTATCATAATCACTATCCTTTCCCTTGTAGTACAGAGTTTTGACTTTCCAACCACTACCACAGGTTTCAACATAAATTTTCAAAATCATATATGTGGAAAAAAAATTGTGTTCTTGCTCATGCTTAACCTGTAGGGTAATGCATAACAAAACTGTTTTGCACCGTAAATGCCTTTGGGTTCATTTAGAAATATATTTGGCATTTTTAGTTCTCCTTTCATAATGGTTTCACAATGTTTCATCACTTGAGTGATGGAGAGAGTGTTGTAGCTGGAGCAAATGTTTGGCTGGGGTTTTGGTTCCAGTGAAAGATTTTTAGAATCATACCGAGGAATGTGGAGTAGAATGTGCCATAGGCTGCTTTGGTCATTTTTGACTGTCTTTCTTGTTTTGAGTCATTGGTGCAGCTTTTGTAAATGTGAAGTAAAATACTTTATAGCTGTTTGGGATAACTTGTTCATTCTTCAGTTACAGAGATATAAGGTGAGTAAAATCAACATATTTTGAAATGTATCACATAAAACAAGGACTCATCTGTCCATGTGTCATCAGTCATGGAAAATCTTGCACCTTGAAACAGGAGGTGTTCTTGTACCTTGGTGATATTTGCCAACTGAGTTTCTTTAACATTTAAATAATTTTCCTGTCTTGAAACTGGAAATTGGTATTCGAAATATGGCAGGTATTTCAACATATTTTTCACATGTAACTGATTTTTGATGTACTGCTTCATAAAATGATAATGCTTACTTATTATTGGAGTATTGCGGATTAATAATGTAACACACACCACCAAATACAATAATTATGATTTTTTCCCAAATATATAACTTTTAAATTTTGATAGGATATTTGCCCGCAAAAGATAAAGGTCCACAACTCAATTCATCAAACAGTTATAACCATCCAGGAAGTTTCATATCAGCACACACTTTGCTGTAGAGCAAAAACAATGTTCTGATGTAGTTTGATAATGTTTCCGAATTTGTAAATTGTGAAAAATTTTGTCAAAATATAATTTTCAAGTGGTCATGCAATTCAATAACCTCATTTAATTGGTTTGACTTAAACATTGACTTTCACTTATGTGCTTTTGCAAACAAAAATTGGTTGTGGATGAAGGTATCACAGAAAGAAAATCAGGATCTAATTTCAAATAAAATGACAATGGTAGGCTTGATACAGATACTAAAATTGGTTTCCTGGAAGAAAAAAAATTGTGACGATGATTTGCAAGATTAATTCTTCCAATTTCTGCAGAAACAGCATAGATTGATTGAGAACTCCATCTGACCTGCATGGCTGCAGGTATATCTGCATACTAAGCGCAAGCCACTGCACAGTGCTTCATGGAGGGTACATTATACCACTACCACTGGTTCCATTTTCTGTACAAGTCTCAGATAGAGAGAGTGGAAAGTGAATGATATCTTTCTCCATATCTGTCCTAAATATTGTTTTATGGTTCCTATATGAAATATTTTTTGGCAGCAGTAGGATAGTTCTGCATTCAGCTTCAAATGTCAATTCTCTTAACTGTCATATTCTTAAAAATGCATGTCTTGTTTCCTCCAGGGTTTCCCATTTGAGTTCCCAAAGCACCCCCGTAACACTTGCATGCTGATGAAACCTGCTAGTAACAAATCTAGCACCGCGCCTCTGAATTTCTTTGATGTCTTACTTTAGTCGGACCTGGTGCAAACCCCATTCCCTAGAACAGTACTAAAGTGTAGGTAACACTAGAGTGCTATTTGCAGTCTTCTTTACAGATGAACCACACTTTCTTAATTGCTCCAAATAATCCAAAGCTGACCATTTGCCTTCCCTATAGCAATCTTCACAGGTACTGTGGGATGCTTTGACTTGCAAAGTCTGGTACCATTTGACAAGAACAGTAAGTAACCTTTTCATAGTAATAGCATTCTCATTTTTCATGCTTTTTAGTTAAATATCTGATGTTACAAACCTCTGGAACATGAAATAATGAAAAATAATATGTGGAAAAATTGTTACTATTAAAGTGCATTTATAAAAAAAAATTAAAAATAGCACAACATTATGCAATGTATTCTACAGGGCATTTATTATGGGTTGTCTGTATGTTGGGGTGCAATATACAACAGCTATGGTGACAGAGACCATATTGGATTTCAGTTACTTGTTTCAGATGGTGAGAGGATTATGTGTGACATCATTCTGAACTGTCTCTTTCTCAGAAATAAACATGTGAAATCCGTTATAAGAAACCTTTATGCTTTCAAAAACCATTTGTAATGGATCAAATCAAACCTTTATTTGTGTAGGAGTTATGACCTGTTAAAATTTGGGACACTTGGCAAAGCCAGCATTGCAGTATATGCTCAATAAGACCTCCATTGTGCCAAACCATTCTTGCCAGTCATGCTGCACACATCATAGGATCTGTGGGTCTAGCTGTGAGACCAGGGCACCATGGTGGCCTTCTGATAAAATGCCTCCTATGTATCCTGTGACCTACAAACTCTTTTAGCCAAAAACAGTCTGACTTCAGTGGCGTATTGGGAAGGTGCCCAGTCTCATTGGAAGGTGGTTGGGGAATCACCCTCTGATTCATCAGTGTTGGAAGCACATAACCATGGAACATATTAAGATACCTTACCCCATTCAAGGTTCCACCAATGAACACCGGACCAACGATTTTTGTCCCAAATCCCACATAAAATCATCAATTTTTCACCACCAGCACTTTTCAAGGGGTCCATGCACAAGGGTGTTTGCATCTGACAAGTAATAATAATTTTCTTCCCCTTTTAAATAAAAATTAACTTTGTCATGGAACAACACCTATCATATAAAGTGCAGATTCCTATTACACCGATCAAACGCCCATTCTACAAATTGCACCTGCCAGTCAGGGTCACCCTCAGATCTGATGCTGAGACTGTAGCTTATCTGGTGTCAAAGTCTTAAGCTGCATCTATTGCAAACACACCATTGGCACCTGTATATTTCCGACAACCTGTTTGTGTCAAAATTTCTGTCACTGTCCCTTCATCAGTGGTTGTTCTTGGATTTCAATGCATGGCTTGTCAAGTAACTTGGACACTGTCCTGTGTGAAACACCATTTCTCTTAGGATGCTGGGCATTGAAGAAGTCACCAGCAATCATTCTGATACTTCATCCACCTCTCATTAACAGAATTTCATTGTGTCCCTACTGTGTGCCATTGTGAATCACCTGTAACAAAAAGTGGAATTGATCACCTCCTAGAAGTTTCAAACTTTAACAGGCAATAACTTCCAAACACAGAGACCGCTGAAGAGAGACTTCACATGTGTGTTCTTGATAAAGAGGCATTTCAAAATGATGTGCCACATGAATGAAACCCTCGATACCAGGTACCCACACAACTCGGAAACCTGATACTGCATATTTCACTTTGACTATATGGCAGATAAAAAGGACACTCACAGTGGTTGACACCAACACACACTGAAACCATCAAATCTATGTTAGATAGGGTAAGTAAGTGTTTGCATAACGAAGTCCACCATAAAACAAACAAAAACTCTCCCATATAGTACAAAAGCCATGACCAACCAACAATGGTAAACCAATATATGTGACACCTACCAACCACTGTCTAACAGCTGCCAAATACTAACAAGAAACTATTTGTGATTAATGGAAAAAATCGTACACTATCAGTCGAAATATCTGTAGGTAGCTTATCGTACATGATTGCTTAGTTCAGTGCAACAAGCAATAACTAGCTCATAAATTCCTTTATCACAGACAATGAAATTGATATCCACCCCTTGTCCTGAAAATGTATTCTGCCACTTTTGGTCAGTTTCCATCTTTCCTTCTCACAGCCTTCACAACAGAGCTTTTTGAGTTGGGTGGATGAGAAATCTGAAGCCAAAAGATGGAAAGAAAACTTCTAAAGCAAAAATAAACAGTGCAGCCACTGCTGACTAAAACAAATAAATAAAGAAAGAAAGAAAGGAAAAAATCTAGAACCATCTATTACATTGAAACAGGCAAAGTAATAACATGACATGTAGTTTGTTTTTTATAGTTACTGTCAAAGAAAATATTCTGAAAGAGCACACTATTATACAAGTTGTCTCAGAGTTTTAATGAATGAACAGTATACACACATTATTCATTTTGATTTTGTATGCATCACATGTTAAAAAGAACATCAATTAAAATGTGAACACAATTTATTAAACCTTACAGCACTGAAAAATACAATTTACAATAAATATAAGAGAGTTCACATGCTACGGCTGTGAACTCTGCAAAGCAAGGATTTTGCAGGTGCCTGTATGACCTCAGTGCCCTGCCCTACTCCACTCTGCAGAGAAGAAGAAACACAAGTCCCAAGAGAAGGAGCCTCAGTGCCCCAGGAGGTGCCATCTCCCCCCTTGCAACCTGAGTCTGGCATCTTATTGATGTCACCCCATCCTTGTCAGTGACGACCACTGACCAAGTGACAAGACGTCCTGTCAGCTTCTTTATATCGAACCTGTAATCTTGCCATACAATCATCCAGTGGAATTGCAAACAGATACTATTGCCACCTACCGGAAATAGATTGCAGAATAGGAGGAGACAAGGCATTGTCTTGCTCTTCAAGAAATGTGCGTTTTTGATTACTACTATCCAGCATTTCATGGTTATCAGGCATTCTGTCAGAACAGTGCCAGCCACCATGTAGCATCTGGCGGGGCCTGCAATTTGGTTCACTCCAATGTCTTCAGTGATTGGATACCTCTATGTACCAATCCCTCAATGTTGACCTCCATCCAGATAGGCACTTCCTTACATTGAACTGTCTGCCATAATACAGCAACTACTGTCTCTGTTTCTCCTCCTTTTGGACTTAAATGCAAACCACCTGCTGTTTCCTAAAACTGTGCTGGTTTCTGTAGATGAGCTTCTCACAGTCTAGAAAGGTCATTATGTCTGAACATAAAATATGTTCCATGCCTTTAAAACAAATCGATGTCAGTGAAATGGGCTGGTAATTATGGGCATCTGATTTTATACCCTTTTTATAGATTGCTATGACCTGGGCTTACTTCCAGTCCTGTGGAACTTTCCATTGTTCCAATGAGCTCTGGTAGATGATGGATAAGAATGGAGCTATGTTTGTAGCATAGTCAACATAAAATCTTACGGGGATATGGTCTGGGCCAGATGCCTTCCAGGTGTCTAAGGATCTTAACTGTTTTACAATCACAGATACACTTAACACTATCTCAGCCACCCTTGCATTTGTTCAACAATTGAAATATGGAATGGTGCTGCAGTACTCCACCATAAACGAGATTTTGAAAGCTAGGTTTAGAATTTTGGCCTCTAGTTTGTCATCATCCATTAAATTACCCACACTGTCATCAAGATAAAGTATTGAATTATTTGTGGTGTTCATAGATTTTATGTATGACTTATAGAATCTGCAGATTAAATATTGCTTTCAAATTCGTTAAACAATCTCTCATTGACGTTTTGACAGCTGCTTTCATTTTACATAATTTCTGTTTGTCAGCAGGGCAGAGACTACGTTTAAAATCACTTTGCAAAATTCTCTGCTTTCTCAGCAACTTCCTAACATGTTTGTTGATCCAAGGTGGCTTCTTTCCCTCTCCTATATTTTTGCTAGGCACATATTTCTCTAGCATATGGTGGACAATACATTTAAATTCCGACCAAAGATGCTCAATATCTTTGTGTCCTGTGGTGAATGTTTGGAGCTGACTATGAAGATATTCATTAATGACACTTTTATTGGCTTTCCCAAATAAAAAGACTCTATGCTGTTTCTTTGGTTTTTTTTTTTTTTTGCAACTTCCACTGACATAAAAGCCACAATGAATTTACGGTCACTAATACCTTCTTCTAGATTAACTTCCTCAAAAATATCAGTTCTTTTTGTTGCCAAGGTATCTAATATGTTCCCATCTCAAGTTAGTTTTCTAACCAACTGCTCAAGGTTGTATGTTGAGAGGGAACCTAGAATAACTTGACACGAGTCTTTGCTTCTGCTCCCTGTGATAAATGTGTAATTTTCCCGGTCAATGGACGCCAGATTAAAGTATCCACCTATAACTAATGGATAATTTGGATATTTATTTCCTATGTACTCAAGATTTTCCCAGAAATTTTCTGAAATGTTTGTTGAGGATGCTGGTGGTATATAAAATATCCTAATACAATGGTTACTCCTTGTCTAATCGACAGCTTGATCCAGACTATTTCAGAGTCTGACCCAGTATCGATCTCAACTGCATTTAAACAGCTTTTAGCTGCAATGAACACACCACCTCCCATAGCATCAGTCCTATCCTTCCTAAACATTGTCCAATCAGAGTTCAAAAGTTCACTGCCATTTATGTCTGGATTCAACCAGCTTTTGGTACCTAATACAATAATCGCCTTACTACTGATTATTTCGGAGAGTAACTCGGGAATCTTGCTACATACACACTTCCACAATTTACTAACATGAGATTTAGCAAATTTAAATCTTTTGGAATGACCTGTTTAGGCCAACTAACAATTTTTACAGTTGGCACACCCACACCAGTGTCATGAACTGGTAACTTTTCAGGCCAACGGTTTATTTCCAATGGGAAGGAACCAATTCCAAAAACTCCCATGTGCATGCCAAAAGTACTGTGCTATCCATGTAGCTGCTTCCTGTGTGGAGGGCACCACTTATCTATCAAGGGGAGTCCTACAACCTTCCACCTCATAGCATAGGTCAAGGAATCTACAACCATTTTCATCACAGAGGCGACGTAGCCTCTGATTTGATTCTCCACCCGACTCCAAACCAGAGGACCTCAGTCCACCCTGGGTACAATACTGCAATTCGTCAGCTCGGCTTCCAGTCTTCGAAAGATGGAGGGCTCCTTCGCCAATTTAGCTAGCCATCGAAAGGACCCAAGGATTTCTATGGAACCCTGATGACTGGCATTGTTGGTGCCAACATATGCAACAATCTGCAGCTGTCTGCACCTCACACACTCGATAGCCACTGGAAGAGTCTCTTCCACATTTTGGTCAAGGCCCCCCAGCAAGCACATTGAGTGAATTTTAGACTTCTTACCCAACCTAGCTGCTATGTTCCTGAGGAGCTCCATGACCCGCCTAATATTGGAGCTCCCAATAACTAACAAACCCCTATCCCCACATGCCCGTCCGCACCTTCCTGAAGGAGCGGCCACTATCCTGGCATAAGATGCATTCTGATCCAGCTCAGCCTCGCCCCCCCCTCCCCTCCCCCCCCCCCCCCCCCCCCCCCCCGCAAGCATCAGATAGCAGACAGAAACTATTAGTAAAGCGCATGGGATTTGGCACGAGCCTGCGTCCCCCGTGCAGCCTTCACCTCAAGGCAAGAGACCTCGACACAGTCTACCGCCCACACTGAAGTGAGAGTGGGCCAGCCGGCTCAGTTGCACCTGAGGCGGCTCAGTGACAGAGAGTTGTGACATCCCCCCCTGCATATCTAGTACAGCAGAGGCTGCCGCAGGCACCTCATCCCCACCACAGCACAAGGTGGCACTATGGACCCTGTCGACTGTCGTCATGAGGTCCACAAAAGTGTCGGCTTGCTCGTGCTGTCAGTCTGTGAAGTCCAATGCAGAGAAATGGTCGGCGGTGCATACTACCGACACGGGGGCCAACCGGGCTGAGGCATCACATGGCAACACAGTCGAAGAGGAGCTTCGAGTCAGCAAAGGAGAAGACCGTGTGCCTCTGTTGGACTACTTCGAGCCTCACCAGTTAGCAGAGGAAGACTCACGTGGTGTTTGGTTGGAGGGACATAGGAAGTTTTGACAAGAGTACTCCTCCTGTCCTTTCTGGTCTGCCAGTTGTGTAGCTGGTGGCTTTGCCTCTCGCCTCTCGAGGCGAGAATTTGAAGGCTCGTCGCACAGCTGGATGGGGTGACGCGGTGATGTTACCTCGACACTGGGTGATTTCACAACCTCATACTGTATTTGAGGTTGCACATCTACATGGCCATGTCCTTTGTGGAGCGAGGGATAACGAGAACAGAACTAAAAGTGCCAGATGGGAGTATGCAGGGTTGGTCACTGACCGATAACTTGAGCCCAATTGGACAATGCACTTTTTTCTTTACCCAGATCTCCTGGACAGCCCACACATCAACATATGTGGGACAGTCCTGAGAGGAGGTGGCACGGCTGCCATTGCATTTGATACAGAGGGGAGAAGGAGGCGGACAATCACCCTTGTGTTCATCCCTACCATTTGGTTGGGTGTCAGAAAGATGTTCTAGTATGGTTGAAATGATGACACTGATATCAGTGCATCAGGTTTGGAATGTACAGTCAGAGTGTAATAAATACATAGCCTGCCCTGATCTTGGACTGAAGCACCACTATATCAAAGGTGAGAATAATAGTGCTTGAGGGCACTAAGGAGGAATCTGCCTTTATCCTCATATGATGGACAGGAAAGACACCCTGATCAAAGAGGTAAGACTGGATTTTGACCTCGATCAGTCCATCAAGCAGCCTAGTATAAATAACACACTATGGGAAGAATTCAGAGTTCCGTGGGCCTTGACAGAAACTGGATAGCTACGGAGAAGCGAGGCAGTAAGCAGTTGTTGTGCTTGAGAAACCGAAGTAGTCTACAAATGCAAAGTGCCATTCCATAAACGAAAGCAGGATTTTACAGGGCCGGCAATGGCATTGACACCTTTCTGAATAATAAATGGATTTGCCATTGCAGAGGCCTGACACTCTTTAGTACATGAGACCACGAGGAACCGTGGTGCAAAAATGGTTCAAATGGCTCTAAGCACTATGGGACTTAACTTCTTAGGTCACCAGTCCCCTAGAACTTAGAACTACTTAAACCTAACTAACCTAAGAACATCACACACATCCATGCCCAAGGCAGGATTTGAACTTGTGACTGTAACGAAACCGTGGTGCAGCTGTAAGGGTCTGTGAATCATTAGTCTCATTCTGTTTATGTTCGTTAGATGTCGATTTTGAAGATGATTAGCTCATTGCCAGTGAATCCCCACGATTGCCAGTATCTCCGTTGGTGCAATCCTCCCAACTGAGGGTCCACTTCACAAGGGGGGTGCACCCCCCAGGGTGCTTGTTCAGTCCTCAGGTCACACCTCCCAAACACCTGACAGAGGGACCAATTGGCAATTTGGGAAGGTAGCAGCTCAGGCAATCACACCTGTCTGGGCCTGATCTGTACCCGGTGGTATGTGAGAACCCTACTTGTTGACCTGGGGCTGGGAATTATGCGTTACTCAGTCACCTGTTATGTGTCACATGTGGGGGCCAGCCTTCAGGAGCGCACAGGGGGTAGGATGAAGAAAAAGAGAGACCTCCCAAATGCCAAAGCGGAGAAACGAGGAGAGAAGGAGGGAGGATAATCAGGTGGTAGCTGTCATGAGAAGTTGAGTTCTTCCCGAGATTAAGGACAGGAATAACTGTACCATCTGGCCATTATGATGGGAAAGCACCCATGAGCCAAATATGGTTGAAGACCCTGAGGAGATGTTGCCTCTGGGGAACAACCATGGCTTGGATCATCTAACGGAATCCAAGTCTTGGGGCCATGTCTCTTTAAGAGATAAGAGCCTGCAAGAATTCTTGTTCAATAGAGGGTTCATTATAGGGCTCAGCATGGTGCGGGTTGAAACAGATGGGGGTCTGCTAAACTTGGATTTTCTGCTGGAGAAATGTAGCAGGATAGGAAGAGGATGCTGATGCAATCGTGAAATGTGTTGCAAGGTGTTCTGCAAGGACGATCAATTGTTGCACAGAGTACCTTGAAGGTTAAGACCCTGTAGAGTTGACTGACACTGGCAGCTCAGAAGGCTACGGAGCACGGACAAAACCTGCAACAAAGAGAGGCATGTCCCATGGGAAGAAACAAAGTGCTCCCAGTATTCCTTTTTACTCTGCTTGATAAGGTAATGAGCCTTAGCATGCAGACACTTAAAAGCAAGGAGCTTGGTCTGTGAAGTGTATCATGTAAATTGCTGCAGCACCCATCGGCAGTCCTGGACAGTGACTGCTATGCATTTGGTCCATTGGTCGATGACAAGAGGGTCCTGTGGATAGGGGCACAGCAGTGAATAGTGACAGATGCCTTGCAGTGCAGCATCAATGCCATTTGAGAAGGAGGCATCCAAGTGCTCAACCAACTTATATAAAGAACAATTGGCCTTGCAGAATGCTCAACATGGGGGCCTGTCTGTCTGGCAGCACCAGAGAATGATAGGATCACTGGAAAGTAGTCACTATAACAAAGGTGCTCATGGGATGACCAATGTAGGGAAGCTGCGAGAGCAGGGGAGGAGATTGTGATATCTATAGTAGCAAAGGTGCCATGGGCAGCCCTCAAGTGGGAAGGGGAACCATCACTGAGTAGACAAATCAAAGTCCATAATAAGTTGGTCAATTACGAGAGCCCTACCCATTGAAGTGACACTCCCCCACAGGCTCTATATACTGGCTCCCAGGCTGATGGCATATTTCTCGGCTTTTGAAAGGCAAAGGTGTTCAACTCAGTTCCGCATAGCCGCATGCTCCAAAAAAAGCGTGCTTACAGTCTATCCGTTGACATAAGTGGTTGCATGGAAATTTTTCTGTTGATTGGTGACTCAATAGAGTGCTGTGTGCGCAATGACCATATACATGAAATTAGAGAGAAGGTCGGCGTTGGCTGTAATATTGATGGTTTATTGACAGAAAAATTGATTTTCAGTCACATAGTATCATCTTCAGTGCTGTGGTGTTATAATTAAACTCATAGGCACTGGAGTCAAGTTATTATCAGTAACCAAAGCTTATGAAATGATCACAATAATTTTTCTAACAGACAGAGACCAGTGTGTCATCCTGAATGGGGAGACTTCAACAGAAACAAGCGTAACATCAGGTGTGCCCCATGGCAGCGTAATAGGTCTGCTACTTTTTACAATTTACATAAATGAACTGGTTGTGAACAAATCAATGGGGATTTGCAAAAATTAAATGAAACTGGCAGTTATCTCTCAATATTAGTAAGTGTAACCCACTTTGTATAAGAAAGCAAAAATCCCTTTATTGTATGAGAACAAAATAAATGTCCAGTCTCGGGCAGCGGTAATAGCTGTCAAGTATCTGGGTTGACTGTTTGAAATGATCTGAAATGGAATGATTAGATTACACATGTAACAGGTAAGGCAAATTCTAGATTGCAGTTTATTGGTTAAATCCTGAAGTGATGCAGTCCTTCAACAAACAATATTGCTTACAATACTATAGTTTGTCCAGTCTAAAAGTATTGTTCATCTTTATGGGACCCTTACCAGATGGGTCTGATTCATGAGAGTGAGGAGGTCCAAAGAAGAGTGGCAAGATTTGTGAGTGGTACATTTAGCCATTGCAAGAGTGTTACAAATGTCATAGAAAATCTGAAGTGGGACACACTTGCATATAGACGACATGATAAACAGAAGGGGCTGCTCACTAAATTCCAAAATCCTATCTTCGCTGAGGATGTAGAGTGTATATTATTACCAGCAACTTTCATGTCATGAAATGCTCACCATTCAAAGACAAGGGAAATTAGAGCTCGTACTGGGGCATTCAGACAGTCATTTCTCCCTCATGCGATCCGCAAATGGAACAAGGGGGAAATATGACTTTGGCACAAATAGTGCCCTCTGCCACACACTGCTTGGTGGCTAGCAGAGTATGTATGTAAGTAGATGTAGAGCAGGATGCTCCTACTTCTGTGCCCAGTAGAGGGAATCCTAGCAGGCTGTCTCTTGGCAGCTGCCAATGTGACACCTCTTCATCTCTTCCTCATCATGACTCTCTCCTCCAATGAAACGTTCATGGTCTTTGGTCCCACAAAGACGATTTACAGCTACTTTTAGCATCACAGTGTCCCCTTGTACTCAGCCTTCAGGAAACTAAATTGCATCCTTACGACAGCTTTGAGCTTTCAGATTTCTTCCCGGTTCATTTTGACCTTCCCCATGAGGCCGGCATTCCATCTCATGGGGCCGTCATGCTGCTCATACATGTGATGTTCTTAGTCAACTCCTCTCCCTGACTACCCATTTTCAAGCTGTTGGAGTTTGCCTTTTCCTTCCTCATCTGACTTTTTGCCTCTGTACTATTTATGTGTGCCATCCCTCGATGTCACCAGGGCAGACTTACTTCATTATAGCACAGCTACCTCCCACTTTTCTGCTACTTGATGCCTTTAACACACATCATCCCCTTTGGGGTTCTCCCAGAATCTGTCAGAGAGGTGCCCTCTTGGCTGATCTTAATGGACTCAGCCTCTTCTGCATTAACTCTGGAGCACCTCCCAAGGAGGTCGACAATTGTTTTGTATGGTATGTGTGTGGTTAACATGGGACCACAAGCTTGTGCAGCTGTCTTTCCTTTCCAGGCTGTATGCCTTCTCTTTCCCTTCCTGTCCCACTCCCCCCCCCCCCCCTCCACCCTTCTGCCCATCCCTTCCCTGTCTCCCTCTCTTTGGGAGTATGTTTTGCACCTACATCCAGAGGCGGACATGTGTGAATGAATGAAGTAGTTTCTCTTGTAGTTTGTCCTTCTCTTTCCTTGATTCTTTTCTTTATCTTCTTTCACACTGCAACATTTGAGAATTCTTCTCTTCTTTCCTTATCTTCATTTGTCTGCTTTTCTTTCTTTCCTCCCTGTACATGTCTGAAGGCCGACCCACACATTCCCATGCGTTGCCGGTAATGGGGTATTGCATAATTATGTGCCCAGGGTAGGCACGTAGGACATGTACATACCCCCTGGTAGTGGCCAGGCCCAGCAAAGGCTGCTTACCTGGTCTGGGACCTTCCAAATGTGCCAATTTGTCCCTCCATCCAGTTCTCAGTAGGTGTGACCAGAGGTGTGGACAGTCACCTAAGGCGGTATTGCCCTCAAAGAGGGCACCCATTAGGAAGGAGTGCACCATCAGAGATGCCAGTAATCATGAGCGATACTTTAGTAGTTGTTTCTTCTACATCTACAACTTCTGCTCGCAAGAGAAAGATAGATGAATATCAGACACAGAAAATTCTTATATAAGTGCCAAATTTCCAAGTTGTTTCTTGGTCTGACAAAGATCAAGATTTCTCAACAGTAAACCCTTTCATTATTCAGAAAGGTGTCGATACAGTTGCAGGTCCTGTAAAGTCTTGTTCCCAGTTACGAAATGGCACCTTGTTGTTAGAAACAGACAGTGCCCTCCAGACACAAAAATTGCTTTGAACTACACTGCTACATACCTTCCAGGTGGAAGGGCACCATTTGTTAAACTCATCACACAGAGTGGTTTATACCTGATAACTCAATAGATTATGCAATTAAGGCATTCAAAATTACTTGTCTGATCTGGGAGTTGAACCATGAATTTCCTTTTAAACCCTTTTCTTAAGAATTTACTTTACTTACTAGCGATTCATCAAGAACATTAACACATTTAATCACACTATGTGAACGTGGAAATAGTTGCCAGTGAGTAACTGATGAAAACAAATCAAATTTCTTTCAAAAAATGGAAATTTTATTCCTAAAAGCCTTTTTTTTAAAAAATAGATTTAAAATTATAATCATAAAGCATCCTCTAAAGATCAAGTTACAATTTATTCAGCGCCAGAAAGAACAAATTTTTGACAGTATGGGCTTTCGGGCTGAGAACCTTGCCGCTCCCTTTTGACACGGCCGTAATCATGACCGCTCACAACAACGTCTGAAAGACTACACTGGTGCAAATCTGCAACACACCAGATTACTTTAAACTAAAAATTTTAACTCGCACAAGCACATAAACTATGATGGGATGGTGGCAACTTTATATACAAAAATGACTATTTAAATAAAAACCCATGAAATGCAGTCTTACATAAAATATACAAGGTTAGCCAAACATGCTCTACATCATACATATAACACCTATCAAGATGATAGGCAAGATAAAAACATATTTCAGGAATTCAGCCATTAGACTTCAAGCAATAAATTTGTTAACACTGAATCCGACAAACCTGACAGAGGCAGCTATTAACATACGGCAGACTGACAGACAGACACTAACTGCCTAACAAATGTGGACGAGAGACAGACAAGCAAGCTGGGGATGAGAGACTGACCAAGAAAACAAGTAGAATTTAACAAGTAAATGAAACAACATATCACGTATCACTAACTTCTAATAAACTGTGATGTCTGGCAAAGACCTGGCACAGCAACCCCAAAACACTCACCCAAACCATCCTCTGCCAGCCGCTTCAACGGATGCATTAAGGCATGCCGATCTCCTGTCTCACAGCGTCGCATATAGCACCGGCCAGACCATTGTGATGGGTAGACTCCTGTTGCTCTCATGCTGGCCGCAAAGCCACTATCCTTCGCTATATGGTGCAGCCCACTGGACTCACGTGGCGACCTCACATGCACTGATGCTCAAGGCGGGCAAGTCATCTTGTGTCTCAGTGTGCGACCGACCAACTGAACGGTCCAACCGCCAATGACCGTTGCCTGAACAACTTGAGCAGACTAGCGTGCAGACTCAGATGCAGGAACTCAGCCCCGACCAGGCGACCACTAGCTGAGTTCTGTTACTGGCAGAGTGGCAAGACTCTCGTTTTGCTGGCTTTAAAGTTCGATCCAAATGACAGACATAATAGCACTCCAAACAACAGACACACACTGACTGCCCCACACTGACCCAGCTGACCAACTGCTCCCAACTCGCCCCATAGTGAGCTCATAGAGCCCCTTAAATGCACATGAACAGGCTACCTCTCCCCTTTCCCACCAGAGGGGGAAACTAAAGCTGCGATTGCCACAGCGGTGCCACCGCCAGAAACGGAGGGCAACTGCTTCACACTATGCACTGCAGCACGCTCTTCAAAACAGCAATTTTTACCAAGGCTCAGGAGTAATTGCCATACATCAAGTTCTGAAAAGTGCTGAAAAGGAATTGGTACTGACCTGCACTCTCTTCTTGACATTTTATGGAGTCCAACTTCCATCTAGTATTAAAGTGGGATATGAGATAATTTCAGTTTGCTCTTACATCCCCAGCTGGCCGCAGTGGCCAAGTGGTTCTAGGCGCTTCAATCCAGGACAAGCAACTGCTACGGTCGCAGTTCAAATCCTGCCTCGGGCATGGATGCATGTGATGTCCTTAGGTTAGTTAGGTTTAAGATATTCCAAGTTCTAGGGGACCGATGACCTCAGATGTTAGGTCCCATAGTGCTCAGAGCCATTTTTTTTCCCTTACATCCCTAACCATACACGTTGCTATCAGTGTCAGAGATTTAATCATACCAGCCAGTCACTTTCCAATACGGCCAAATGCGATACCTGTGGGAGGGATACCCATGAGTGTGATTATCCACACCCATCCGCTCGCAGCATCAACTCTATGGGTGACCACGGTGCTTCCTTTAGAGTTAGCCCAATTTTTAATGATGAACAAATTATTCGGGAAACCCAGTGAAGGAAAAGGTATCTACCTTTGCTGCTTGTAAGTTATTCACCAGTAGAAAACCCATTGTACTGCCAGCAGGTAAATATATGACTGTCCTCTACCTACTAAAGAGATAGCCATGCAGACTTATGATCTGACCTTTAATGCCACAGTCGTCCAATCAGCCAGCCCAAAGATCCCCTGTTCAACCTCCCACTATTACCTGCTCACTCTAAGGCTCCAGTCCACAGCTCATTGTCTAGTGCCTTGCATTGCTACCTCTGTAGCACTGATACCAGTGTTTGATTCCTGGCCACGTTGGGGATTTACTCTGCCTGGGACTGGGTGTTTATGTTGCTCTCATCATTCCATCATCATTCATGATAGTGGCTACACTGAACTGTCTACAGATTGGTAATATGTACATGCACTGATCACCATTTAGTTGAATGCCCCAGAAACCAATCATCATCATCATCATCATCATCATCATCATCATCATCATCAAGGCTCCACCTTCATTGGCTCCTGCTAAATCATCCAAAACTGGCTCCCGGTGTTCCAAAACAGAGACTACTCATGAAGACTTTTTATGTACCCAGATGTCACAACTCTCAACTCCTCCTTCCTCTCAATGTCATGCTTCCAAGGAGGCTCATAAGAAACACAGTTCGTCTCCTCCTCTGTCATGGCATGTCTCACCTACAGTGCCACCCAGAGGTAGTTACCCTCAGCCTACTTGGTGGAATGAGGCATGCCATTATACAGTACATGAGTGGAGATGAACTCTTCATGTTTTCTGCCGTCATCCTACATTGGCCAATTGTATCCACTATAAGCAGTTACATGCGTGATGCTGTCGCATCAAACGCAGTAACGAGAAGGCAAGCTGGGACTTCTTTACCAGCTCCTTCAATACCTTCACTCTCTCATCAGTTGTTTGGAGTCGACTCTGACGGCTATCTGGAACATCTAGTTATTTCCGAATCTCTCGACTAACTGTTGTGTAGGATACCTTAGTGGACGCAGTCTTAATCTCTAAATCATTGTGTCGATACTTTGCTCATATTTCAAACTCTTCTAATTACCCAGCAGCCTTTCTCTCAAAGAAATTGGTAGCAGAAGAGTGACCTCTTACTTTTTTCTCTAAAAATCATGAAAGCTACAAACCCATTTTTTCTATACAGGAACTCATACATGCACTCTCCTCCTCCCGCTGCTCTGTAACTGGATGGTATCCACATCCAAATGTTGCTGCACCTATCATACCCTAGTCTGTGCTACCTCCTTCACCTTTATAACCGACTTTGGGCTGACAGTGCCTTTCCCAGAAGTTGGCTACCGTCATTCCTGTTCCAAAACCTGGAAAGGAAAACATCTCCCCTCCAACTATCGCTCAATCTCTCTCACGAGTAGTGTATGTAAGATTTTGGAGCATATGGTAAATTGCCGTTTAGGCTGGTGGCTGGAGTCCCAAAACCTTTTAACACCTGCCCAATGCAATTTCTGAAAGCACTGTTCTGCAGTTGACCATCTTTTTGCTCTCGTCACTTATATCATGAACAAATTTCCCAGGAAACGCCAAACAGTAACAATATTTTTTGATCTGCAGAGGGTTTAAGATAGCTGTTCTAGAACAGGCATCCTCTGCACAGTGTTCTCTTTGGGCTTTTGAGGTCAGCCACCTCTTTTTGTCCATGAATATATGACAGAACGCACAATTAAGGTTTGGGTTAACACTACTCTACCCCACACTTTCTTCCAAGAAAACGGGGTGCCCCAAGGCTCTGTGCTAAGTGTTGTACTGTTTGCCAAAGGCATAAATCCAATTATGGATTATCTACTTCCTGATGTCTCAGGCTCCCTCTTTGTCGATGCTTTTGCGATTTAGTACAGCTCTCAATGGATCAGCCTTCTTGAATGACACCTTCAAGGATGTCTCAATCACCTCCACTCATGAAGCATTGAAACCAACTTCTGATTTTCTCCCAGTAAGACTTTCTGTGTAAATTTTTGGCATCGTACGGAGTACTATATACCTTCCCTACATCTAGGCCCAGTTGACCTTCCATTCGTGGATATTTCCAAATTCTTGGGACTTAAGTTTGACAGAAAACTGACGTTTCATATCATTCAGTTCGCTGTCTGCGATCCCTCACAACCTCTGTGTTCTGAGTGGTACCTCCTGGGGAATGGACCGAGTGGTCCTCCTTTGCCTCTATCATGCCTTAGTGCACTCGAAATTGGACTATGGAAGCATAGTTTACTCCTGTGCACAGCCATCTATTCTTTGGCATCTAGACTGTCCACCACCATGGATTGCATTTAGCATCTGAAGCATTTTACACTAGCCCCAAGGAGAGCCTTTACTCTGAGACTACTGAACATCTGCTGTCAACTCAGCGCGCTGTCCTTCTGAGTCGTTTCACTTGTCATTTGTCTTCCATACCTGCTCATCTGACCCATGCCATTTTTTCAATGGCTCCTTGGATTTAGGGTATGCAGGCAGCTCATCCTCTTTACTACCACCACAGGGAGTGCACTTCTGTCAACTGCTACTTTAACTTTCCTTCCAATTTCCTAAAACTTTCTACAGAAATGAGGGTACGACACCACCTTGGCTTCACCCCTTGACCTGCCTTCTCCATGACCTTTTTCAGCATACCAATGATAGTACCCCCCTACAGTTTATCATCGGGCATTTGCTGCTCTAGGCACACAAATAGAGGATGTGACATGTATTTGCAATGATGGCTCCAAGACCACCTTTGGTGTCGGGAGTGCCTATGTTCTTAGCGGCACCCTGTTTAGATTTTGGCTTCCTGACAAGTGTTAGGCTTTTACTGTGGAGCTTTACCCTGTTCACCATGCTGTCCAATAAATTTTCACCATTTAGGAATACAGTATATTATATGTTTGGATTTTCTCAGCTCTCTTCTCAACCTCCAAGCTCTTTACCCCTTCACCCTCTGGTGTACCAGACCCAGGACTGCCTCCACTTGCTCTTCTTGGAGGGCATCTATGTGGCATTCCTCTGGATCCCAGGGTATGTTGGTATACATGGAAATGAGGCAGCCGATATAATGGCAAAGGCTGCAGTCTCTCTCCCTCGGCCCACTGTTCGCACGGTTCCCTTTACCGATCTACAGAGTATTTTATGTCATCGTGATGCTCTTTTATGGCACACACATTGTTCCGCACTCCAGGATAATAAATTATTGGACATTAAACCTCTTCTCTGTTCTTGTACCTCTTCCTTCCAGCCTCATCATTGGGAGGAGGTAATTTTAACTAGACTCCAGAGTGGGCACTGTCTTTTTAGCCACTGACATCTTTTGAGTGGTTCTCCTCTCCCACTTTGCCCCTACTTGATCATGGACAATGAGACACCTTTTACTTCAGTGCTGCTTCTTTAATCTGCTATGCACCTGTTTACAGCTGTCACCTGATATATCTTCCCTTTTAGCAGATGATGTGCATTCCACTGATCCCGTCCTTGAGTTTATAAGTGTTAATGAGAAGACATCAGTCATTTGAAGCTCTCTTCATGAAAAACAACCGCCTTCAATAGCACTTTTCGCCTTCCATTTTTTAGTTTCCCTCCGGCTTCAGTTTCACTCAAATTCCTCTTGATTTACATTATTGTTTTTATCCTTGAATAAGCCACAAAATGGGCACTTTTTTTACAATGGTTGTTTTGCACCATAAAACCATAATCAAAAATAAATAAATAAATAAATAAAACAAAATAAAGACTGGATCACCCACATTCCTTTCTGACTCTTTGCACATCTGTTCCCATTTGAACGTATCCTTGTGGACTGCCCAGCTTGCCCATCATCTTGAGTGGTCTGTTCTTCCTGAAACCTACTCAGGCAACCATTTCCCATGTGCCATCTGTTACTGACTCCTATCCCACCTGCATGCAAACCCAAGTGGGAGCTTACTAAGGCTGATGCAGAATGTTCCATACCTCTCACCTTACCACAACGTGTCCCAGTCCATTGGTGGTCTGAGGTGTGCCTCAACTCAATTCATGCACAGACACGTGCTCTCCGAATTATTAATTGTCATCCTACAGTGGCAAGTTGCATTCATTATAAACAGATGTATGCACAGTGTTGTTGTGTTCTTTGAGATATCAAAAAAGCTAGCTGTATTTCGTTTACTAGTTATTTTAACAGTTCTATCCCTTCCTCTGTTGTGTGAGCCAACCTCTGACAGCTCTCTGGAACCAAGATCCAATCGCCAATCTCCAGCCTAACAGCAATATTGTCTACGATGAGAATGCCTGCTACTATCTTCAATACCTGGGGTTGCCAATTTGCTGAAATTTCGAGATCTTCCCACTATCACCCTGCCTTCCTCCATCCGCCTTTACTATGGGGTATCTAGATCATGCTCTCAGTACATTCCAATCCTACACCCCAGGGCCAAATGCTGTCCACATACAGATGTTGCGGAACCTTTCTGTTGTGGGCAAGTACTTTTTCCTTCAAACGTACAACCACATTTGGGCAGAGGGCACATTTTACAGACTTTGGCATCAAGCCACTGTCATACTCATATGTGAGGCCGGTAAGGACAAAAACCATCCTTCCAACTACTGCCCCCATCTCTCTTCAGTTGTGTTTGCAAGGTGATAGAATGTATGATTCATGCCCGGCTGGTATGGTGGCTTCAATCTTGCAAATTACTAATGTCTGCACAGTGTGGACTTCTAGCATGCCATTCTGCAGTTGACCATCTAGTTACTTTGTCCACCAGTGCCATGAATGGTTTTCTGTGGAAGTACCAGACTGTTGCCATATTTTTTTGATTTGGAGAAGGCCTACAACAACTACTGAAGAACTGGTATCCTCTGTACTCTTTACACACAGGGCTTCAATGGCCCCTGCCCCGTCTCCTTCAGGAATTTTTAAAAGACAGAATTTTCAAGGTGTGTGTGGCTTCTGCCTTGTCAGACACCTTTATCCAGGAAACTGGTATGCCTCAGTGTTCTGTCATGAGTGTTGTCCTCTTTGCCATCACCATTAACCCTATAATGGCGTGTATTCCGCTGGGCGTCTCCGGCTTCCTTTTCCTTGACGATTTTGCGATTTATTGCAGTTGTTCACCCAAGTTTTAAGTGTCTGCCATTTGCTGATGGAATTCCCATTTTTTTAACTGTTTACATTCCCACTTGGATTTGCCATCTGAGTTACTGGCGAGCTGTCGACCTCATTTTAGTTTTTATGGCGAAGGCCATTTAATTTTTAGTTCTGGACCTATGTTTCTCTTTGGTGTACTTTATAGACCTTTGTACAAGTCTCTACTTTTAGCTGACTTCTCTTATGTTGATTGGGATTGATGTGTAGTCATTTTTTGACTCCTCTCTGTCTTCAGGCTCTATAGTTTTGACTTGGCCACATATGACCCCAGTTGTTTTTGCCCCCTTAAACAAAACAGTCCAATCCAATATCAAATCACTGCTAACTGAAAATAGACTGGTAAAAATTGAATCCTAAGTTCCAACAAGCTTGTCAGTTTGAGAGACATGCTGTTCTTGTTTCAGAAAAAAAATATCTCATAAATTTGTGTGGTTCAAAAGTTATTAATGAAGATATGATTTCAAGCAATCCATTTTTATACCATCACGTTTTTAAAATCTGTGTTGATAAATTTTCTCAACAGGGTGATATTCTTACTTTCAAATATATTGCAATTGGAAGGATTTATCCAAAGTTTAAACTTTTTTAAAATAAATTGTAAATGGTGACAATGGGAAACTGAAACAGTTTTGACAAAAATGTTATGATATCAAAAGAGTAATCATCATGCTTTTGCAAAATGTAGACACAAATCATTTTAAACATGAAATAATTAGTCCTAAAAGCCCAGTTTGATTCCCTTTATGTCACTCTTGTTTTCTATTAATGATTAATCCATCATTTTCTTGTTATTGGCACACAAATCACAGAGCTACAGTTTGGCATCTCGTGGAAAGGCTACAAACAGTCATGATCAACACCAGACAGGGAAGATGAGATGTGTATTCAGGAGAGGACGAACAGTGTCAGTTGCTGTGGTGAAATCCCATGTGTGAATTTTGAAGTGTGTCCCGTATGATAACTGCACAAGTCATCCAGAACTGTTAATGGGAAGACAGTAGTGTGTGAGCAGTTAGGTACTGTACTTTTATGTGATGGAGCAGAGCATAAGTACAAGTGCGTATACTATATATTCCAAGACTGAAAATTATATCTGGCATTATTCATATTATGTGTTGTGGGAATAGACTACCCATGAATAGCAACTCTGTATATGAGTGATTTAGTACACACACACACACACACACACACACACACACACACACACACACACACACTCTCTCTCTCTCTCTCTCTCTCTCTCTCTCTCTCTCTCTCTCTCCATATCCTAATGCACCACCACTGGTGACATTCTAATTTTCAGTGGAGATGCTAGGCATGTCAAGGAATGAAAATTTTTCACACTCTGTCAGCAGCAACCCACACCCTCACTTAGGTTCCTGGAGGCCATCGCATCTATTGTCTGTGGGATGCTCTCCTGGAGCCACTCCTATATACCAGGGTATGCCATTGGTGATATTACCATTCAGGTCTACAATGTTGTCACCATCTGTGGCTGCTGCTTCCAGCCGTGCCCAGATGTTGCATAGGTCCTGCAAGGGCATGTCTGCTGCTGGGGGCACGCACCACGTTCTTACATTCTCCTCCACAGACATTATTTTTAGCAATGAACTAAATGAGTTCTGAGAAGCTACTGCATATATAAATATGGCTGTTACTAGGAACTGCAGAATAGGGGAGATGGGTGACAGACAATACGTGAATAAGGAGGTGCTATGAAAGGATGGCAGTAGTGCTCAAAGACAGACAGACACACACACACACACACACACACACACACTCTCTCTCTCTCTCTCTCTCTCTCTCTCTCTCTCTCTCTCTCTCTCTCTCTCTCTCTCTCTCTGTCTGCATGATGAGTGAAATATTTTCTAATGTCCGCAAATGAGATACTATTCAGTTGCAAATCAGTCTTAATATAAATACTTTAGTTGAAACTTCCTATCATATTAAAACTGTGTGATTGACTGAGACCTGAACTCGGAACCTTTGCCTTTTCCGGGCAAGTGTTCTACCAACTGAGCTACCCAGGCATGACTCACGACCCACTCTCATAGCTTTAATTCTGCCAGCACCATGCTTCCTACCTTCCTAACTTCACAGAAACTCTCTTGCAGACCTTGCAGAACTAGCACTGCTGGAAGAAAGGACACTGCAGAGACATGGCTTAGCCACAGCCTGGGGGATGTTTCGAGAATGAAATTTTCACTCTAAAGCATAATAGTGTGTGCTGATATGAAACTTGCTAGCATATTAGGAAGGCAAAGGCCCCAAGTTTGAGTCTCAGTTTGGCACACAGTTCTAATCCGCCAGGAAGTTTCATATTAGCACACATTCCACTGCAGAGTGAAAATTTCATTCTGGAATATGTTAGTTATTGGTTGGAATAACAATGGCAACTATGCTCTTGCACAGCAAGGTAACAACAGGACAGTTAATTACAAATGACTTAATTGTCATCATTTTTTCCACTCAGTGTAGGCAAAACTCAAAGATGTACACAGGTAGCACAAACGGCAAGTACCTTGAGAAATTTACATACGAAGCTACTTAATAGAGTTGTACTTTTTGTTTTTGTTTGATTACTTTTGTGTATATTTCTTTCTTCATATCTACTCACATTTGGAGCTATTGTTAAGTTTTATTGAATTATATTGTATTTTGATAGTGAAGAATTAGAGAATTAGTGGAGAAAACGTAGACTATTATGTACAGAAATTTACACATGTTGATGTATCATATTACTAATGACTTTAGCCACAAAGGAGAGCCTTTATGATGACAATACATAAGTAATTAATAAATAAGTTGAACATTCTCCTCCAGATGCACATTCAAGTGTATTTATGTGAAATGTTTCTCAGTGATAGGACACCGTGACAGCTGAACTGCACTGGCCATTACCATGGACACTTCTTTATGCTGATGATGTGATACTGGCAGCAGAAAAGAAGCTTGATCTGCAAAGCCAGACTCAACAATGGAGCAACTGGGTGGTGCAACACAGTTTGTGCCTTAATTTGAAGAAAACCAAGTACATGATATCAGACAGACATGAAATGGGAACCATCTTAATTAATGGTGAAGATCTCACTTGTGTGAGTAAGTTTAAGTACTTGGGTACCACAATTACTGTTGATGACCAACTCACCGAAGAGGTCAACACCAGAACTCGGGCAGCCTGGATGAAGTGGCCAACAACAACTGGAGTCACTTTCAACTGCAGGATGAAAGTGCAATAGATTTTTTATTTTAAATTATTTGCCATTTGACCAGTCGCCTTGTATGGTTGTGAGTGCTGCCCAACTACAGTTGAGACAGAACGCCGCCTCACTGTGATGGAAATGAAGATGCTGTGGTGTGCGTACTGTAAGACCTTTGGTACACACACCATCAGATTATTTGACTTGTCGCTCTAACGAAGTAGACGAGTGTCAGCAATATATCTCGTGGTCTTATCATGGTGTGTTTATCTTCTGCCATTAGGTCAGACGATAGAAATGCTACTTGCACACTTAGAGTAGCAGATTGACGGTGACCAACTATAAACAGAACTTGATTAATTTTCACACACATTTATTAAAATAATAACAAGCATAAAAATAACTTAACTTGGTTCTGGAAGCTATTTACAATTGACAATCTGAAGTTCCTTTGGTCTTGGTACGTTAATCTTATTGTCACATATCTCTGATACTTGACAAAGTGTCTATACATTTCCCTTCATGGCTATGTGCAGGAATATGATTATCTTATCAGGCGCAGACTCAAACTTGACTACAGACTAATGCAGACTGAGTAATTGGATGTCTGTACACTCGTTATAATACCTCATGCGTTCAGGTATCACTGCGCGAGTGTGATCCGTGAGGAGAAAAAGTTCTACATTAGCAGCAATCTCATTGGCTGTGTTACATATTAATACGTGGATCGGCAGAAGCAGAATTTGGTCCATCTCTAAGGCAGCGCCATCTCGTAGTGCGGAGATGGACGAGCGCTGCGACTGCACTGTTGTGCTTAGTGGGGTGCGCTCTAGTGGGAAAGTTGTGTACGCACTGACTATGCGGAACTATGTACACAACAGATGCTAAGATGGCCAGTCGGCCACACTAAGTTAGATCATGTTTCCAATAACAGCATTAGGAAACAGTTTGGTTTTCCACTGATCCAAGACAAGATGCTTTAGAGTCGAGTTCAATGGTTTGGGCAGCTTTTACAGGCCAGTGATGGCTCTATTGCCAGAGTGGGTTAGACACTTGAAGTCATCGGCAGAAGACCCAAAGGACAACCTAAGCAACGTTGGGCTGATACGATTCATAAAGACCTTAAATGCATGAACTTGCCACCCATGGTAGAGCAAAATGGAGACAATGGACCCATGTAGCGAATCCCACAGGCACGTGGGACAAACGGTGAAGGAAAATAAGAAGAAGTTTCTCGGTGATAGGTGTTGATACATAAAAATCAGTTAGTCAATCAGTAGAATTTTCATAGGTCAATTCTTCAAAGTAATTGCAGTATGTATAATAGTCACCATATTTCTTGTGCTGAAAGGGTTCTGCTTATCTGTGTGGATCAGCTCTTCTGAGATCACCTAGTTTTCCTTTTGTGTCAAAAGGTGCTGAAGGAAATTTCTGCTGCTCAGTGTATCCATTACAATTTTGGATGACAGATGGACAACATCTGCATGTACTCCCGTCAGACAAGAGAATATATGTCTGTTGTATCATGCCAAGCATTTCGTCGATGTCACTGTGGTCACATTTTCTCCATGTCCTTCATCCATAGCCCCACTGAGCAGAAGTACACGACACAGCATGTAGAAGTGCCCATTTGTGAACTGCCTCTCGGACAGCACAGGATCAGTACCACTCCGATCTGCACAGAGTGTGAAACACCTCCTGTAAGTGCGGTGCTTGCTGCTTGCTAACTACCTCAACTCATTAACATCTTTCATTTGCCAGCAGAGAGGAGAGAAGTGGACCTCTCATTCCCAGAATGACAGATCATGCTTCACCAATATGGGCACACATGCATGCAAGTTTCTCCAGATATGTGATATCCAGATAAAACCCCTTATTGATCATAGCATGCCACAGAATTACCATGTGGAGGCAGCATGTACAAAAACCCAGAAGAAACAGTAAGAATGGAACACTAAGAATTAAGTGCTCCAATTAAAAATGGTCTAACAAGCAGACAGTGGGGTGAATGAGTTTTTGCAATATTTTATGTTTACTGTAGGTGATTTTTAAATGTAGGTTCCTGTCCTAATAGCAGTTCCATAAACTTAAAATACACGAAAATTGAAAAAGAAGAAATCTGTTTGCAAGGCTAGTAATTATTGCTTCGCGTCTCGTTTCAGGCATTATTTTTTCATTATTTCCCTTTACCCCATTCAATTTGAATCACTAAGTCATTTAAATATAAAAATCAAGCAAGTATTTGCAAGGTATCACATCGAGTTGCTATTTTTATCAAAAATGCACACCTCCGTATTATAATTACATATCATACACAAAATATTTCATTGCAAATATACTTTTGAAATTACTGATCTTTTATAAAAGAATTACTGATATGTTATAAAAGACTCCTTAAAGTAAAGAAAAGCATTACAAATAAATTCGTTTTCATTCTTACATATTTTATGCTCCATGGGATGTCCAAGAAATATGCAACTTTGTTTAAAATTTGAGCAGAGCTAGGGGTTGAACTTGTACCAAACACAGGGTGGGCAAGCATTCTACTACACAGCCACATGACCTGTCAAAGAGAAGTGACCTCACTTCCACTTACTAGAGGAGGTCAGAGAACTTCAAACTTGATTGTCTACAGACGTTTTGAGAGTTGCATTGAACTGCTTTTGCCAACTGAATTTGAGATCCAAACTTCACGTGACAAATATAAAAAAGACGTTAAGTTCAATTGCCATGTGGCTTCCTCTTAAGTCAAGGATGTGAGCTTTCTTCCAGTCTGTTCAATCTGTACACTGAAAAAGCTGTGATGCAGCTAAGAGAGGTTTATGAGTGGGCCTAAGATTCAGGATGAAAGGATATCAATGGTAAGATACACTGCTGACATAGCTATTGTCAGAAGAAGTGAGAAAGAATTACACATCATACTGAATAAAATGTACAATATAATGGAAGGAAACATTCCACGTGGGAAAAATTATATACAAAAACAAAGATGAGGTGACTTACTGAACAAAAGCGCTGGCAGGTCGATAGACACACAAACAAACACAAACATACACACAAAATTCAAGCTTTTGCAACAAACTGTTGCCTCATCAGGAAAGAGGGAAGGAGAGGGGAAGACGAAAGGAAGTGGGTTTTAAGGGAGAGGGTAAGGAGTCATTCCAATCCCGGGAGCGGAAAGACTTACCTTAGGGGAAAAAAGGAGGAAAAAAGGACAGGTATACACTCGCACACACGCACATATCCATCCACACATACAGACACAAGCAGACATATTTAAAGACCAAATATGTCTGCTTGTGTCTGTATGTGTGGATGGATATGTGCGTGTGTGCGAGTGTATACCTGTCCTTTTTTCCTCCTTTTTTCCCCTAAGGTAAGTCTTTCCGCTCCCGTGATTGGAATGACTCCTTACCCTCTCCCTTAAAACCCACTTCCTTTCGTCTTCCCCTCTCCTTCCCTCTTTCCTGATGAGGCAACAGTTTGTTGCGAAAGCTTGATTTTTGTGTGTATGTTTGTGTTTGTTTGTGTGTCTATCGACCTGCCAGCGCTTTTGTTCGGTAAGTCACCTCATCTTTGTTTTTATATATGAATAAAATGTACAGTGTATTGATAATATAATATGGACAGAGTAAACTGAATTAAGACTGAAATTCTGAATAAGGCAGAAGTGAAGGAACTATACTGCCCTGGGAGCAAAAAAATGTATAGTGGATGAATCAAGCTCCTCCCAGCAAAATGTACCACCGGTCACCAACCTATCCAATGTGCCTTGTGAGCTATTCCAGCTGCTGCTGTAGGCACCCTATACACACTCAGATAATACACATTGTTGGAACAGACTGCCAATAAATAGCAGATTTTCAGTTCTCATTCAAACACACCGATAAGCTCAACATGATAAAAATCAGAAAAGGCTATTTCGACATGCTGAGAAGTTTATAATGCTATAAAGTCTTCACCCCCCTCCCCCCTTGCCCACCCTTGTAACACTGGAATCAGTATGTGTGAGGATGGTGGGCAGATCTCCATTGAGACTGCGGACTACCCTAATATCAGTATATAGGACACAAATGCCATAATATGCTGTACTGAAAGTGACATGCCACAAACCTCACTGAGTGGTGGGTCCTCCCACTGGAGGAGGAAGCCATTTGCTAAAGGGTTATGTCCGACGTGCTGTCTGGTATGTAGACCCTCCTTCCAGCCGTGAGGGTGACATGTAGTCTGCCGTGCCTTTGAAGTTGATTTGAGAGACTGCAGTTGGTTTTCTGTCACATGCAACCATTCAGTCTCCCACTGGTGCATGATGCATCTGTCAGAAAATGAGATAGTGGCATGCAACAGGTGGAACATTGATGGACAGCACAATCCCAACATGCTTCCTTGGTGACTTTGTTGGCCATTTTGTTGCACTGAATCAGGATGTGGCCAGGTATCCAGCAAAGGGCTACCTCCTTACCACAGTGCTGGAGCCACTGCAAGGAGTCATAAATGAGCTGAAGAGCTGGTCAACTGGATACATTTGGTGAAATGCTTGCAGTGCACTAAATGAGTCAGAACAGACAAGAAAACTTGTATGATGATGGCTGTGAGCCTTCTCCAGTGATATCATAATGTCATATAATTCCAATTCATAATTTGTAAATTGTTCTGAAAGACACACTTTAAAAACCCTATCAGGGGAAACGGCAGAACAACTGACGACATTCTCTTGCTTGGATCCATCTGTATAAATTATGATTAAACTGTGGTACATACTTAAAATTAACGAAAACAAAGTTGTACAAACATAATCTGGAGTACAAGTTTTCTTGTACTGCGTCAAGCTAAAAATCACTTTGGGCCTCTGTAGATACCAAGGTGGCAATGCAATCCATCCCTGGCTTGGTTGCATGGAGCCAATTCCTGAACAGCCATTCAATGTTTCATTGGACCACTGAACTAAATGTGATGATTGAGGTGGCGCTGAGATTTTCAGCACCTGTCGAACCACAAGGATACGTCGCCAAATCCAGAGTGATAAGGGGTACACTCCAGTGACTCATAAGGATGCTACAGTCCTTGCCTGGTTTGCAGAAAGGAATTAATATTGCCTCCTTCCAAGTTGTGGTATACTGTCCATCAAACCAGATCTGATTGAAACGAGAGAGAAGCTCTCCTTTCACTTCAGGGCACAGATGACAAAACATGGGAAAATGGATCTCATCAGGTCCTGGAGGAGTGTCTCTGACTGCAGACAAAGCTGATTCACATCGAGAACAGTAGGTTGTTGATTTCTTCATTACGCAAGAAGAAACTTAGCTTCCTCATCTATGCATGGAGAACAGTAGGTTGTAGATTTCTTCATTACACAAGAAGAAACTGAGATTCCTCATCTATGAAGCCGTACAGAATACCCGAAAAGCAGAAGCTTGTCTGGATAACGTAGTAACACCTTAAGTTTCAGCTGAATATTTCTTTACTATGGGTTCTGGTGTGTCCACCAAGATGCCATTACTTAACAAGGTCATAAGGGGACATGTACTGTCCTTGATGAAAACTGCCTTACTGATTCCCAAATTTGCACAGTGGAAGTGGATTGATTAATAGGAGTTGTGAATTCCATCCAGGAAGCTCTTCTGTTCTTTTATCATTCACCTGGCATGTGCTCAGGCATATCTGAAGGTATGAATGTTTTCTGTAGTTGGACAGTGTTTGAAGTTCTGCAGAGCTGTTTGTCTGGCCCAGACTGCTAATTGACAGTCATCGATACACCAAGTTAGAGGCCATTGTCTGAGGTGGTTACTAGACCCAGGGATGGACTGTGTGGCAGCACATTATATCTCACAAGGGATATGGGTCGTCATCTTCTGTACACAATACTTTTATTCAGAAACAACCTGTTGACTGTACAGCTACCAATTTTCCCTTTATAGCATCCATGTGTGTTGTCTCCTGTCAGCCAGCATCCTAGTTGGCAGGCAGATCCACACTGGGAAGTGATCACTAGAATGTAAGTCTGTAGCCACTTCACACTGAACTGAGTCTGCAATAGCTGGGGAGCAAAAACCAAGATCAATGGCTGAAAGAGACCCTATATCTGTGGGAAAGTGTGTCATCTGACTCACATTCAGAAGACAGATGTTCTCCGAATGGATGAGAAGCTCTGTCGTCCATACTGTGGAGCAAGTAGTAGTGAAGGGCCATAGCACATTGTGTGCATCGAGGCCTCCCACAAGGAGGAATGGGATTGGGAGTGCCTGGAAGAGTTCTACCGCTGCCCTTGCATCCAATGCATCATTATGTGGAAGGTATAGAGAACATATTGTGGTATTAAATGGTGCAAGAACTTTCATGGCAATTGTTTGCATGATCATGGTAAGGGGAACAGGAGAGGAGCAGCATCTGTTGTCAAATGAAAAAGTGACTCCACCTATAGCACTGTCTCCAGTAGTATTATCCTTCATTTATGAGTGGTAACCCTGTAATACAGGTGTGTTGGTGACTTTAATATGTGTTTCTTGTAAGCAGATGCAGAACGGTTTCTCCTGAAGCAGGAGCTGTAATTCTGACAAATCTGAGCATTGTTGTTGTTGTTGTTGTTGTTATTGTTGTCTTCAGTCCTGAGACTGGTTTGATGCAGCTCTCCATGCTACTCTATCCTGTGCAAGCTTCTTCATCTCCCAGTACCTACTGCAACCTACATCCTTCTGAATCTGCTTAGTATATTCATCTCTTGGTCTCCCTCTACAATTTTTACCCTCCATGCTGCCCTCCAATACTAAATTGGTGATCCCTTGATGCCTCAAAATATGCCCTACCAACTGATCCCTTCTTCTAGTCAATTTGTGCCACAAACTCCTCTTCTCCCCAATTCTATTCAACACCTCCTTATTAGTTATGTGATCTACCCATCTAATCTTAAGCATTCTTCTGTAGCACCACATTTCAAAAGCTTCTATTCTCTTCTTGTCCAAACTATTTATCGTCCATGTTTCCCTTCCATACATGGCTGTACTCCATACAAATACTTTCAGAAACGACTTCCGGACACTTAAATCTATACTCAAGGTTAACAAATTTCTCTTCTTCAGAAACGCTTTCCTTGCCATTGCCAGTCTACATTTTATGTCCTCTCTACTTTGACCATCATCAGTTATTTTGTTCCCCAAATAGCAAAACACCTTTATTACTTTAAGTCTCTCATTTCCTAATCTAATTCCCTCAGCATCACCCGACTTAATTTGACTACATTCCATTATCATTGTTTTGCTTTTGTTGATTTTCATCTTATATCCTCCTTTCAAGACACTGTCCATTCCGTTAAGCTGCTCTTCCAGGTCCTTTACTGTCTCTGACAGAATTACAGTGTCATCAGCAAACATCAAAGTTTTTATTTCTTCTCCATGGATTTTAATACCTACTCTGAACTTTTCTTTTCTTTCCTTTATTGCTTGCTCAATATACAGATTGAATAACATTTGGGATAGGCTACAACCCTGTCTCACCCCCTTCCCAAAGACTGCTTCCCTTTCATGTCCCTCGACTCCTGACTGCCATCTGTTTTCTGTACAAATTGTAAATATCCTTTCGCTCCCTGTATTTAACCCCTGCCACCTTCAGACAGTCACCACTGTCAAAAGGTTTCTCTAAGTCTACAAATGCTAGAAACGTAGGTTTGCCTTTCCTTAATCTTTATTCTAAGATAAGTCGTAGAGTCAGTATTGCCTCATGTGTCCCAATATTTTTACGGAATCCAAACTGATCTTCCCTGAGGTCAGCTTCTACCAGTTTTTTCACTCATCTGTAAAGAATTGGTGTTTGTATTTTGCAGCCATGGCTTATTAAACTGATATTTCAGTAATTTTCACATCTGTCAGCACCTGCTTTCTTTGGGATTGGAATTATAATATTCTTCTTGAAGTCTGAGGGTATTTCGCCTGTCTCATACATCTTGCTCACTAGATGGTAGAGTTTTGTTACGCCTGGCTCTCCCAAGGCTGTCAGTAGTTCTAATGGAATGTTGTCTACTCCCAGGGCCTTGTTTCGACTTAGGTCTTTCAGTGCTCTGTCAAACTCTTCACGCAGTATCATATCTCCTATTTCATCGTCATATACATTCTCTTCTATTTCTATAATATTGTCCTCAAGAACGATATACATTTAAATTCCACTGCAACACAGAAGCGCCTGTGGAAGCCATTTTTTAGGGATGGTTTTCCTTTTCTTTCTCCATCAGAGGTAGTGATTTATTGGGGAGGTCAGGGGGAAGTTTAGCCAGTTCATGGCTCTCTGGTTCCGCTGACTTGAAGTCCATATCCTCCAGAGCATAGTCCCCATCAGAGAGGAGTGAGCTAGCTGGTCTGAAGGTGTAACTACACTTTCTTGAATTTGGAACAACTTTTCAAAGGACATTTTTATTTACTGATGGTAGAAGTTGGTTCCCTGGGTTGTGGGGATGGCTTAGTTGGCTTCTTATGGTGGGTAGTGGTATGTGGCTTAGGTGGCAAGCCCATTTCTGATGGCTTTTGAACAACTTCAGTTTCAAGTGGAGCATTTCCCCCACAGGTACACTCACAAATGCATGTGCTCATACTTGAACCTATGGTCTGAGTTAGTGTGGAGGCATCACACTTAGTGACTGGCATCTTAAGGGCTGAAATAACAGAAGTAGCAAATACCAGAGGTTTCGTAGCTTTGAAAGCTCTTTTAGTTTCACCATAGAGTATGCATCTCTTGACTTTCAACTCCTGAATTTTCCTTTACTTGTTGTAAACCTCATACTTTCTGCTCCACACTGGGTGACCCCTGGAGCAGTTTACTCATTTCAGAGGAAGTGTACAAGAATTGCCTGATTCATGAGCTGAGCGTCCACAATTGCTCATAACATCCCATAGTGGTATGGCCAAATTGTTGACATTTGTAGAATCACATTGTGTCAGGAACAAATGGGTGAACCTTAAGACAGATATAGCCTGCAAGGAATGTTCAGCTAATTCTGGAGTACTAAACATTAGAACAAATGTTGCTGATCTTTCCATTTTTCCATTGCCTCTCTTCTTACAGTTCTACACTTCTGTGATGCCCATATTTTTCAGTTCATCATGTAACTCTGTGGGTTCACTTCCAAAATATTAGAGGAGGTTACCACACCCCTACTAAAGTTAGGACTGTTATGGAACTCAGACTTGACTGGGTAGTCAGGTAAGGCTTTACATCCCAGAAGCTTAGATACTTGGTTCCAAATAGCAGTTTCAACTAGAAATTCTTTCATTGCAAAGCTGTTTGACACATTTTGGAACCCAGTAATACCTTCCAATACCTTATGAATGTAGAAATGGGAGAGCTTCTCAAAGGTTCCTCCTGTTTGCTTGATTACTGTGGAAGCGTTATGGCACACTAATGCCCTGTTAACATGATAATGAGACTTCTTTTTGGGAAGACTGACCAACTAAGCTCTTTTGATGAGTGTGTGTGTGTGTTACCTGATGGTACACCTATTCTGTCAGGAGTAATAGTTTGATGGGACCATTCCATAGGGATCCCACAGAATGCTAGGAAAACAACTGTCAACCCAGACAGTGCCCTGCATGCCAGAGCAAGCCTTATACAACTGGGCAGCAGCAGGTGTCCCAGAGGTTGCCTGCTAGTGACTGTTTTACCTCAACAGCCATTCGTCACATCAGGATGTAAGACATCTTGAGAGCGAGTTTCGGTTTTGTTTTTTTTTTTCTTTCCCCCCCCCCCCCCCCCCCCCCCATGGTCCAGGTGGTTAAGCCTAGACCTCCATTCTTCAAAACACATAGCATTCCACCACTGCACCACATGGTGGTCACAGAAGCATGCCCAGAGTTGTGGTGATAGAGGGCTGGTGGCACTTACCAGTCTCCAGCTAAGGAACTTCGGACCACCAAGCCCGTACTCAGCACAAAATGCTGAGCCCCTAGGGGTGGCCAAATGCATGCCATGATGGTGGATAACATTGAGACGGCATAAGAGGGACAGATGTGCAGATGCAGAAACGAAACACCCATAGTCTAGTTTTGACCGGACAAGGGACTGGTACAAATCAAGGATGGTGGTTGGATCTGCTTCCCAGGAATTACCATTGACGACATGTAGGACACTGGGGGATAAATACAGTGAGCTGCCAGTTAAGACATGTAGGAGGACCAAGAGAAATTCTTATCAAGCGTGAGCCCCAGAAATTTCATAGTTTTAACAAACAGAAGAGCAACAGGCCCAAGACGTAAGGACAGTGGAAGAAACCAACTGCACCACCAGAAATTCATACAAATGGTTTTGCCAATGGAAACACGAACGCCACTGTCAATGCTCTATGAGTAAAGACAGTTGAAACAACACTGAAGACACCACTCAATGAGACAAGTTCATGCAGAACTGCAGTAGATAGCAAAATCGCCAATGAAAAGGATGCCAGTGATGCCTGGCGGGAGACAGACCATTACAGGGTTAATGCTGACAGCAAAGAGGACGATGCACAGGATGGAACCATGAGGCACACCATTTTCAAGGATAAAGGTGTCTGTCAAGGCAGAACCCACAAGTACCATGAAAACTTGACCTTTTAAAAATTCCTGAAGGAAACGGGGCAAGCGGCCATGGAAACCACATGTGTAGAGGGTACAGAGGATACCAGTTCTCCAGCAGGTGTCATAGGCTTTCTCCAACTCGAAAAACATGGCAACAGTCTGGTATTTCCACAGAAAACCATTCATGATGTGAAGTACTGTATATGCGGTCTCTTTTACAGATGAACTAATTTCCTACAATTCTTCTAGTAAATCCAAATCAAAATGTTGCCTTCTTTACTAGCATACCTGTGTTCATTCCATTTCATATTGCTTTGCAACATTATGCCTAGATATTTAATCAACATGTATCATGTCAAGTGGCCATTTTCATAACTGCAGCAGTGCACCAAAGTCCACTGTTTTGTCCTGTGAGTTTACCCAGCTTCTCTCTAGATGTGACTTATTCTGAATTTCCCCTGTGCTCTATAGACAGTTAATAAAACATGGAACTGCACCTAACACATACACAAACACACACAAAAGATATTTAACTAGATTGTATCACCATCCTCCATAGTGTAGATAGGAAATTTGACTGCTGTGTGTTCAGATTCCAGCTGAGTTGATGACCCTTCACTCACAGCTCCAGGAGTCTTGGCTTCAGTCACACAGCTTGAGGCTGTTGCAAATGGGCTTACTATGGGGAGGGGGGTGAGACATGGGGACCTGTGGATGTCCAGCACATGACATGTGTCCCCCAATTGGTTCACTACTGTGGCTGCCCTGGGTGCTGACCTCTCACATGTAGTTGGGTAGGAGGTTGTTCTGAGTTGATGCGAGTAGCAAAAGACTTTCAGAGGAGTCGATCACAGTTTCTGCGCAGTATGTCTGTCAACTGCAGACATCACTCAAAACTTGTTCGTCAAAGACCCTGAGTCACCCGACTCCATAGGTAGCTTCTTGGCCTGCAAGGTCATGGCTTTCACAGAGGGTGGGATTATGTGCAGTTGCAAGCACCAGTGTTAGGCACATAATGGGGCCATTCGTGGATATGGATACTAAAGAGGAGAAGCAATTCAGTGTACTCACTGTGTGCATGTTGGAACTAAGGATGTGTGTCGCTTTGGACCAGAAGAGATTCTCTCTGGTTTCAGGTGGCTAACTGGAGCCATAAAAACTGCAGTCTTGCTTGCAAGATGAAGATGGAGCTCACCATCTGCAGCATTATTGACAGATCTAACTGAGGTCCTTTGATTCAGAGCCTCCATTCATCTCTGTACAAGATACTAAGATGGTACTGTGGCCATGTTGGCTGCAGATTCATCGACTTGCACCATTGAGTGGTGGGATTCTGGGTTCTGGTTTCAGAGGTAGTTTTTCTTTTAAATAAATTGAAGTAGATAGTTCCTGTGGTTAGTATGGGTGGAACTTATAGTTGACAATTGGAATGAATTGCTAATTGGTCTGTTGTAGGGACCCTCTGACTCAGGTGATACAGCTACTGAACAGTTCAAAGAAAATTCAGTTCAAAGAAAATTCAGTTCAAATAGGTGCTCCTCTCATACCTTTATAATTGGTTGTGACCTCCATCTACCTTGGATATATTGTTGAAAATCCACATTCATAGTCAGTGGTATATATAAAACATCATCCAAAATCATACTGAATGCTTTTTCAGAAAATTATGTTGAACAATTCGTTCAGGAACCTACTCAAAGTGCAAATGGTTGCCAAAACATACTTCACCTCTTAGCAAGAAATAATCCTGAGCAGATAGGGAGCATCATGACTGATACAGGGATTGGTGACCTCAACATTTGTTGAGAGTCTGAATACATCCAAATCCACCTAAAATAAACACACAGTACATCTATTTAATAGTTAAAAATTAATTTAGCACCTTCCTGAGTGACAGTTCCCACACCTTCCAGTCTCACTATATAAGCATAAACCAAGTGTAGCTTGGATTTGAAAGAAATAGTATTTATAACAGTTGAGAGATATATACCATATAAATTAATAAGAGATGGTACTGATCCCCCATGATACACAAAACAGGTTACAACACTGTTGCAAAAGCAATGGAAACAAGCAAACCAAACTTACATGCACACAAGATTGGCAAAATTTTACAGAAGTTCAAACTTTGGCATTAACTTCAATGCAAATGCCTTTAATAATTTCCACAACAAATTTCTACAGACATCTCACAGAGATACTGGTCATATTGAAAGAATACCTGTGGTATCATGCAATCAATACTTCAATCTGCGATAACAATGGTGATGTTACTGATCAAGTGCTACTAAACCAAAGGTACTAAACACTATTTTTGAAAATTCATTTGTCAAAGAAGACTAATCAGATATTCCGGAACTTGAATTGAGAACAATCACCAAAATGAGTAACTTGGAGGTCGATATTTTTGGTGTAATGAAGCAGCTTAAATCACTTAATAATGCCAAGACCTCTACTCCAGTATTTTCACAAATTGGCTGCCTTTACAAGTTACCTGATACAATAGCTCCATGTGTATTGCCTGCCTGTATCTGTTTATATAGTGCAAAGGGCAAATGTACCATGTTTGCAGATGACACCAGCATTGTCACAGAATACCTGTCAAACACAGTCAACAATAACATTTTACCCAAAGTCTTTAACTTGTTGACTGTCAACACCCTTTCTGCCAAATTAAGCAACATACATTTTATGCAGTTTAGAAAAAGTCACAAAAATCCAGAGGAATATTCAGTGAACCTTTACAACCAGGAGTTAGGAGAGCTGACAGCACCAACCCCTTGGGCACTCGCACAAGACTGCAAACTACACTGGAAACATTAAATGCATCAAATGGAGAGGAGATAGTCCACAATCCATTTCATTCTTGATGCAAAAGCTGCTGAGCTCAGTGTTAAAAACTTTTAATTTTCAATAGAACTTTTAAATTACATGTGGTCATCAGTTCTAACAAACAGCAATCACAGCAGTTATTGGAAACATTTTACTGTGGAAGACACAGGTAAAAACAGAAGTGTTAGCATTGATGAGGAGGGATAATTTGAGGACTCAGTTAATATAGAAGAAGATTTTAGACTTGAAGATACCATGATTAATGCAACAGAAGATAGTGACACTAAAAGTTGAGAACCGACAATGCACGGTTCAACCCTGGCAGCTAATCATCAAATGGGGTTGGCTATTTTTAGCAATTAGTTACTGTTGCAGGTACTGCAGAAAAATTGAAAGATCTTGTCAAGAAATTTTTTTTGTTTTGTTTTAGGGCACAAAAACAATTAGCACCATACGCACCCATGTGAAACATGTAGAACATGAAGACAACTTGTAGTCATTTTTAACTTCTCTCATTAATCCCAACTGATGGAAGAGAAGACAGCTAAAAACACGGACATGGACAAAGGTCTATAAAATATGCCATAGAGAAATGGAGATCATGAACTAAAAATTAAATGTCCTTCACCATATTACTACAACAGATGAAAAGTAAAATGCGGTCAACATCCTGTGCACCATTCGCTAGAATGGTTGATAACTCAGATGGCAAACACACATGAGAATGGAAGCAGTTAAAGAAAGGGCATTCAGTCAGGAAATGGTGGACCATCAAAAGTTCAGCACAATGTGCAGAAAGTGGTGGGGGAGCAGCACCATTAAAAATGGTGATACTGAAAAGACAGTACCCAATATGCAACCTACTTAATATGATATCGTTGTGGTGGGAGAGCTGAGAGGAGGTCATCCAAGCTGCTGGGAAAGGCTTAATAACCCGGAACTTGTTCCCGTGAAGGGAGGACCAGTGGTGATGCCAAAGTGACACCACCCTCTAATACACGGTAACGTAGATATCACTGGAGGGAATGTAAGAACTAGCGAGCTGAGGTATGAGGATTGCTGCCTTGGCAGCAGCATCAGCGGCCTCATTTCCTGTCAGACCAACATGACCAGGAACAACATGAATATTATAGTGATTCCATCAAGAGTAGGAAGTGACATCTCGCCTGGACCCATTGCACTAAGGGATTGATGGTTTACAGCACACAGAGGCTTTGAAGGTCACAGAGAGTTGGAGCAGATTACGCAATTGAAAAGCCTGTGTTACCAAGTGTACTGCATTGCCTGATACAGGGCAAAAAGCACTGCTGTAAATACTGAGCAGCTTTCTGAGAAACAATATCAAATAATGTTGGAGCCAAACACAAATGTACACCTGACACGAAGCTCAGTCTGAGAGCCATCAGTATACACAAAGGTTATACTGTGAAGTTCCGTTTGAAGGTCGTGAAACTGAAGGCAATCGAGTGTGGGTGGAGTAGTGTCCTTAGGAAGCGAATGATGGCCAAGGTGAACACGGGCTGCCACACATGCCAAGGTGGTGAAGGGTTTACACCCATGAGAAAAGTTGCAGGTAGCCTGAAGTTAAGCTGCTGGAGCAAGAGCCAGAAGCAAACTCCAGGAGGTAACAGAGTAGAGGGACTCACCTCATACTGGTGATCAAAGGAGTCATCGAAGAAGGAGGCATAGGATGTGTGGCCACGCATGGCAGAAAAGCATCAAGCATAGCTGCTGAGAAGGAAGTGACGGTGGTAGGAAGTAGTAGTTTGGAAGATTCTGCATACAGACTGTCAACTGAGCTAGTGTAAAGGGCTCCAGTGGCCAAACAGTTACAACGATGGTAGATAGTATTGAGATGGCGTAAGTGCGATGGATGTGCAAGTGCATAAACATAACATCCATAGTCTCATAGTCTAGTTTCGAACAGACAAGGGCTCAAGCCAAATGGAGAAAGGTGGTTCAATCTACTCCCCAGGAAGTACCACTGAGGACACATAGGTCACTGAGGGACTGCATACAGTGGGCTGCCATGTAAGTCATGTTGGAGGACCAAGGAAGTTTCCTATCAAGCATGAGCCCAAGGAATTTACTAGTGTCAACTGACAGAAGAGCAACAAGCATGATGGAAGAAACCAGTTGCCCCGCCAGATATACAAAGAGTTTTGTCAGTGGAAAAACCAAAGCCATTGCTCAATGAGTAAAGATGATTAATACACCATTGAAGACACCACTCAATGAGAGAGGTCTGTGGAGGACTGCAATAGATGGCAAAATTGTCAATGGTAAGGGAGCCAGAGATGCCCAGCTGGAGACAGGCCATTATATGGTTAATGGCAACAGTAAAGAGGATGACGCTCACTCAGGATGGAAACCTGAGGCACACTGTTTTCATGGATAATTGTGTCCGACAAGGCAGAACCCACATGTACCTTGAAAAGTTGGTCTTTTAAAAATTCCTGAAGGAAACAGGGCAGGCAGCCACAGAAGCCTAACATGTAGAGAGTACAGAGGATATCAGGCCTCCAGCAGGTGTCGTAGGCTATCTCCAAACTGAAAAACATGACCACAGTCTGGGATTTCCGCAGAAAACCATTCAAGACATGGATGGAGAAAATGACAAGATGGTCAATTGAAGAACGGCATGCTCAAAATGCACACTGTGCAGTGGTTAGTAATTTGTGAGACTTGAGCCACCCTATCAGCTGGGCATGAATCATACATTCCATCTCCTGGCAAACACAGCTGGTGCGAGAAATGGGGCAGTAACTAGAAGGAAAGTGTTTGTCCATACCGGGCTTAGATATGATGGATATAACAGTGGATTCATGCCAGTGTCCAAGAAAAGTGCCCTCTGCCCAGATGTGATTGTATCGATAAAGCAGAAAGTGCTTTCCCCACAAGAGAAACAGGGTGTATAAAGGGACAAGGAAAAAAATTCCCCGAATTTTTCCCAGATTTCATAGTTAAAAATACAATTCCCCCTGGTCAAAATACACTTTTTACATGCTAAGTAACAGTGTACTTTTCCCCAGAACTGTAAAACTTAACCATTCAGTCGATTGGTAAGGTTCCAGCAGATAACTTGCTGGCACTTTCAAAAATGAAACACTAGGGGAAAAAAATCCTGTTTCTGATATATCTGTGATGTGCAGCAACAAGTACACTGTATCTTCTCGCATTATGATATGCTGCATATTTTTTTATTATGAAAGTATAAATTCAAATTATGCCAAACACAGCACTTTAGTTTTTGAAGAATGGAAAATGTGATTGCGATCCACTTTTGTATGCCAGTCATAGCTCATGTTACATGATATGACCAGCTGATGACAGCAGGTATCCAGAGCATAGGACACATGGCATAGTCAGCCTATAAGAACATCATTGTTAGATAGTGCAAACACACAAATAAAAAAAGGTAATGTTCTAAATTAAATCAAACAATGGAAAATCCAGGATAGAATGTAACAATACGAGAGAAGGGAAGTTGCTACTCACCATACATCTGAGCCATGATAGCCACAATAAAAAGAGTCACACAAACATAGCTTTCGGCCATTAAGGCCTTTGTCAGCAGTAGACACACATACACACACACACACACACACACACACACACACACACACACACACACACACACACGCGCGCGCGCGCGCAAGTGCCACTAGCACACACATCTGCAGTCTCAGAGATTTTTTCGCATTTTTGCATCACCGTGGATCCTTGCTTCTTCCATCTGTGTCAATACAGAAAATTTTCCTTATCCTTAGCCAGATCCCAGTCCCACATTCTATTCCTGCATTATTGCTTGGATCATGAAACCCCCCCCCCCCCCCCCCCCCGTGGCCTTACCATCAAATTACCTATCTCTGGTTGCCACCCCTCCTTCCACAATGACCTCCACCTGTTCAAATTCTGCCAATTCTTAGCCCTCACCAACATAGTCCTGCAAAACCAAATGAACCAAGCCTAATCCTCCTTGCAGTACCTTCTCTCCATCCGCAAAATTCTCCTGTTATGTGATCGCAGATTCCTGGAACCCATAACACACACTGAAACTCTTGCCCTGCAGGAACTTGAGCAACATGCACAATGCCACCTCAGAAAGTTCTCCATCCTGCTCACTTCCTACTCTTGCCTCGGAGCACCACTGTACATCACTTCTACAACAACCTCCAAACCTCCCACACGCCCCCTCATAGCTGACAAACCTTGTCTCGCAGACCTACCACACTTACCCCACCCTCCGAAATTCCCTTCCACCACCACACAGAACTCAAATCCTAAACAGACCATCAACACAGTCATGAACCTTTCCTCCAGAAGCCTTAGTTCCACAGAAATATCGGTCCTTTCCAAAGGCCTCAACTTTTGCCCCACTGCCAAATTCAACCATGCAGGACTAGTTAAAGACCTTCTCTCCTCCTCCTGGTCCCTACAGTGGAAACACTTTCTCGCCACTAACCCGATCAATCAGATTCAAGCAAAGACAAAATTGTACCTTGTACTTCATCAGCTGTCAGATACTTCCAACTTACAAACCATGCCACAGTGATCCCATTACAGCAATTCAGCAAAGTCTCCAATCACTACTCAAATCCTTAGGCCCATCCCAGAACCTCTCTCCAGAGTCCATCTCTATATTTGCCCCTATCACTCCCCCCACTCCCACCTTCTACATGCTTCCTAAAGTCCATAAACGTAACCACACAGGACACCCCCTTGTGGCCGGTTACTGTGCCCCCACTGATAGAATCTCTGCTCTCGAAGACCAACTCCTTCAACCAATTACACGGAACCTATCCTCCTATATAAAAGATGCCAACCATTTCCTTGAATGACTCTCCACAGTTCCTCTCCCTTTACGACACGGTGCCTTGCCCGCCACTATTGATGCCACCTCCCAGTACACTAACATTCCTAATGCCTATGGACATCCTGCTATCGAACACTACCTTTCCAGATGCCCTGTGGATTCCAAACCAACAACCTCCTTCCTAGTATCCATGACCAACTATATACTCACCCACAAATACTTCTCCTTTGAAGGCATTATCTTCAAACAAATCCATGGTAAAGCTATGGGCACCCTCATGGCACCATCCTATGCTAACCTATTCATGGGCCATCTAGAGAAATCCTTCCTAAAAACCCAGAATCTTAAACCCCTCATGTGGTTCAGATTCATTGATGGCAACTTTGCTATCTGTATTGAAGGTTATGACACCTTATTCACATTCCTCCAGAACCTCATCAACTTCTCCCCCATTTGCTTCACCTGGTCCTACTCTACACAACAGGCCACCTTCCTAGATGTTGACCTCCACCTCAGAGATGGCTACATCAGTACCTCTGTCCATATCGAACCTAGTAACCTTCAGCAATACCTCCACTTCGACAGGTGCCACCCTTTTCATACCAAGAAGTCCCTTCTGTACAGCCTAGCCACCCATGGTCATTGCAACTGCAGTGACGAGCAGTCCCTCTCTAAATATACCGAGGGTCTCACTGAAGCCTTCAATGCCCATAATTATCCTCCCATTCTTGTACAAAGACAAATCTCCTGTGGCTTATCTTTCCAGTCTCCCACAACCTCCCAAAGTCCCACAGTCCAGCCACAGAGGAGCATCCCCCTCATAACTCAGTACCAACCGGGACTGGAGCAATTGAATTACATTCTCTGTCAGGGTTTCAATTACCTCTGGTCATGCCCTGAAATGAGAAATGTCCTACCAACTATTCCTCCCATCCCTCCTACCATGGTATTCTGCCGTCCACCAAACCTACACAATATACTTGTCCATCCTTACACAAACCCTGCTCCCAATCCCTTACCTCATCGCTCATACCCCTGTGATAGACCTAGATGCAAGACCTGTCCCATACATCCTGCCACGACCACCTACTCCAGTCCGGTCGCTGACATAACCTATTACATCAAAGGCAGGGCTACCTGTGAAACCAGTCATTTGATCTACAAGCTAAGCCACAACCATTGTGCTGCATTCTATGTAGTCATGACAATCAACAAGCTGTCTGTCCACATGAACTGCCACTGACAAACTGTGGCCCAAAAACAAATGGACCACCCTGTAGCTGACCACGCTGCCAAACGTGATAACCCTCATCTCAATGATTGCTTCACAGACTGTGGCATATGGATCTTTCCAACCAACACCAGCCTTTTTGAATTGCGCAGGTGGGAACTTTCCCTGCAATCCATGCCATGCTCCCGTAACCATCCTGGCCTCAACCTTCGTTAGTCACTGTCCTCACCCATCTAGCCCCCTCCCTGTTCCCATTCCAGTGCTACACAGCCATCATTTCACCGCTATACCCAGTCTTTTATTTTCTTTTATTTTTATTTCTCTCATTCCACTACTTACCCCCTCCCCCCTCCATACCTTCTCTCCTACCAGCCAGCTAAACTACAACACTTCACTGTCCGTCACTCCCACCATACTATCCCTCCCCCTCCCCACCCCAGCCTCCTCCTTACCCCCACCCAGTCGCCACTCACATTATGCACTGGTGCTGCTGCACGCAAAGTAGTTTCAGCTCTCTGAGACTGCAGATGTGTGTGCTAGTTGCACTTGCATGAGTGTGTGTGTGCATGTGTGTATGTGTGTCTATTACTGACAAAGACCTTAATGGCCGAAAGCTATGTTTGTGTGAATCTTTTTATTGTGCCTATTGTGGCTCAGAATCTCCACTATATGGTGAGTAGCAACTTTTCTTCTCTCATAATGTTTTAAATTAATACACACAGTGTAGGTAAAAGAGAAGCTATCTTTCACATACAAGATCATCTTGAAAATTGATAAACTACAATAAATATATAATACTGTGATATTCGTCTTTTTCTGCACGCATTACCATTGAAGATACGTCACAAAAATGTGCCAGTAAAATTTTAAATAATGACATAAATGTCTCGTCTTCTGGCCTCAAAATTCATCTGAGTGGCTGGTCCTCAAAGTGTTACGTTTTAAGTGAGAGACAAATGCTTTGTGATTCAAGAAATTCATCACACATTGTAACAGGTAACATAATTCATCTTGCCAAAAGAAGATTTATTTTGAAAATAATGCTTTTCAATCAGTGATTCATGATATTTTCCCATGACATGTTTGATATAGGTTCTTTTCAACATTTGCAAGAAAGTTCCAAAAAGTCGTGCACAGCTACAACGATGTAGGAAGCCCATATATAAAGCATTAAGAGATCTGACATACAGTCATAAAGGAAACAGGACATTCGAGGATACTCCATGAGCATCAGAACTTCATAATCCATATCAAAATGCTTAACTTGGCTTAGGTATACATTTGTATGTCCAGATTCACGATGAAGTATGCCCCAACCTGATGTTAAGCTTTTCAGTCTGGTTTTCAGGTTGCAAATTTTCTTGGAGTACTAATACTGTATTATGGCATAATGCCATACATACCTGACAATAAAGACATGCACTTGAAATTCAGCAAAAAGTGGAATGAAACACTTTGTTTCAAATAAATTGACTGCTCCTGTGGAAACGACCAATAAAAGCCAAATTTATTTAGCAGAGTGACAGAAATAACTTCATTGTTCTGCAGGGTGATTAATGCTTGACTGCCAAAAATTTGTAAATAAAGTAAAACCATAAAATTGGAGCTAATGGCACACTTTAGCTTCCCATAATTATGTGAATGTATTTTAATTCACTTGATAGCTCCCCGTCACAGAAATTCATTTTGTTTTCATTTAAAGTGAGAACTGTAAATGAAGAAGAAACAGCAAAATCACTTAAAGTAAACACGGGTCATGTGGAGGCTACCACCTCCCCACTACAACTCGTAACGCTTTGCACATGTGCGAATCTGGCAGCTTGGGAGCACCAGAAAACTTTTTCGTAGTAGCATCTGACAACAATTAAAAATGTGGAGAGCACGACTCCACGTGCGAATTTCTTTGCAGCCCATCTCAGTCCACCAAGGTACAAAGACACAGCTGGGTAAAGACGAAGTGTGAGGAATGGAATGTTTTGCAGCAGTAAGGATAATGTTTGTAAGATATTCTACCTGGTCATCACAACTGGGGAAATCTAGTTCATCAGAAGTCAACAGGGAGGAATAAAGCCTCCAGTCAACCTTTGTAAGCTGCCATTTGGGTGAGTACACGGATGGGGTAGGAGTCAACAAAACGATAGCACATGGGAAACGGTAGCTCGAGTACATGTCAGAGAGAATGGACCACTCGAGATGATAGGCAAGCAGGACAGTCCAGAGTGACAGATCCACACAGGAATAGGTGTGCGTTGAGTCCGAGCGGAACGTGGGTGCTCATGTGTTATTGCAGAAGGGGTTAAATTGATTGAGAAGGTGAGCCGAGACAGCACCTCTCAGTCAGGTTCTGGCAGAATGCCAAAGGAGACAGCACACATTAAAGCCACTGAGCAGAAGAAAGAGGAAGAGGTTGCTGCCCAATAAGCCGGAGGAAGTCTGCCCCAACGACACTGTAGGACAGAGGAATGTAAACCATACAAATGGAAAAGGTCGAGTGAGGAAGAGAAATGCGGACTGCAACAGCTCTGAGGCAAGTAGTCAGGGAGATGGGTCGACTGTGAACATCACCCTGTAGGAGTAGCATGACTCCCCCACGAGATAGAAAGCCATCCTAAGAGCGCAGGGGGTGGGGGGTAAAGGTCAAAATGGACTGTGAAGAAATGCAAGAGCTCAGAGCCATCGTGACGATGCAGTTTTGTTTCCTGAAGGCAGAGTATGAGTGGACACTGCTATTCTGAGAGCAATCATAAATCCTATTTTTCGGATCGAAGACCGCGAATGTTCCACCGGAGTGGAGTCACAATGAGGAAAAACTAAAGTGGTATCACCTCGGCAGCTGCCGAGTAACAGTCTCCAAAGACTTGCTGCTACAGGCCACAGAGGCAGGAAGGTGCCGCTCTGTGAAGTCTACAGAAGCATCGGCATTCTCCTTCTATCAGCCTGCAGATTCCAGTGCAGAAAAATGGTTGGTAGTGCACACCAGCTAGAGAGTTTCACAGCCAGAGAAGGAGATGGGGATGCTACTGTGACACTGGGCAACTTCACAACTGCAGTACTAAATTTGAGGTGGTACGTCCACATGGCCACGTCCTTTGCAGAGCAAGTGTAGCGAGAACAGTACTTTATGTGCCAGATGGTAGAACGGAGAGTTTCCGGCCGGCCAACAACTTGCGAGCAACAGGGTGAGGCACTTTTTCCTCCACCCTCACCTCTAATTGGCCCATTCATCGAGTCAACGAAATATGTGGCATGGTCGCGTGAGGAGGTGGCATGGTCGCATTGCAGTCGGTGCAGTGGGTACGAGGGGGCAGATGTTCGCCCTCGTGAGTATCCCTACCGCAGGTTACGCATTAGGCAGGGTGTCGGCAGGACTCCCAGGTGTTGCTGTAATGATGACACTGGTAACAGCACATTGCCTTCAGAATACACATTCCGACTGCGATAACTTCATAACCTGCTCTGATCTTTGCCAGAAGAACAACTATATCAAAGGTGAGAAAGAGATTGTACGCAGGCACTAATGGGGCATCCAGTTTGTTCTTCACTCAATGGACCACTAGGACACCCTGATCAGAGAGGTACATCTGGATTTCTACCACAGTCAGACCATCACTCCCCCGCGGTGTTATTTACACTGGGATGCTCGAAGCTGCAAGTGGTTGTCGTGCTCAAGGATCGGAAGTAGTCTCCAAAAGCAAAATGGTATTTCATAAACGAGAGCAGCATTTCACATGGCCGGCAACTGTGTCGACACCTTTCCGAATAATAAATGCATTTACCGTAGCAAACAAATGATTGTCTTAAGTGCGAGAAGCCACGAGGAACAGTGGTGCAGCCGGAAGGGTCATTGAATCGGGAGCATCATTCTATTTACATTTGGTAAACATGGATGATGATTAGCATGTTGCTAGAAAGTCCCCTGTGACTGCCAATGCTTCCGATAGCTGCTTCTAACTGGGAGCCCCCTTCGGAAGGGAACACACCTACCTTAGGTGATCGGTCCCTCTGTCGGGCACTCCAGAGAAGTGACCCAAACTACGCCTGAGATGCTACCTTCCCAAATTGCGATTGTTCGATACCCCTTCCTGGGCCTGACCTGTTCCCGTGGGTTGTGTGAATGACTAAGTGTCAAACTCGGGCTGGGAATTTCACATTATGTAGTCACCTGTTACATATCAGATGTGTGGACTGACCTTCAGGAGTGGAAGAAGAAAAAGAGGAGCCCAAAACACTGATGCAGAGATGGATAGGAGAAAGTAAATGAAGAAAGGAAAAAAGGAGCAAAAGATAGTTGTGAGACTTTTCTTATGTCAGTGACAGACAATGTGGAAGTCTTTCCCATAACACTCCAGACACGTTCCCCAAGGGAGGCGAAAAAGAACAGCAGCAAGGTAGACATGCACACAGAAGGAAAAAGATGCTGCAATGGCTGGGGCCCCATGGTAGCCAAGCAATAACCCACCAAAGAGTGGCAGGATTCTTGGTGGGTGTCAAGAAAGTGTAAAAATTAGTCATTAAATAGAAAAATTCTGGACATAATGAAGGCCAACTACAGTAAGTTATTGGATGCCATAGGTAATTTGCAAGTGAATCTTACTAATACATTTAATCAAATGCAGTATGAACTCCAGAATAGGTGCCACACCAGTCCTGAGGAATTCAAACTGCAATTCATGAATTTAACACACAGCTTAATGAACAGTGAGAGCAAACAAAATGTCAGCTAGAAAGAATCATGATAAAATTCAGGTGCAAAATGATGAAACTGGGAAAGTCAAGAATATCTGCCATGTTAACAAAGAGTCACTTTTTAAATTAATTGTACATGTACATATGCAACGCAATGAGTTGGGCACTCAATCAGATGAAATCTGCTGAACAGTCATAGATGGAATAAGGAAAGAGCTTCTACTGGATGAGATTACTCCACAAAAGGCCAAATTTAATGGCAACATTGATAACACAAATGGCTCTGAGCACTATGGGACTCAACTACTGAGGTCATTAGTCCCCTAGAACTTAGAACTAGTTAAACCTAACTAACCTAAGGACATCACAAACATCCATGCCCGCGGCAGGATCGAACCTAAGACCGTAGCGGTCTTGCGGTTCCAGACTGCAGCGCCTTTAACCACACGGGCACTTCGGCCGGCATTGATAACGCAACTCACATAATTCTAGATAATGGAATGGGGGCACAAAGTTTTCAAGCTCATTAACCAAAACAAGGTTTCCATGTCACACACTTAATGAAACAGTCCCAACACATATTTCTGAGACATTAACAGAACAGGATAAAATAAGATACTTGCATTAACTAGATTAAATGTGAAGCACATGTCTCAGATATTTGTGTTGTTGTTTTTGTTGTGGCCTTCAGTCCTGAGACTGGTTTGATGCAGCTCTCCATGCTACTCTATACCGTGCAAGCTGTTTCATCTCCCAGTACCTACTGCAGCCTACATCCATCTGAATCTGCTTAGTGTATTCATCTCTTGGTCTCCCTCTACAATTTTTACCCTCCACGCTGCCCTCCAATACTAAATTGGTGATCCCTTGATGCCTCAGAACATGTCCTACCAACCGGTCCCTTCTTCTAGTCAAGTTGTGCCACAAACTTCTCTTCTCCCCAATCCTATTCAATACCTCCTCATTAGTTACGTGATCTACCCACCTTATCTTCAGCAATCTTCTGTAGCACCACATTTCGAAAGCTTCTATTCTCTTCTTGTCCAAACTGGTTATCGTCCATGTTTCACTTCCATACATGGCTACACTCCATACAAATACTTTCAGAAACGACTTCCTGACACTTAAATCTATACTCGATGTTAACAAATTTCTCTTCTTCAGAAATGCTTTCCTTGCCATTGCCAGTCTACATTTTATATCCTCTCTACTTTGACCATCATCAGTTATTTTGCTCCCCAAACAGCAAAACTACTTTACCACTTTAAGTCTCTCATTTCCTAACCTAATTCCCTCAGCATCACCCGACTTAATTCGACTACATTCCATTAAATCTCGTTTTGCTTATGTTGATGTTCATCTTATATCTTCCCTTCAAGACACTGTCCATTCCGTTCAACTGCTCTTCCAAGTCCTTTGCTGTCTCTGATAGAATTACAATGTCATCGGCAAACCTCAAAGTTTTTTATATCTTCTCCATGGATTTTAATACCTACTCCGAATTTTTCTTTTGTTTCCTTCACTGCTTGCTCAATATACAGATTGAATAACATCAGGGAGAGACTACAACCCTGTCTCACTCCCTTCCCAACCACTGTTTCCCTTTCATGTCCCTAGACCTTTATAACTGCCATCTGGTTTCCGTACAAATTGTAAATAGCCTTTCGCTCCGTGTATTTTACCACTGCCGCCTTCAGAATTTGAAAGAGAGTATTCCAGTCAACATTGTCAAAAGCTTTCTCTAAGTCTACAAATGCTAGAAATTTAGGTTTGCCCTTCCTTAATCTAGCTTCTAAGATAAGTCGTAGGGTCAGTATTGCCTCACATGTTCCACCATTTCTACGGAATCCAAACTGATCTCCCCCAAGGTCGGCTTCTACTAGTTTTTCCATTCATCTGTACAGAATTCACGTTAGTATTTTGCAGCTGTAACTTATTAAACTGATAGTTCGGTAATTTTCACATCTGTCAACACCTGCTTTCTTTGGGATTGGAATTATTATATCCTTCTCGAAGTCTGAGGGTATTTAGCCTGTTTCATACATCTTGCTCACCAGATGGTAGAGTTTTCTCAGGACTGGCTCTCCCAAGGCCTTCAGTAGTTCTAATGGAATGTTGCCTACTCCGGGGGCCTTGTTTCGACTCAGGTCTTTCAGTGCTGTGTATCCAAAAGATTTCCAAAAATGAAGAATTTGAAGCCACATCCTTAAATAAATTTTGGTCTTGAGAAAAACAGTGGATGCAAAATAAAAATATTCCACCCAACGCCAGAGACAGAGAGCAAAACCTATCGCCAGAATGTGTCAGAAGCCATGGCTGTAATCTGAGAACTTGTGATTCGGTAATGTAAATGAAGGTTTGGAAATGACCAGCTCTGAAGCTAAAGCTGGAAATGGGTGTGAAGCAAAACAAACACTATCAATTGTAAACATGTTACTGATATGAAAAGAGATTTATATCTAGAGGAAGGAGAGAATGATAAAGAAAGTTTGATGCCTTTTGTATACATGGAAATATGGGGTATTATTATGGGTGCATTAGTGAATTCAGTTCTAAATCAGAAAATCTATTTTCACTACTGAATAACCCGGTTGCATTTTCTGTGCATTTTCTGTATTTCCCGTTAGGGGTGGTGGGGGGGGGGGGGGGGGGGGGGGGGGACTGATGACCTCGGAAGTCCACTCCCATAGTGCTCAGAGCCACTTGAACCTGTTAGTGGTGTGCATCAAATCAAAGTAAACCCATTAGAGTTCAGGCACTATTAAATTTCAGAATTCAAGAAGGCGAATATAGGAAGAGTGTATTAATAGTTGGATTTCATAACATCAGTTTAGTTCTTTGATTGTGAAGAGCTTTGTCAATGCATCCAAGCTGAATAGCGGAGAGAAGAGGAAATAGTAAATATTAGTGTGATGAGGTCATTGGGGTGCTACATTTGTCAATATGAGGTTGATTTGTTTTCAATGAAAGGAAGGAACTGCAATGTTAGATAGCTCTGAGGAAGATGCTGGGCTCCATGAGAAAGAGCATCTTCATCATTATCAGACTAGAATTCAAAACAAGATCCAAACATTAGTGGCCATGCCCAAAGCTAAACCAGATGAACAGGTAGAAGGATTAAGATGTTACACCAATATATTTTCAAAAACACCTCATGTGATCAAAGGATGCATTCATAAAGATGAAGTGAAGAATCATAAGCTATTCTGTAGCAAATTGGGCCCAATGTCATTGGCCAATAATAAAGATGATCTGTGGGGACATCATTAGGCATCTAATGAAGATGTTGAAAGAACTGTGAGACTGCGGTTGTGGAATCAGAGTGTCGATTTCTTCCATGATGGCTTCAGAAAACTTGTTCATCGTTGGCAGAAATGTATCCAATTGGCTGATTATGTGCATAAGGAAACATTGGTAATTAAAGGTCATGTTCTAAGGATTATTTCTATGTTTGGTTTATTAAAATATTCCCTCCCAAACTCAGTTACCAAAGGTGGAGGCATCACTTTTCATTCAATCTTTATATACTCTAGTGTTTCTGACCAGAGGACAAATTGAAGGACTCTTTTGTGATGCCACTGCCTTCCACTGTGAGGGTCTCCAGTTTTTGGCAATATACAGTTGCTGTTCCATCATTATGAGGGGGTGAGCCATCTTGGCTGACCACCTCCAGATCCTCAGTCATGTCCTGCTTTAATGGTATTTATGGTATTTGTTTACAATATGCACCGCAATTTGTTGAGCAACTAACTGCATTTAATTCTTGTACTAATGGAACTTTGTCAAACGGCCAAAGGTGAAGGAAAATGTTTTGTGTATTATTAGTTACTTGCTACTGCAACCTGCCCTCGTTATCTTCCTTTCCTACTGTATGAGTGTGGAAAAATAACCAGGTTTTCAGGTTCTTTTAAACATGCTCCATTAGAGCCAGAGGGTAGTATAGCGGTGTCGTCTTGGAGTACCAACTTAACTTCTCTCAGTCTTAAAGCAGATACAGAGAGCCCACCTGAAGTGAGCAATGTTCATCTACCCTCATGTAAAAGGCATGTAGTGGCAATGCTCTTCCTTCCACCTACACTGTAAGGTTTGTGGCCCACTAAGGAACAAACTGGAAGCGACACTGCTGCCTGTGAGATGGTGGGTATCTAATGCTTTCAGCAAGCTTTTAAATCTTATTAGCAAAAACCTACAATAATAAGGCTTTAGGTTTAATTTTTTTCAGGGTACTAGATATAACTGATCCACAAGAAGTGTAGGACTGTCAAATTAATTTATTTCATTTGTATCAGAACAAAATTTTTGAGGGAACGCTACCAGTAAACTCTGCTTAGTGAGTACTGCTGTAGTTATGATGTCAGACTTTGGGATGCAGTTTCATTAATATTCAAGAGGTTAATGTCACTATATTTATTAGGAGATTGTAGCTTTTAAATTATGTGCATATTTAATACTGATTTTATTATGAAAAGGTTAGATTGCTACTCACCGTAATGTAATGAAGATTTTGAGTTGCAGACAGGCACAACAAAAAGACTGAGATGAAAGTAAGCTTTCAGCTAGAAGGACTTCTTCTAAAGGAGAAACCACTCACACACATTCACACACACATGTGACCACTGTCTCTAGCTGCTGAGGATGATGGGAGAAGAACCCTGGGTGGTAGGGGTATGGTGGAGACTGGGTTGGTGAGGGGGAGGAATAGACAGGTTTTCCCCATTCCCATTTTCAATCAAGTTCTACTTGTTAAAGACCTTGCCCCCTCTCTCATTTGCTACAGTGGATACATGATTTCCCTATCAATTCTACCTGCCTGACTTGACCCAAAACCAATCTTGAATGCTGCCTGACACCTGCCTATCACATTCAACCCGAAACCAATCTTGAACCAAGCCTTATTCAGTTCACTCCTCCATCCATCCATGACCCACACCCACTGCATCCAAATCACCATACGTTAATCTTACAGAATTTCTTATCCTTGAACCTTGTCTCACCATCATTCCAAAAATAACTTAACATACAAATTAACCTTACATCTGCAGAAAGAATCACAATCCACTACATGAAAACTGATCTGCAAGAATTATCTGTCTGAGGACTCTATTAGCTGTCAGATTCATCTACCAACAATCCCAGCCACAGTGGAACATGCCAGATATCCAGCAGGATCTCCAGTCTCTCCTAAAATCCTCAGGCCCATCCCAGATTCTCTCCCCTGACTCTCTCTGCCCGTATCTCTCTCTCTCTCTCTCTCTCTCTCTCTCTCTCTCTCTCTCTCTCTCTCTCACTGCCACTCGTTCCACCCCTTCTCACTCTTACCACACCCGTGCCCCTAACTTCATACTTCCTGATGTCCTACCCATTATGCCCCATTGTGGCCAGTTAGTGTGCACCACTGACAGATTATCTGCTCCTTTCAACCAATACCTTCAACCTATTACCCATAATCTACCATCCTAAATGAAAGATGTCAACAATTCCCTCCACTGACTGTCCACAGTTCCTGTTCCTTTACCGCACAGTGACTTGCTCGTTACTACTGGAGCCACGTCCTTTTACACTAAGATCCCTAATGGCCATGACCTTACCCCTACTGAACACTAACTCTCCTAATGCCCTGACACATTCCAGACTTACAACCTCCTTCCTGGTCACTATATCCTCACAACTTTGAAGGAACCACCAACAAACAAATCCATGGTATGGCAATGGGCACCCACGTGGCGCCATCCAGTGCCATCCTATTCATGGGCCTTATAGAGGAATTCGTATTAAACACCCAGAATCCCAAACTTCTCATTTTGTTCACATTCACTGATGAAAACTTTGTGATGTGGATTGAGGGTGAGAACACATTGTCCACATTCCTACAGAACCTCAACACCTTCTTCCCCATCTACTACACACGGTCCTTCTCAGCCCAATAATCCACATTCCTTCATGTTGACCTCCACCTCAAAGATGGCTACATTATTAGCTTTGTCCATATCAAACTTATCAACCACCTGCCATCCATTCCACAGCAAGGAGTCCCTTCCAGACATCTTAGTTACCTGTTGTTGTGCATATGTGCAGTGACAAGCAGTCCTCTTGAAATATGCTGAAGGTCTCACTTCAGCCTCCACAGACCAATATCACCCTCCCAACCTTTGACACAAATAGATATCCTATGTCTTACCTCTCCAGTCAAACACCACCTCCCAAAGTCCCACCATCTGGCCACAAAAGAGCATTCCCCTTGTGACTCAGTACCACCCAGCACTGGAGCAGCTGAAACACATTCTGATACGGTTTTGGCTACCTCTCATTGTGCCCTGAATTGAGGAATGTCCTGCCCACTACCCTATCCACATCTCCCATTGTGGTATTACATCATCTATCAAACTTACAATATTCTCCTCCAGCCCTGCTCCCAATCCATTGTGTCTACGTCCATTACAAGGATATGAGACTGAGGCAACATCGGTCCCATACATCCTCCCATCACTGCCTACCTCAGTTCAGTCACAAGCTATATCTATCCCAACAAATGCAGGTCTTCTTGTGAAAGCCGTAACGTGATCTACAAGCCAATCATCAACCACTGTGCTGCATTCTGTGTGGGTGTGACAACCGACAAATTGTCTGCCTGCATGATTGGCCACTGACAAATGTGCTCGCATCACTCAGTTGTTGAGCACACTGTCCAACACAGCAATCTTCACTTAATGACTCCACCATTGCTGTGCCATCTGAATCCTTACTACGAATACCAGATTTTCTGAACTGTGTATGTGGGATCTCTCCTTGCAATATATCCTATGTTCCCGTAACCCACCTGGCCACAACTTTGGTTAGTCATTTATCTTCAACTGCCTATCCTCTCACCTGTTCCCACTCCAATAACATACAGCCTTCTATTTTTCCAGTGCAATCAAGATTTTTTACTTCATTCTCTTACTTCTGCCTGCTTAATTCCCCCCTCTCACTGCCCCATAACTGCCCAACTGCACCTAACTTCACTATGCTCTCCCCAACACATCGCTGCATGCTCCTACAAGTAGGGTATTACTATTAATTGTGTTTGTTTGAATGTGTGTGAGTGTTTCCTGTTTCAGAAGAAGGTCCTTCGGCTGTAAGCTTATTTGCAATGTGTGCATCTTACCATCATGTGTGAATTTAATGTAGATGCATATGAATATAGTTTCATTTCAACGTAGATTCATTTTAATCAAGATATGTAGGCAGACCTTTTCCCACATATTCCAATGATACCTTGCAGCACTATATAGATCAAATAATTTACATTTTATAAGCTACTGAGTGACAATGGACCATACAGCATAAGGCATCAAAATTCCCAGTACTAGCAGCATGACCAAAGCCGGTGTTTGCTAATTTAGTAACTGGAGTCTCTATTGAAAACTATATCCTTGCACATATTACATTATGCAGCCATAATTTATATTTCAAATGCATATATGAATTCATGTGGAGGTATTGAATAGGATTGGGGAGAAGAGAAGTTTGTGGCACAACTTGACTAGAAGAAGGGATCGGTTGGTAGGACATGTTTTAAGGCATCAAAGATTTTGACCACAATCTATTGGTTATGAACTGCAGATTGAAACTGAAGAAACTGCAAAAAGGTGGGAATTTAAGGAGATGGGACCTGGATAAACTGAAAGAACCAGATGTTGTAGAGAGTTTCAGGGAGAGCATAAGGGAACAATTGACAGGAATGGGGGAAAGAAATACAGTAGAAGAAGAATGGGTAGCTCTGAGGGATGAAGTGAAGGCAGCAGAGGATCAAGTAGGTAAAAGGATGAGGGCTAATAGAAATCCTTGGGTAACAGAAGAAATATTGAATTTAATTGATGAAAGGAGAAAATATAAAAATGCAGTAAATGAAGCAGGCAAAAAAGAATACAAACGTCTCAAAAATGAGATCGACAGGAAGTGGAAAATGGCTAAGCAGGGATGGCTAGAGGACAAATGTAAGGATGTAGAGGCTTGTCTCACTAGAGGTAAGATAGATACTGCCTACAGGAAAATTAAAGAGACCTTTGGATAGAAGAGAACCACTTGTATGAATATCAAGAGCTCAGATGGCAACCCAGTTCTAAGCAAAGAAGGGAAGGCAGAAAGGTGGAAGGAGTATATAGAGGGTTTATACAAGGGCGATGTACTTGAGGACAATATTATGGAAATGGAAGAGGATGTAGATGAAGATGAAATGGGAGATAAGATACTGCGTGAAGAGTTTGACAGAGCACTGAAAGACCCGAGTCGAAACAAGGCCCCGGAAGTAGACAACATTCCATTAGAACTACTGATGGCCTTGGGAGAGCCAGTCCTGACAAAACTCTACCATCTGGTGAGCAAGATGTATGAGACAGGCGAAATACCCTCAGACTCCAAGAAGAATATAATAATTCCAATCCCAAAGAAAGCAGGTGTTGACAGATGTGAAAATTACCGAACTATCAGTTTAATAAGTCACAGCTGCAAAATACTAATGCAAATTCTTTACAGACGAATGGAAAAACTGGTAGAAGCAGAACTTGGGGAAGATCAGTTTGGATTCCGTAAAAATGTTGGAACACGTGTGGCAATACTAACCTTACAACTTATCTTAGAAGAAAGATTAAGAAAAGGCAAACCTACATTTCTAGCATTTGTAGACTTAGAGAAAGCTTTTGACAACATTAACTGGAATACTCTCTTTCAAATTCTGAAGGTGGCAGGGGTAAAATACACGGAGCGAAAGGCTATTTACAATCTGTACAGAAACTAGATGGCAGTTATAAGAGTCGAGGGGCATGATAGGGAAGCAGTGGTTGGGAAAGGAGTGAGACAGGGTTGTAGCCTCTTCCTGATGTTATTCAATCTGTATATTGAGCAAGCAGTAAAGGAAACAAAAGAAAAATTTGGAGTAGGTATTAAAATTCATGGAGAAGAAGTAAAAACTTTGAGGTTCGCCGATGACATTGTAATTCTGTCAGAGACAGCAAAGGACTTGGAAGAGCAGTTGAACGGAATGGACAGTGTCTTGAAAGGAGGATATACGATGTAAATCAACAAAAGCAAAATGAGGATAATGGAATGTAGTCAAATTAAATCGGGTGATGCTGAGGGAATTAGATTAGGAAATGAGACACTTAAAGTAGTAAAGGAGTTTTGCTATTTAGGGAGTAAAATAACTGATGATGGTCGAAGTAGAGAGGATATAAAATGTAGACTGGCAATGGCATGGAAATCGTTTCTGAAGAAGAGAAATTTGTTAACATCGAGTATAGATTTAAGTGTCAGGAAGTCGTTTCTGAAAATATTTGTATGGAGTGTAGCCATGTATGGAAGTGAAACATGGACGATAACCAGTTTGGACAAGAAGAGAATAGAAGCTTTCGAAATGTGGTGCTACAGAAGAATGCTGAAGATAAGGTGGGTAGATCACGTAACTAATGAGGAGGTATTGAATAGGATTGGGGAGAAGAGAAGTTTGTGGCACAACTTGACTAGAAGAAGGGATCGGTTGGTAGGACATGTTTTGAGGCATCAAGGGATCACAAATTTAGCATTGGAGGGCAGTGTGGAAGGTAAAAATCATAGAGGGAGACCTAGAGATGAATACACTAAGCAGATACAGAAGGATGTAGGTTGCAGTAGGTACTTGGAGATGAAGAAGCTTGCGCAGGATAGAGTAGCATGGAGAGCTGCATCAAACCAGTCTCAGGACTGAAGACCACAACAACAACAACATACGAATTCATATTGTGATAGTGAATGAAATGGAATCTGCGTAGCATATGCCACTTTTGTCTTTAAATCTCCTCAGTGCATAGTCTGTGACAATATTCCTAAATAAATGAACTGTTGCATGCATCTTCCTGGAATGTCTATGAGTGTAAACATATATTACATCTTTTAACCCTCTCTTTTGCTGTGAAAAGGGACTGCTTAGGTAAGAGTACATTCTAAACTTGCTAGAAACAACTGAATGGTAAGTGTACCAGAAATTAGTTAACAAGGAATCGGTTTTGTGTTTGTAAAGCTAGGGTGATCATTCAATGTTTGCTATAAACTGAAACAAAAGTGAAAAATTTTGCTTTAATTCATACCTCGTGCTTGCACCACCTATTCCCAAATATCATCACATATTTGCAAAGCTGTTCTGTCCATGAAAAAAGTTAAGTTACTTACGGAAACAGTATTACCTTCCACAATTATAAAACTAGCAATTTCGCACTGCTTACAATATTAACTTGATGTCTGCTTGCATGCCTTTCATGTTGCATAATGTCTTTTCTATGCAAATATGTGTTGCACAACATTCATTTCTGTTGATTTGTTCTCAGGCTGGGACTAATAGATTTATGAAATAATAATCAAACAGCATTTGATTGCTGAGAACACAGAAGTTACTCAAAACCAGATTTCAAGGTTAAAAGCCACACTCAGTGATACCAGATTCAAGAGGTAGCTATTCAAGTGCTCCAAACCTGTAATGGATACACAAATGGAAGACATGAAGAAAGGTAATGTTTCATTAACCCTAGAAACACCAAGATGTTTTAGGTTACATGGAGCACCAACCAAGGGCAAATTTTGCCTGTGTTACAATTAGTTGTAAATCTTGCAATTTGTTGTAATATGTATTTATTTTATGTAATTCTGTTTCCATTGAGATATTAGTTTAACAGGAAATAGCAACAACATAATTGAAGTCATAATTTTTTAACACTCATAGGTTGAATAGAACAACCAAGAATGGTCAAATCTTGGTCAATGAAAGTTTGTGTAAACAAGATAAGAAGGTTTTTAATTGAATACAAAGGCTGTCTAAAGTTTCTATACACTCTTTGATCTATTAACTAAATAATACAGCTTTGTTATTGAGAGAAAGTTTCAAAAACAGAAATGAAAACACTTGCTAAACTACATGTTATTGTACATTGAAAACTCTCGGAAAACACTTTTCACTTGGAGAGAATATTTTCACTTACAGATGACATTTACCTTGTGCACACAAAACGATTGATTCTGAATTATTCTTACACAGATGGCGCCCACAGCTTTCACATGTTAACTTGGTTTTTGTGATGTTGTCTCTTGCTCTCTGGTTACTTATATTCTTCAAACATAAGTGGCACCTTGCTTTCCTAGTTGGTTCTTCATTTGCTGCAATTTTGTTTACCTCTAGTTTCTTTCCTAGGATCTCTCCCATCACGCAAATAACAGGCAACTGGAGTCCTTTCAAATCCATGGCTCACTCTTCTACATATGGTTTCAAAAGTTCATAGCCTAATTCATGGAGATACCGTTTTCTGGTGTTTGGTTTCTCTTTATTCCATGTAGGTGCATTCATCCTGAACATTGTGTGTCAGTTAACTGCAGCTGTATCAAGTAGGCTGTAGAACATTGACAGTGGCCGTCTTCTCGTAACCCTTTGTGTTGAGTATATCCTAACCATTTGATCTATGGCATCCACTCCTCCCTTAGTGGAATTATAGTACATGTTTACATGTGTTTTCTTTTTTTGGTGTATCAACTTCTACTCCTGCATTATGTTGTTGTGTAGACAACATCAACAGATTTTTCTTTGGTTTTTCCTTTGTGATGGAAGAGACAATTGTTACTGGCGGCTTCTTAGAAGATGAGTCTGTGAATGCGAATTTGGAGGAACACAGCTCTGTGCCTGCTGTCGTCTTCAGTTCCTGCGGTACATGTTTTCTGTTTGATTTTAGTGTCCCAACCAATGTGTTTGTAGTCTTGATAGAGAATGTTTGCGAACTCCACAGAAGTGTAGAAGCACTCAGTTGTGACACTGTAGCCTGTATTCTTTATTGGCTCAACCAGTCTCTTCACAATCTCAAGAGGATCTTGTTCACTGGCAGGCCTACTGTCTTTTCCTGCATACACTTCCATTTTTATTGTGTGTCGTTCAGTTCCACTACAAAGCATTCTGACTAATATTTCATATTTTCCAGGTTTGTCTCTGAGGAAAACTTTGAAAGGACACCGGCCTCTGAAAAGACACAACATTTCGTCAATTGTATTGTCAGGTCCACTTCTGAAGTACCGTCGGAATATTTCATTCAATACTTCAAATACTTCACACAGCGGCGCAAATTTGTCATGTACACGTTTTTCTGACCTGGTGCCTTCATAATCAAAGTGAAGAATTTTCAGCAGCCGATATGCTCTTGTCTTACACATAGCTCCTCTGTAAATCACTCTTCCCAATAAATTAGACCATAAATCAGATAAAGGAGTATTGGTGTGCTGGTAAACTCCCATTAGAATTAAAATTCCCATCAATGCATATATTTCAGAAGCGCTAATGGGAGATATGTTTTCTCTTTCAGCTTCTTCATTTGTATGGTCAAGTATTTTCTGTACTAATTCAGGAGTGAAAGTTTTTTAAATGATTCACATATGCATGTTACTTCCCCAGCACTGGTTAGTCCTTGACTTTCAAGGACTATGTTACCAAAATCCCTTTTACTATATTTCGGAGCTTCTGCAAGATACATTCTGCCAGAACTTGTAAAATATTTATTTGCAGCGTTACCTGCATGGTCTGTTTCCTCCTCATTGTCCTCCACTTCTTCACTGGAATCCTTTTCTACTTCTGTATGATCTGACTCAAAATCACTTAAATCTGATAATTCATCATCAAGTAACACTTCTGCAAGAACTTCTGCATTGTTCAAGCCTCTATAACTCATCTTACAAAATCTACTTTACAATAAAGGTGTCGCTCTACTGTGACAAATTGCTAATAGTAATAATGGCAAGTCTAAAATCAACAATGAAAGTGAACTCAACAATTAGACACTCAACAAACCACTGTAAAACTAATGTTCAAGGTTGTCAACTGAATAAAAGAAAGAGAAACGTACAGTCAAATTTTGCCCATGCTTGGTGGTTGTAGGGAAGATAATAAGAATTATGGTCGCGTGGAGTACCAACCCCAGGCAAAATATGCCCTTGGGCATAAAATTCCTATTTTGTACTTGCAATTATAAAAATTTAACCATAGAAACGTACAGTATAGTGCATTAAAAGGTAACAAACAAACAGAAAAATACCCAAAAACATAGAAGGATATTTGCCATGACATTTTTAAAAAATAAAAATGTATGGGCAAGTTTTGGCCGTGCTTGGTGTTTCTAGGGTTAATCACCCTGCACAGAATATATCCTGTAACTAAGGCTGTGAAGGAATGATTGGCCTTGTGCCATCACCAGAGCTCATTTTTCCGCTGTTCACCTCTCTCAGCTCTCAAACATAGCCTGAAGTAACTAATGTCCAGCCTGGATGTCACATCAGGTTTCAGAAGCAGCTGGTGTTGGACGTTTAGTTGGTGCCAGCATCGCAACTGCAGCCTCATCTTGCAATCCAGCACTACAGTTTCGTGGGTGATTCTTACTTTTGGCTTTTTGCTATCTGTTATGGCCACAATTAGCCATAAGATGTTCCCCATGAGTTAAAATTGGCTTTGAAAGCCTGCAGACTCCTACAGCTTCAACACAGTTTTGGAACAATGGTAAAGAATGCTATTTGTGATAGGTTAACTGTGAATACTTTAATCTGTCTGGGCATATACCACAGCAGTGCCAGTTATGCTGTATTGTGGCATTGCAAGATTCAGTGCACTGCTGCACTTCATGGCCAAAGCTTCCACAAGAATCACACATAAGGTTTAATCTTACTGTGTACCTGGTTTTACATTAACTGTGGTGATCCATCATATGTTCTGTGTTATTAGATGCAGGTTGCACATGTGTTGGAAACAGGAATAGCACTGATGCACAAAGGGATCAAATTTTTGAAGAAGCAAGTAGCATGGTTATATTTTGAAGCAACTCAAGTGTGGGGACAAGTGGTGATGGTAGAGATAAAAGCCTAGATGATTATATCTATCCCCTCTATTGATCCTGTTGCTGCTAATTTGGTACCTCCTTTTTCAGACAAATTGGCTAAGGATGTGCCAGTATTTATAAGTGACTTCAAATCTGCTGCAAAGTTACAAATTGTCTGGATGAGACATCCTTGTATATGGTCAAGTTTCAGTTGACTGGTGACATGAAGCCTTATGTCATGTTCCGTGCAGGACAGAATAAGGCACAGACATTCATACAGCTTGTGAAGGGGCTTTATGAATGGCATTGCAAAGAGAACAGCACAAGATTTTTTAGAGAAAAGCACAAGAAATTTTTGGGAACAGGTTAATGGATTGGAACAGAAAAGAAATGATGTGATAGAAGCATTTACGGACAGAACTCATAGGATTTTGAATCAGCCTTCAATGTTAAGGAAAACTCAGAAGCAGGAAGAATAAATGTGCAAGAGGCTAGATGCTGCATGTGTTTTTTAAGAGGATTTCCAGGAAATAGGTCAAGGAGGACCAGTTGACAAAGGAACCGAAATCCATTTTCCTCTGAGATGAAATGTCATTGGTGTGGACATGTGGGCCATGTTAGGAAATAACTCCATCAAACTCTATATTATGAATGGAAAGTAGTGCATCATGCACAACAGTGTTGAAACTAGACAGAAGAGACCACTTTGAGACAAATGTTCATCAAATGCCAAAGGGAACTCCGAAACTGACAGATAATGTTCCCAATAAAACAGAGTATCATGAAAACATATGCAGAGGTAGAATGCTGCTTGTGGGTCACAGTAAAAGGAACACAACATTGATTTTTGGTGAAGACAGGGGCCCATGTCAGAAGCTATACTAGACATCTTAGGTAGATGCCAAAGACTACACCATATAGGACACCTGGAGGACAGACAATGATGTGGCAGCATTGGGATCAACATGGTTCTCTTTCACTGTTGCAGTAAGAAATTTAGAGCAGCTTATGAAAATATTGCAACATTTTGGTGTTGGTTATTACACAACCCTGGACATTTTCTGGGTAGCCATAACACAAAAGTTGGTATTTTTCAGTGCAGAATTGAGCTTAATGGGATATTATCCCAGCTGGGAATGATGTGTACGAAATGAACAGCTTGTGTGTCCACTAAAGTTCAGTTTGCATGATACGATTTTGAGAGGTGTAGGAAAAAAGCATCTTGGTGACTGTGAGTATTGACCTACAAAGTTAAATGATGTGTGTTGTGGAGCTGTGGGAATATAATTACAAGATGAATACATTATAATGTTCTGTGTATTGTAGTGCAGTATATGCAAGAGAAATGGAAGGAGATTATACAGTTCTGGGGCATGTGGATAATTTTGGCTTGAAATATGTCTCTATGCCAAAGGTTACACTGATAGCCAACTTCGACATTCTCGAGATGGATGATTTAGATATGTCAAGTGGAGATGTTTGCCCCAGGCAGACCATCAACAAATGTACATTAAATTAGATTACACATTAATTTCTGCTGTAGCCAGAGAAAGCAAAGCACCTTCAACCTTTCTAGGACTTATTAATTATTATAGTAAAATTTGTGAAGTGTTATGTTGAAATTACTGAGCAGGTATACCATTTATTAAGGAAAGGAGCAAAAATATGCAGTAGTTTACTGACTCTTGGGCTGAGATGGACAGTTTGAAACAAACATTAACTACAAATGCAGTATCGGTGTTCCCAACTTTGAAAAATAATAAATTCATCATGTTGTAGTGCCTCGAGAATTTTGGAGTAAATTCTAGACACACTCATATTTTCACTGTCTCTAACACACATTATTTTAGAGATAAGGGTGGTAAAGTAGAACTATGTCTACTGCCCCACAATTATGTGTGGACAGGATGGATGTGTATTGGGTAGACGATCGGCACTAGCAGGTAGTCAACAAGGCCACCTGAGAAGTTACATATACCACAGGTAACAGTATTGACAGAGATCCTGGGTACAGCGTAGAGTGTGACCTGGCGAAGATTGCATCAGCATCGAGGCATACCAGTGTTGAGTTTGTATCTGTTCTTGGGCGCCATGACCGACCTCATTTGAACTCTTCTGTCAAGAGAGTTAATTTGGAGCTGGAACGGCTGCTCATGTCGGGTGCGGGGTCACACATTGGTGTGGTTCATGTTGATTCTATCAGTAGGTGGGATTATACTAGGCATGGCCTTCACCTCAACAGGAAGGGGAAGGGTAAATTGGCTGGGGAAATAGCAAGAAAGTTAAAGGGGGGAGGCACTGTCATGAGTCGTAAAATACCAGTGGTTATAGGATTCAGAAAAGACCCTTTTTTAGGGTAGGGAGGACAGAAAGAAAACAAATTTTAAGAGAGGTTAGAACTGAGACAAACCTTCAGTTTGAGAAAGAAATCAAAAAACATAATTCCAGCTTATTACATCAACATAAACAGCCATTGGTTAAGAATTTTCAACTGTCAGCAGATATTTTAACTCCACCCAATTTTAAGTCAGTCAATGTGAAATGTCAGCTATCTTTATTGCATCAAAATATTCGAGGACTGAGAAATAAAATTAATGAATTAACTATCTGCATAGATGAATTAGAGTCTTCAAACCCAGCTGATATAATCTGCCTCTCTGAACATCATGTGACCACTGGTATAGAACTTTTAAGTGTTACAGGGTTTAGGTTAGCATCTCATTTTTGTAGATCAGAAATGGAGAAAGGAGGAGTTGCCACATTCATCAGGAACTGTCATAAATTTAAGAACATAGACATTCATAAATTTTGCCTAGAACAGCATATGGAAGCATGTGCAACAGAATTAGATTTTCACAAAAAATCTTTCATAATATTAAGTGTATATCGAGCACCTGCAGGTAACTTTAATCTGTTTGTAAACCACCTTGAAGCTGTACTGGCCCATTTAACAACCAAAAACAAAGAAATAGTGGTTGCTGGTGATTTCAATGTAGATTTCCTTAAAGACTCTCCCAATAAGAACCTATTTGAGTTAGTAACACTATCATTCAACTTAATTCCCACAGTAAAGTTCCCCACTAGGATAACCACTTGCTCACAAACAGCCATTGATAATATCTTTATAGAAAAGTCAAATGAACAAAATTATATTACAAAACCAATAGTCAATGGCCTCTCAGACCATGACATGCAGTTCCTTCTGTTAAATGTTAATACTGAACAGGATATAAAATCTGTTAAATCTGAGCTCAAGAGGGTAATCAGTAAGCCAAAAATTGATTATTTTAGGACACTCCTCAGAGACATTCACTGGACTGATGTTTACAGTGCTCATGGCATGAATGAAAAATATAACATTTTTGCTAATAAAATGCTTACCTTATTTAAACACTGCTTTCCCCCAAAACTTACCAAGGTTAGAGCAAAGTCTACAAAGAAGCCATGGATTACTCGAGGAATAGGGGTATCTTGTAAAACAAAAAGAAAACTGTATCTGTCAATCCGAAACATTTCCAATGTTGATGCTATAGCACATTATAAGAAATACTGCAAAATATTAAAGACTGTAATACGGATGTCAAAGCAAATATATTACAAGGAAAAGATAGTCATATCAGATAACAAAATAAAGACAATATGGGATATAGTGAAGGAGGAGACCGGTAGAACCAGACATGAAGAGGAACAAATAGCATTAAGAGTAAAAGATGCATTGGTGACAGATGTGTATAGTGTTGCAGAACTTTTTAACAAACATTTTATAACTGTTACTGAAAAGATGGGGTTGTCAGGTTCGGTAGATGCTGCTATGGATTACCTTAGACCAGACATTTCAAGTAACTTCCATAATATGAATTTGACCCTCACTACCCCAACAGAAATAACGTCCATCATAAAATCTTTAAAATCAAAAACATCTAGTGGGTATGATGAAATATCAACAAAGTTAATTAAAGAATGTGATTCTGAGCTAAGTAACATATTAAGCTATCTGTGTAACCAGTCGTTTATCAGTGGAATATTTCCCGAATGGCTGAAATATGCTGAAGTTAAGCCACTGTTTAAGAAGGGAGATAAAGAAATAGCATCAAATTTCCGTCCAATTTCACTGTTGCCAGCATTCTCAAAAATTTTCGAAAAAGTAATGTACAATCGTCTTTATAACCATCTTATCTCAAATAACATACTGTCAAAGTCACAGTTTGGATTTCTAAAAGGTTCTGATATTGAGAAGGCTATCTACACTTACAGTGAAAATGTACTTAATTCATTAGACAAAAAATTGCAGGCAACTGGTATATTTTGTGATCTGTCAAAGGCATTTGACTGTGTAAATCACAATATCCTTTTAAGTAAACTAGAATATTATAGTGTAACAGGAAATGCTGCAAAATGGTTCAAATCTTATATCTCTGGCAGGAAACAAAGGGTGTTATTAGGAAAGAGACATGTATCAAGCTATCAGGCATCATCCAACTGGGAACTAATTACATGTGGGGTCCCACAAGGTTCCATTTTGGGGCCCTTACTTTTTCTTGTGTATATCAATGACCTTTCATCAGTAACATTACCAGATGCCAAGTTTGTTTTGTTTGCTGATGATACAAACATTGCAATAAATAGCAAATCAAGTGTAGTCTTAGAAAGATCAGCCAATAAAATATTTGTGGACATTAATCACTGGTTCCTAGCCAATTCTTTGTCACTAAACTTTGAAAAAACACACTACATGCAGTTCAGAACTTGTAAGTGGTGTCCCAAGAGTATATGTCTAACATATGATGACAAGAAGATAGAAGAAGTGGACGGTGTTAAATTCTTGGGATTACAGCTTGATAATAAATTCAACTGGGAGGAGCACACCACAGAACTGCTGAAGCGTCTTAACAAATCTCTGTTTGCAATGCGAATTTTGTCAGACATAGGGGATATAAAAATGAAAAAGCTGGCATACTATGCTTACTTTCATTTCATAATGTCATATGGGATTATTTTCTGGGGTAATTCATCAAGCCAAGCTAAAGTTTTCCGGGCACAAAAACGTGCAGTAAGAATTATATGTGGTGTGAACTCAAGAACATCCTGCAGAAGCCTGTTTAGGGAACTAGGGATACTAACTACAGCTTCCCAATATATTTATTCCTTAATGAAATTTGTCATTAAAAATATATCACTTTTTCAAACCAACAGCTCAATTCATGGAATCAATACTAGAAATAAGAATAATCTTCACAAGGATTTAAAGTCACTTAGTCTTGTACAAAAAGGTGTGCATTATTCAGGAACACACATTTTCAATAACTTGCCAGCAGCCATAAAAAGCTTAACAACCAATGAAATTCAGTTTAAGAGAAGCCTAAAGGATTTATTGGTGGCCAACTCCTTCTACTCCATTGATGAATTTCTTAGGAAAACCAACTGATTTGTATATAAGTACAACATAACTTCTGCACAATTTCAGTGCAGTAATGTGTTCACTGAAAATTTGTGTGTGTGTGTGTGTGTGTGTGTGTGTGTGTGTGTGTGTGTGTGTGTGCTTGGGTGTGTGTAAGTGTGTAAGTATAATCTAACTTCTGCACCATTTCAGTGCAGTAATGTGTTCATTGTAAATAAGTATTACAGTAGTTGTATTACATGTTTCTTACCTTATAAATAAATAAAAAACTTTTTTATTTTAAATTCAGTGCAATAGTATTTATAAAATGACTCTTAGTGTTCATTAAAAAATGACGATCATTCCACTTGGGACCTGTGGAATGGTACATTAGCTTATTTGTTTTAGTTGTAAATATTTGTCATGTATTGTTGCTTTTCTGACATGTTCCACATCCTGGAGGACCTCCTCACTACGGATCAATTGGAATGAAAGTAAATCTAATCTAATCTAATCTATGGAGTAAACATATCTTACTCTGTGAAATAATAATAATAATAATGATAATAATAATAAAAACATTCTTCGCACAAATATTTCATAGTTGTTCAAAGAAGAGGCTGTTATTCTCTCTCTCTCACTTACTGCCGTACAGTCTGGACAGTTATCTTGTTAAGCTTGGAGAGATTTATAAACAGTATGAGCTGAAAGATGATTGTAATAGAGTCTGTCGGTCTGAAAGGTGTCAATCTTATGAGAAATGTTTAGTGTATGAAAACAGCTACATATTATATATACTGTGAAAGTAAGTGTTCAAAGTAATTTCGAGTATGCTGAGAGAAGATTGGTGAAGTATCTCCGAGTAAGTTCGACAGCCAAAGGGGGAGTGTGAGTCTTGCAGATTAGTACCACACTACCACCTTAATCATTAGTAACTCCCAGAGTGTGATGTAAACTGTTTCGCTATCGGTGTATTCTCAGCTTTGATATGGATGGCAAGGAAAATGTGGAGGCATAAGCTTTGTGGCCATTCAACGAAGCACAACAGAAGTATTCGGCAACATGAGATGTTGGCCATCACCTATGGTATTATGTACTTACTTTGTTATCTGTATGGAAGAAAATTTTAAGCTGTGACAGACCATGCTGTGCTGAAGTTATTGCTGGCTCAAAATATCCTTCAAGTAGTTAAACATGAGTAATTAGAAATGTTGGAATATTAAGACTGGTGGATAAGAGCATTGCAGAGTGGCAAGAGGCATGGTCAGCTGACATTGACTGCTGAGTATTTAGGACACAATGGCAGTTTATGACACATGAAAGCTTGTTGTGCAGAATGACAACCTGTGAACCATGCATTGTTGTACCTGCAGTTTTCATAGGAAGTACTAAGGCAAGCATATGACACTGTTTTGGCTGCCCATAGAAGTGGGAGAACAACTGACTGACAAGTGAAAAATTTTGGTGGAGGACAAGGCGAGAGGATGCTCAACAACATGTTACAAACTGTATATCATGCATGCAACTTGCCAATTTCATCCACTCTTAATTGCCTTTGCAGAGATTGGTCCAAGAACATCCATTTCCTCTACTTTAAATGGATTGGACACTTCAATTGAACACTCAGAGGTAACCATTAATCTTGACGAAGATAGGTCACATTTTAGATTTTGTCACAATGGTTGCAGTAACAGATCACCATGGAATGAGCCCATGTGTTTGCCCGCTGAACAACTGGCTACTAAAATTCAGTGTTCCTGACACAATGATAATTAAACAATTATGCCATTTGATACACATCCACAAGTTTAGGACTAAACCTTTCCAATGTCATCAGGTTGTATGTGTGTCCATCATACAATGCTACTGTAAAATATACAGGAGTATTGTGCTCTCACCCTGTACATTCAGTATTTGAGGTAGTAAAGGTCTATTTGGGGAAAATATTGATTCAGTAAATAAATTATCAAACATACTGCACTAATTTGTCACAGAAGGTAAAAAAAGAAAATACAAAAGAGCTGAAGGATCAGGAACAGATGGAACAGCATGTCAGTAACTTGTGTCAGTATAAAGTCGTACAATGCATTTTATTGATGAATCCCTATGAACCTAATAGTGTACAAACCAGTCCTGAACGCAATATCAGGGACCTTATCAGGTCACAGAGATGACAACTGTCAATGTCAACTGCCAAAGAACAACCTCCATTGAGCATGTGGGGTGTGTTAATAGGACATCTGATATTGGCCAGTAGAATGACTGTAATAATGACTCGTATACATACACTTTTGGAAAGGGGAAGAATATTGATGCAAATTCCCTTCACCCTGGTAGTGTACCTCCAGAGCCTCCATATTGGGCTGGTAGTTCTACTATATTTTTATTTTTACTGTACTTTATGGTTTTATAGACAAGATTACCATGTATTCTTGGTTCTCAAAAGGAGTACTGAAATATCCATTGAAACTTAACTTGCCTAATGTGTGTTTTATTGTGTGATAATATGTTGGTAAAGAGCTGTGGCTTATTTTTTGTTGCATGCTCTCAAGCCCGGTAAAGTTGCCCTGTTTATTTCCAGTTTCATACACCAATCTCCCCAGCATCTCTCCAATTCCAAGTTGACATACTGTAGCAGAAAATTTCTACAGTAATTAGAATTACTGGAATTAGTAATACTGATGTTTGAGCCTCACCTAATTATTTATCAGAGATAACCGCTCATTCATTTCTTCCTCGAATACAACTTTTGCACTTACTATTGAGTGGTAAAACATAATATTCACAATTATAAGTTTCCTTCATCTTTATTAAAGCAAGAACAATATTGGAGTCATTAACATTAGATTCTAACCCAGAGGCAATAAAAAATTCAGAGATAATGCAATGATAATGTTCACTTTCTTATATAAGGAGTAACATCTTTGGTTCCTAGACACAGCACAGTATCTGACACAGTTAATTACAGAATAGAATGTGATACTACATAACACATCTTCATAGGAGCAGTAGTGAATGCACTATGGAATTGACCGCTTGAAGCGGGAGTATTATTTGTGAGACAAAATGACATGATACTCACTTGTCACCAGTGGCAGTTGAGATTTTGGAAAGTAATAAATGAAGTACGGAAGTTACAAGAATCATTTGTGGAGTTTCAAAAAGAGGAGGAGATAGGGAGAGTGTAGACAGAAGTGCAAGGCTACACCTTACATATGAGAAGTTGGTGTGGCAAGTACATCACGTAGTAAATGTGGCACCACATAAACTGATGCAAAAGAAATGAAGATGGCGAATTGTAGACAGGAAGCTGCTGAAGAAAGTTTCTGGTACAGTGGGCAATGATGACATTCTGGAGGATAGGGCAAATACAACCAATAACAGACCCAAATAGGGCAATGGTGGATTGGCGTAACATACATCTGACAAATCTGGAAAACAAAATATTTAATAAAATCAGGGTAGTACAGAAACTGACTATAGATTTGGCATGACATACAGAGGATCCTTTGGAAATACTGCACTGAAATTTATCTGAGGGGTGGAAAAATTTCAGAATTGTCCCTCTTATACAACTATTTCTGTGTGTTTGAGAATGTACAAAGCTAAATTAATTGAAAACTATTTATGTTGTTGTTATCATTGTCTGAAGACTGGTTTGATGCAGCCATCTGTACTACTGTATCTATGCATCATCTCCAAATTACTACTGCAGTGTACCATGAAAACTGTGAGATGAATGGAATGGACAGTGTCTTCTGTGTTTATCTTAAATCATCCTTTCAAAACACAAGTAATGGAATGTTGGCAAATTAAATTAAGCAATGCTGTGGGATATAGTGCCACTAAAAGTAGTAAAAGAGTTGTCATATCTGAGGAGTAAAATAACTGTAATAGGGAAAGTGGAGGGGATGTAAAATACACACTAGCAACGCAAGAAAGCATTTCTGAAGAAGAGAAATTTGTTAATAGTGAATATAAATTTAAGTGTTAGCAAGTCTTTTCTGAAGCCACGCCTGGAGTGTAGCATTTTAAGGACGTGAAATGTGGGCAATTCAGACAAGAAAGCTTCAATCTAATATTCTACTCTGGTTTCTGTACAAGCTGCACACAACCTTTTGCTCCAAGTATTTTACCTCTGCTACCTTGGGAATTTCAGAAGGCGTATTCCAGTCAACATTATCAAAACTTTCATTAAGTCTGAAAATACTATAAATGTAGGTGTTCCTATCTTTAACTTATCTTGTAAGACAAGTCGTAGAGTCAGTATTTTGCAACCATTACTTATGAATATTACCAAAGTATCAGTTTAATACCTGCCAGCAGTCACTTTATTTGGAATTCAAACTGTGACATTCTTCTTTACGCCTTAGGGCATTATGTCTGCCTCACACATCTTACACAGCAGGTGGGATAGTTTTGTCATGGCTGGCTTCCTCAAGGATAATCAGTAGTTCTGATGGAATGTTGTCTATTCCAGGGACTTTGTTTCGATTCAGGTCTTTCACTGCTCTATCAAGTTATTATCACAGTACCATATCTTCCACCTCGTCATCATCTGTGTCCTCTTCCCTTTTTTATGGTATAGCCTCCAAATTCATTTCAGTGTATAGCCCCTCTATATACTGCTTGTGCCTTTCCCATCTTTGTGAATATCAAGAGCTCGGACAACGAGCCACTATTAAGCACAGTTGCATCTCCTCACTGCAAAGGCCTTCTTAAATTTCCATAAGCAGTATCTACTTGTCACCTAGTTATACATATTTCTATAGACTTACCTTTGTTATGTAATTATTGCTGCCTAGTCATCTTGCATTTTCTGTTACTTTCACTGTTTAGTCATTTTTGTTCCCTTTTGGATGCTTCATTTGCTGCATTTTTGTATTTCCTCTGTTTATCGATTAAATTCACTATCTATAGAGAAAGTTACGGATCTCCACTAGGCCTCACTCTTGTTACCTATTTGATCCTCTACTCTCTTTACTATTTTATCTCTCAAAGCCACCCATTTATATTCACATAAATTATTTCTCAACTCAACATCCCTTTTTCTCAACACACAGTAAACATACAGGTAAAATGAGATGTCATTTGTACAATTTTTTTAACCAACTTCTGACTTTACATGCTGCCTTTGCACTAAAACTCACTATATGTAGAAAATTATAACAAAAGAGACTTAACTATCATAGGCAAATTATTGTGTTTCCTCATACCTATATTTCGTGAAGCTACATTATTAATCAGTAATAAACAACTCCCTTTTGATATTATCTCATTACAAATATCATTTTACTTTGTTTTCAAGTACTTATTAACTGAACACATAATTTTTATATCACATTGTCATAGATAATAACTGTGAGCACTACAGTACTCCATTATCTATGCCTGTCACACAAATGAATGTACTTTTCTAAATGTCAAATACATTTGTCATTGTCACATTGACTTGTGATTTACCTATTGTTTCTATAGCTTAATGTGCTTACAGTAATGGAAAATGTATTTCAAGCTACAATTGAAAAAATCCAGCTGAATTATAGCAAAAACACAAATTTTAAGAAAATTATTAGAATAAAAACTGTGTAAATATAATTAAATTTAAAAAAAACTAGTATTCTATTTACCTTAAATGTAGAGATGTAGTTGAACTTTACCAAACACAAAGGGAATTTCTATGATTTCTTAATGTTAAATCTGTGATGTAGTAGAATCACAGGCAATCATTGGTAGAAACATGTGACAGTAAATTGTGGTTTCTTTGTCTCATAATGTACATAATCTAAAGAATTTGATTCAGAAAAAAGGAGACTCATCAAAATTTCAGTAAAATTTCACCATAAACATAGAATAGCTGACATTAACAAATAACATAATAATAATACAATTTTGTTATATATAGGTACAATAAAATTGCTCAAATTATCATTTCATCCTCTATGAATTCTTCTGCCAAATAGCAGCATTTCTCCCAAAGAATCTGCTGTAGCCTCATTAAATATGTTTTTGACTTTTAACTTGGTATTTATTGCCATCCCCATATACTGTGGAGGCTGTGCATATAATTTCAACCGGTAGGTGGGTAGCATAAAATTATTTTTATTTCTCTTTCTATGTGTATCATTAAAATGACTCACCTTCAATAATTTAGTCTGCTGTCTAGGAAGATTATAATCTCATATATGTATATGGAGGGTACAGTTAGAATTTGTCCCCCCAGGGGGTCGACAACTCTTTTGTGGATACATGTGTGGCGAGCACGGGACCCCGAGCTAATGTGGCCTTCCTTCCTTTCTGGGCTGCATACCTTCCCTTTCCGCATCCTTCCCCATCCCCCATCTTGCCCCCCCCCCCCTCCACCCACTCACCTCTGGCTCTTTCCTTCCCTTTCTCCCCCTCTGGGAGTATGGTTTATGCCTACGTCCAGAGACGGACGCTCGTAAATGTACCGCATTCTTCGCCTTCTTTGCTTGTATGTCTTCATCCTTCCTTTGTCCTTCTCTTTTCCTTACCTCTTCTCTTTACCCTTTTCTCCGCTGCGGCATTTGAGACCTCTCTTCTTTCCTTTCCCTTTCTCATTCTTCCTCCCTGTGCGTAACTTAAGGCCGACCCACGCATTTTTGTGCGAAGCCGGTGATCAGTTAACGCGTAATTCCCCACCCCGGGTAGACAGGTAGGACACGTACGTATCCTCTGGTAATGACCAGGCACAGGGAGGGGTGATTACCCGAGCTGATACCTTCCAAAAGTGCCGATTGGTCCCTCCGTCCGTTTGTCGGGAGGTGTGACCTGAGGTGTGACCTGAGGTGTGAACAATCACCTAAGGCGGGAGTGCCCTCAGAGAGGACCCCCACAAGGGAGGAGCGCACCATCGGAGATGCTGGTAATCATGGGGGATTCTTCCGCAATGGTTTCCTCACCTTCCACTATGTCTGCTCACAAGCGTAAGTTCACTGAGTCTCAGCCACAGACAGTTCTTCCATCGTTGCCACAGATCCTTGTTGTTTCTCGGTCTGATGCAGGTCATGACTTCTCCACGGTCAACCCTTTCATTATTCAGAAAGGTTTTGACGCAATGGCAGGTCCTGTAAAGTCTTGTTCCAGATTACGAAATGGCACCTTGTTGTTAGAAACAGTCAGTGCCCTCCAGGCACAAAAATTGCTGCGTACTTCACTGCTCCACACCTTCCCTGTCCGGGTTGAACCGCACTGCACTTTAAATTCCTCGCGTGGAGTCGATTATACACGCTATCTTGATGGGTTGTCTGACGAAGAAATTCGGCACTACCTATCTGACCAGGGCATAACGACTGTTCATAGAGTTACGAAAAGGGTTGACACGAACCTCATTCCAACCCGCACTGTCTTCTTGACATTTGACAAAGTTCAACTCCCATCGAAAATCAAAGCAGGCTATGAGACAATTTCCGTTCGCCCTTACGTCCCAAACCCTACGTGTTGCTATCAGTGTCAGCGGTTCAATCACACCAGCCAGTCCTGTTCCAATCCGGCCAAATGTGTTACGTGCGGCAAGGATGCCCTTGAGGGTGCTTGTCCACCTCCATCCCCTCGCTGCATCAACTGTATGGGTGACCACGCTGCTTCCTCTCATGACTGCCCCATTTTTAAGGACGAAAAGCTCATCCAGGAAATCAGAGTGAAGGAAAAGCTGTCGACCTTTGCTGCTCGAAAATTATTCGCCAGTCGACAGCCCACCGTCCCTCAGACAGGAAAATACAGCACTGTCCTTGCTTCTCCTCAGCCAACAAAGGAGGCGGCCAAGCAGACTTGCGACCTCACCTTTAGTGCCACGGTCGTCAGATCCGCCAGCGCAAAGATCGCCCGTTCAACCTCACCACTATCGCCTGCCGACACTAGGGCTCAGCCTTCATCGGGTTCTGCTAAATCTCGAGCCCACAAGTCAGACACCAAGACTTCGAAAAAAGAGCATATTCGTGAAGATTATTTACGTACCCCAACTTCACAACCGTCGGTTCCTCCTCCATCTAAACATCATACTTACAAGAAGGCTAATAAGAAACCCAGTTCATCTCCTTCTCCGCCAAGGCGTGTCTCATCTACAGCACCACCTGGTGGAAATCGCCCTCGGCCGTCTTCTGTGTCCCCGAGGCGCACTGCTGGTGGCCGATCAACCGGCAGATCGCTGGTGGCAGGAGCTGCTCCTGAACAACCTACGGACCAGGATCGTCTGCCTTCGGCTGAATACCATTCCATGCTATCGGTCGCAAGCTCTGAGCAGTCGTTGAGTTGACAGCAACCTTGGTCACATTCCTCCATTTTCTGTTCACCCTATGTCCATTATCCACTGGAATATCCACGGCATTCGAGCCAATCGGGATGAATTGTCGATCCTCTTACGATCCTACTCGCCGGTCATCTTCTGTCTTCAGGAAACAAAGTTGCTTCCCCACGACCACTTTATTCTCCCTCATTTTCAGTCCGTCCGATATGATCTCCCCTCTGTTGAAGTCACTCCAGCCCATGGAAGACTCATGATTCTTCTCTATGATACTCTACATTATCACTCAATCCACTTAAACACTTCCTTCCAAGCTGTTGCTGTACGTCTTTCCCTTTCCAGATACACGTTCTCTCTTTGTACTGTATACATTCCATCGTCCACACCAATGGCACGAGCTGATCTCCTTAATCTTCTTGGTCAGCTTCCACCCCCCTATTTGCTGGTTGGGGACTTCAGTGCCCACCACACGCTTTGGGGATCTCCACATCCTTGTCCACGTGGCTCACTATTGCTAGACGTCTTCCACCAAACGGATCTAGTTTGCCTCAACACTGGGATCCCTACATTTTTGTCTGCCTCCACGACAAATTTATCTCATTTGGACCTTGCGGTCGGTACTGTTCCACTAGCTCGGCACTTCGAATGGTTTGCCCATGATGATACACACTCGAGTGACCACTTTCCATGTGTCCTTAGACTGCAGCCTCAACTGCCATATATGCGCCCGCGACGCTGGAAGTTTGCCCAAGCCGATTGGACAATTTTTTTGTCTCTAGCGACGTTCGATGACCGTCACTTTCCCAGCGTCGACGATGAGGTCACACATATTAGCGACGTTATTCTTACAGCTGCGGAAAGTTCAATACCACGTACCTCCGAATTGCCCCGGCGCCCCCCAATTCCTTGGTGGAATGAGGCATGCCGTGACGCAATACGTGAGCGGCGACGTGCTCTTCGCGTTTTCCGCCAGCATCCTACTTTGGCCAACTGTATCCGCTATAAGCAGTTCCGTGCGCGATGCCGTCGTGTCATCCGCGATAGCAAGAAGGCAAGCTGGAAATTCTTTATTAGCTCATTTAACACCTTCACTCCCTCCTCGTAAGTTTGGAGTTGGCTTCGACGGTTCTCAAGGCGCGCCTAGTTTCTCCCCAGTCTCTGGGCTCACTGTTGGGCATGATACATTCGTGGACCACGTCGCAATTTCTAACTCATTGGATCAGCACTTTGCTGAGATTTCGAGCTCTTCAAAGTACCTGCCAGCGTTTCTCCCGAAGAAACGTGCAGCGGAAGTGCGACATCTTGCTTTCTCCTCTCAAAATCGCGAAAGCTACAATACTGTTTTCTCCATGCGGGAACTCCAACATGCGCTCTCTTCTTCTCGCTCCTCCGCTCTAGGACCGGATGGTATCCACGTCCAAATGTTGCTGCATTTATCAACCCATAGTCTGCGTTACCTCCTTCGCCTTTATAATCGAATTTGGACTGACAGTACTTTTCCCAGACGATGGTGGGAAGCTATCGTCGTTCCTGTTCTGAAACCTGGAAAGGACAAACATCTCCCCTCTAGCTATCGCCCCATTTCTCTCACGAGTAGTGTCTGTAAGGTTTTGGAGCGTATGGTGAATTACCGTTTAGCTTGGTGGCTGGAATCCCGCAGTCTTTTAACACCTGCCCAATGCGGATTCCGAAAGCATCACTCTGCAGTTGACCATCTTGTTGCTTTCTCCACGTATATCATGAACAATTTTCTCCAGAAACGCCAAACAGTAGCAATAATTTTTGATCTGGAGAGAGCATACAATACCTGTTGGAGGACAGGCATCCTCCGCACACTGTTCTCTTGGGGCTTTCGAGGTTGGCTGCCCCTTTTTCTTCGCGAATTTATGGCAGAGCGCACATTTAGGGTGCGGGTGAACACTACTCTCTCCCGTACTTTCTCCCAAGAAAACGGGGTACCCCAGGGCTCCGTGCTAAGTGTAGATCTGTTTGCCATTGCCATAAATCCAATTATGGATTGTCTCCTTCCTGATGTCTCTGGCTCCCTCTTTGTGGATGATTTTGCGATCTACTACAGCTCTCACCGGACCAGCCTTCTTGAACGACGTCTTCAAGGATGTCTCGATCGCCTCCACTCTTGGAGCATCGAAACCGGCTTCCGTTTTTCTCCCAGTAAGACCGTTTGTGTTAATTTTTGGCGACATAAGGAGTTCCTTCCGCCCTCCTTACATCTAGGTCCTGTCAACCTTCCGTTTTCAGACGTCGCTAAATTCTTGGGTCTTATGTTTGACAGAAAACTGTGCTGGTCCTCCCACGTTTCCTATATTTTGGCTCGCTGTCTGCGATCTCTCAACACCCTCCGTGTCCTGAATGGTACCTCCTGGGGAGCGGACCGAGTGGTCCTTCTCTGCCTCTATGGCGCGTTAGTGCGCTCGAAATTGGACTATGGAAGCATAGTCTACTCCTCTGCTCGGCTGTCTATTCTTCGGCATCTCGACTCTATCCACCACCGTGGATTACGTTTAGTGTCTGGAGCTTTTTACACCAGCCCTGTGGAAAGCCTTTAGGCTGAGACTGCTGAACCTCCGCTGTCCAATCTGCGAGCAGTCCTTCTGAGTCGTTACGCTAGCCATCTGTCTTCCATGCCTGCTAATCCAGCCCATGACATTTTTTCGATGCCTCCTTTGATGTAGGGTATGCAGGCCGCCCCTCCTCCCTACTACCACCGGGAGTCTGCTTCCATCAACTGCTCCATTCTCTTTCCTTCCACTTTCCTAAAGCCTTCTTGACAACTTGGGGTACAGCACCGCCTTGGCTCCGTCCCCGGATCTGCCTGCTCCGTGACCTTTGTCGATTTCCCAAGGATGGTACCCCTTCACTTGCTTATCTTCGGGCATTTGTTGCTCTATGTGCACAAATGACGGAAGCCACATTTATTTACACCGACGGCTCGAAAACATCGTTAGGTGTAGGGAGTTCCTATATTGTTGGCGACACCCAAAATCCCTTTCGGCTTCCCAACCAGTGTTCGGTTTATACTGCGGAGCTTTACACTGTTCTCCATGCTGTCCATTACATCCGCCGCCATCAGTAGATACAGTACGTAATCTGCTCAGATTCTCTCAGCTCTCTCCTCAGTCTCCAAGCTCTTTACCCTGTGCACCCTCTGGTCCACCGGATTCAGGACTGTCTGCGCTTGCTCCACCTGGGGGGCGTCTCGGTGGCGTTCCTCTGGCTCCCGGGACACGTTGGTATCTGTGGAAATGAGGCGGCTGATATTGCAGCCAAGGTTGCAGTCACTCTTCTTCGGCCAGCTAGCCAATCGATTCCCTTCGCTGATCTACGGAGCGTTTTATGTTGTCGTGTTGTTCATTTATGGCACGCGCATTGGTCGACACTTCCCCATAATAAATTGCGAGAAATGAAAGCTCTTCCTTGTGCTTGGACGTCTTCCTCCCGCACGCGTCCTCGGGAGGAGGTAATTTTAACTAGACTCCAGATGGGGCACTGTCTTTTTAGCCATCGACATCTTTTAAGTGGCGATCCTCCCCCACTCTGTCCCCACTGCTCTCAGCTGTGGACGGTAAGACACCTTTTAATTGAGTGCCCCTATTTTACTCCGTTACGCTCCTGTCTACAGCTGTCGCCTGATATATCGTCGATTTTAGCAGATGACACGCGCTCAGCCGATCGCGTTCTCAAGTTTATTAGTGCCAGTGAAATGATGTCAGTCATTTGAAGCTTTTTTTGGGGACAACCAACCCCTTTCTGTAGTGGATTTTTAAGCCTGCCTTCTGCTTTTAGTTTCTCCAATTTTATGACTTTCGTTCCCATTGCTGCTGGTTTCCATTTTCGGTTTTTTACTGTTTCCTAAGTCACGGACCGGGTGCTAATGACCATAGCAGTTTTGCGACCTAAAACAAAAAAAACAAAAAACAAATAAATAAAATAAAATAAAATAAAATAAAAAAAAAGTTAGAATTTGTAGTTTCCAAAAGACTCTGTTTGCTGTGCAGTATATATGTACAAGACAATTTTTTTTTTCTTTTTTTTGCCAGTGGCATTGATACAAGCGTTCATTTCATAGTGCTGTGGAATGTGGGAAAAAAGCCGCAAATTGGCATTCATAAGAAGAAGAACAACACCAAAAATGCAACTGTAAGAAATTGTCAACGCGACCTGCCACTGATGATGCCTTGCAGAAAATAAAGACGAAATGCATATGGCACTAAAATTGTGTTTTATTTAGTTAGTGTCAGAGGGTCCATAAATGAAAATTATCAATATACCATAATACGTCTTAGAAGGTTTTTCAACTCAGTCACAGTACGTTTATGTGTTGTTATACCAAAATCTACATTCAGATCTCCACCAATTACTATGTCATAATGCAACCATCTGGTCCCTCTTAGTACATCTAACAGCATGTCCTATTTTTCCAGAAATACATTGATGATACCCTTAGGTGACCTGTAAAGGGATACTATTACTAACTTAAAACTGTCCATAACTATACTAGTGGCTTCAAAGTTCTGTTCCTCACACAAAAAATCTAGGTCCAACTTAACAATGGAGTAGCTGAATGACTGGTTAATATGTATTGCCACACCACCTCTTATATGCAGTTTTCTACAGTAACTATTTGCTACATTATAGTTATCAAGTTTGGCAACCAGTAGTACACTCTCAGTAACCCAATGTTCACTCAGACAGAAAATATCAAATTTGTTATCTAGTCCAAAACTGTTTACAATAAATTCTTTACCTTTTAGTCCTTGAACATTCAGATAGCAAATTTTAAGATCATAATTGTTGTTTATTTTAGATTGAACGTTGTTGATCAACATATGGAATAAAACATTTTTGTTATATATCAGTTCATTGTGGAGCTTCCTCTTCCTGGCACTTGAAATTTTTATGCCCTGAGTTCTCCATATGAGCTGATTAGCCATTTGTCACATGTGATTATAATTGGAAAAGTTTCACTAAATATTTCAAGAAAGCTAATTAGGAATTTGTTAAAATTACTATTACTCAAAACACAGCCATTGTAAGGCCATTCAACCTCTTTTAACTTATTTCTAAATGGAACTGAATTTTTTCATAGAAGTTGCTTTTCATATGGCTTTTATTGGATGAAATTTCTCTGTAAATTTTTGGTATTTCAATGAATAAAGCAGGGTGGTCATAGATTATTAAATCTATGCATAATTTACAAATGTCTTCAAATACATAATTTGTTAGAATATTATTAGTACAGGCCACTGACTGTGTGTTTACTCTAGTGGGTTGCATGAAGTTTACTTTGAAGCCAAAGTTTTTTAGAAAGTCAGTTAATTTGGACATATCATACATTTCAACTATTATTTTAATATTGAAGTCAGCAGCTGTTACTATCTTTTTCCTTTTTTTGTTACTGAACTCTTCAGGCAGGTAATGATATTTCACCAGAAAAGCTTCAGTAGTAGTTTTCTCTTGTGCTCTATAAAAAGAAACTAATATGACATTATGTTCTCTCAGCTGAATATAGCAGATTTCAAATATACACTCTTCATTCAAACGTTTAAAATCATTTCTTATTTCATATTTTATATCAGTGTGAGTAAGTATGCTGGAGCCTCAATGTGATTTCTCTCATCTACCAAAGCTGATGGCTAATTTAAAATATTCAACGTTTTTAAGAATTTTAATATTGTCAAATGTAGGTGGATGTTCATTGAGGCAAATAACTTTGATATTTCTACATTCTGACAGAATAATTTATAATTTGTCCACTTTACGACTTTTGTTTGAAATCTCAAAAGTCAGACCATTTATATTCAAGTGCATTATGTAGGGACAGTCTTTCCTACTTATGAACTCAAGCATACTCTTTCTGGGGTACCATTTTGGTCTTGTGATTTTTGTTACCAAATATTTTTTCTCATCCAGATCATTTCTTATAAGTTTCCCCTATTTTTCAGATTTTTTCATGTATCTGCGAACATTTTTCGAAGATTTTATATCATAACCTATTGAAATGAAGACTGTCCTACGCTAATATATATTCTTAACAACTTATTCAGATTTATAAACAGAGCTTGTCGATTGTTAGTTTTTGTTTGTATCACAGTTTATTCTCTGTATATATTGATTACTGACTGATCTTCTGTGGACACCACCACTCACCGTGACTCTTGACATTTTGTAGAGGTTACTGGCAGCTTGAACTCAGTTTCTTGTTTCGCTTACAATTTCCTTTTTAGTGTTGCTTCTAAGGGAATTTATACCTATGTGGATGAAAACTTTGTAATTCTTTCGGGATGCTTCTGCTGAACAATCTTGTGGGCCATATATGTTCCTAAAGTGTTTCTTCAACTGCTGGGTCCTGATTACTGGACAAACATCTATTTTGGAATTTGGCACAACAGTGTTTCATAGCAAAGAATTTCCTATAACCAGGAATGCAATGTTTTTGCTCTGTTTCTCTTTACTGAGATGTTTTGAATTCTTTTTACTGTATGTTACACATCTCAGCTGTATTGCAAGGATCTGTACTCTCAAATTCCTTGAGGGGAGTAGTGCTCCCCACAGCCCCCTTCCGTCCACCCCTTCACTTCACTCTTGCAGATGATTGTGGCATAGTGAATAACAAATTGGATTGGGTGCAAACTTTACTAAATTTCTTGGATGAAAGAATGGTTATAACTAGGTTACTACAATTGTTGGGGGACAGTTTGAGTTATACAAGAACTGAAGTAGCAATGTTACAAAAAGCAGTTCACCATGCAAATAACTGATGATTAGGTCCTGAGCTCCTACTACCACAACGGTTCCTAGCCACAAAAACTACAGCATGGCTGAACAGCTGATTTGCAGCATATAGCTGAGCTTACGGAACGAAGGTTTTTGCTATTCCACCACTTGTGAACTGATGTAATCTTGCTTCATCTGTATTTATTCCATACCTGGTGCATTTCACAGTAGTGAGTACAGATGTACACCTCCAATACTTTACAGTACATACTTTGCAGAGAAGTAAAAACCTATGTGAAAACTGGTATGGGTAAAGACACAAGAAGTGCTGCTAATATAGGAGGGAAAGGAGACCTATGTGATGATGCCAGCAGAAGAGTTACCACATTGTGAGGGAGTCAGACAGTTTGCCTTATGTAACAAATCCAGAGAATCAAAGTTGCCACTCACCATACAGCTGGGTCATGATAGGCACAACAAAAAGACTCACACAATTGTAGCTTTTGACCATTAAGGCCTTTGTGTGTGTGTGTGTGTATGTGTGTCTACTGCTGACACACACACACACACACACACACACACACACACACACACACACACACACACGCAAATGCAACTTCCACACACATCTGCAGTCTCAAAGAACTGAAACCACACTGCGACCAGCAGCACCAGTGCATGATGGGAGTGGTGACTGGGTGGGGGTAAGGAAGAGGCTGGGGCGGGAAGGGGGAGGGATAGTATGGTGGGAGTGGTGGACAGTGATGTGTTGCAGTTTAGACAGAGGGCAGGAGAGAAGGTGCTGAGGGGGGAGGGGGTAAGTAGTGGAATGAGAGAAATAAAAATAAAGTAGCATAAAGGAGAGAAGTAAAATGAAATTAAAAGAATGGGTGTGGTCGTGAAATGATGGTTATGTAGTGCTGGAATGGGAACAGGGAGGGGGCTGGATGGGTGAGGACAGTGACTAACAAAGGTTGAGGCCAGGAGGGTTATGGGGACATAGGATGTATTGCAGGGAAAGTTCCCAACCGCACAATTCAGAAAAGCTGGTGTTGGTGGGAAGGATCGATATGGCACAGGCTGTGAAGCAGTCATTGAGATGAGGGGCATCTTGTTTGGAAGCATGCTCAGCAACAGGGTGGTCTACTTGTTTTATGGCCACAGTTTTTCGGTGGCCATTCATGCAGACAGACTGCTTGTTGGTTGTCAAGCCTACATAGAGTGCAGCACAGTGGTTGCAGCTTAGCTTGTAAATCACATGACTGGCTTCACAAGTAGCCCTGCCTTTGATGGGATAGGTGATGTTAGCGACCGGACTGGAGCAGGTGGTTGTAGGAGGACGTATGGGACAGGTCTCGCATGTAGGTCTACTACAGGGGAATGAACCATGAGGTAAGGGAATGGTAGCAGGGTTTGTGTAAGGATGGACGAGTATATTGTGTAGGTGGATGGTGTAATATCATGGTAGGAGGGGTGGGAAGGATGGTGGGTAGGACATTTCTCATTTCAGGGAACAATGAGAGACAATCGAAACCCTGGCGGAGAATATAATTCAACTGCTCATACCCCTGTAATACACCTAGATGCAAGATCTGTCCCATACATCCTCCTACCACCACCTACTCTAGTCCGGTCACTAACTTTACCTATCACATCAAAGCAGGGCTACCTGTGAAACCAGTCATGTGATCTACAAGCTAAGCTGCAACCACTCTGCTGCATTCTATGTAGGCATGACAACCAACAAGCTGTCTGTCTGCATGAATGGCCACCGACAAACTGTGGCCAAAAAACAAGTGGACCACCCTGTTGCTGAACACACTACCAAACATGATATCCCTTATCTCAAAGACTTCTTCACAGCCTGTGCCATGTGGATCCTTCCCACCAACACCAGCTTTTCTGAACTGTGCAGGTGGGAACTTTCCCTGCAATACATCCTATTTTCCAGTAACCCTCCTGGCCTCAACCTTCATTAGTCACTGTCCTCACCCATCCAGCCCCCCCCCCCCCCCCCCTGTTCCCATTCCAGCACTACACACCCGTCATTTCACTGCCACACCCAGTCTTTTAATTTCTTTTTATTTCTCTCCTTTACACTACTTAGCCCCTCTCCCCCTCTGCACCTTCTCTCCTGTCCTCCGTCTTAACTGCAACTGCCACTCCCACCACACTATCCCTCCCCCTCTCCACCCCAGCCTCCCCCTTACACCCACCCAGTCACCACTCCCATCATGCACTGGTTCTGCTGCTTGCAGTGTGGTTTCAGTTCTCTGAGGCTGGAGACGTGTATGCAAGTTGCGTTTGTGTGAGTGAGTGTGTGAGTGCGTGTGTGTGTGTGTGTGTGTATGTGTGTGTACTGCTGACAAAGGCCTTAATGTCCGAAAGCTATAATTGTGTGAATCTCTTTGTTGTCCCTATCACAACTCAGCATCTCTGCTATATGGTGGGTAGCTACTGTCCTTCTCTGGTATTGTTACATTCCAACCTGGATTTTCCATTGTTAGAAGTTTGCCTCATGTGGATGATTCAGACTAAGACACAATCATGTTATGTATAACAGTTCCTGGGCAAGGCAGAAGCAGCTGAATAATTGAGAAAAGTGTTGTTGCCACACCCTTATTTTCAGAACATGGGCATTCATTTAGTTTAGTATCACTGTTTCCTTAGAAAATATTAAGTAAATCTTTACAAGCAATGAAAGCCAAGGAGCATGACCAGAATGAATTTACAAGATATCAGATTGCTAATTAATGGTAGAAACAGTTACATAGTGGGCAAAGCATACTGTCTCCCAGCTACCATCATGGAGCAGCTCACATAATGTGACATATTCTATGTTGTATTGGCCATAAAAGGCCATACATATGTTACCAACCCATTACCTAACCTTCCGAAATAAGACCCTAAACCCAGACATACATTCTTTAAATGAATTCAAAGCACAAAAAAATCCTTCAGTAGATAGAACAACATTACAAAAGAGAACTCCACGTCATCATGACTATAAGTGTACAGACTTAGAGTGCCATATTAGCGTTGCTTGGCTTATGGCAGGTGCAGTCTGCACAAAATACAAGGCCTGTACACCCTTCAAACTGCTGGTACGTAACATACTTGCTGACTGGTTTATCAGTAAAAGTAAGAATTATGTAAATTAGATTTAGAATAATAGGCTACCTCTGATATGAGAAGAAGTAAGCAAACTTGTGAACTCTAGACTGCTTTCGAATGGCACATGAAAAATTAGTTTAAAGGAGAAACATTTATATATAAAATGTGGAATTATGGTACTGACGACACACACTCACAAATTACTGTGTTGAGTGGATGACCCTTTCCTCAGTTTCTGCTATTGCAGCGTACTGCCATTTCAATTTTTGACTCTTATCACAGCCTGATGTCTATGTAACTGATGTCTCCCCACTGGTTAGGCATTGTTTTGGTTGGCAGGAGAGCCAACACCGTGTTACTAGAGGAGGCCGAAAGGCACGCGTTTTAGCTCACGCAGGCTGGCTTGAGGTCTGGCACAGAACAAGGAAATTAGAATTTAGAAAAACGGACGTAGCAGGTGGAATACTTAACTTTAATCTGTTAATGAAGAACGTCAGTCTTGACGGTACATGATTCAATATCAATAGTAACTGATAATGGCGCCTTGCTAGGTCGTAGCAAATGACGTAGCTGAAGGCTACGCTAACTATCGTCTCGGCAAATGAGGACGTATTTTGTCAGTGAACAATCGCTAGCAAAGTTGGCTGTACAACTGGGGCAAGTGCTAGGAAGTCTCTCTAGACCTGCCGTGTGGCGGCACTCGGTCTGCAATCACTGATAGTGGCAACACGCGGGTCCAACGTATACTAACAGACCTCGGCCGATTTAAAGGCTACCACCTAGCGAGTGTGGTGTCTGGCGGTGACACCACAGGCATCAGCTGTGACAAGGATGTAGTTATGTAAACCCCATTAATAAACTTCCTGTACAGATGGTTCTGAATGGAGCAGATCCAAAGGGGTGTCAAGGGGGTCATGTACCATCAACCAAAACAAAATTTTTGTAAAAGCTTTTATAATACCTTAGAGTTTTCTGAGCTAAGCTTTCTCAACTGCAGCGTGTGAATGAATTCATCCCTGTAACCTTGTCCTTATGGACCATGCGGCCAATGTTGCCAAGTGGTGCATGGCAAACTAATTTGTAGTCAGCACTACAAAGGGTTGTAAGTGTCATGTAGTTACGGCCCTTATTGCTCATAGTAGAGAAGTACAGACTGTGTGCAGTGGAGCTGCAAAAATAATGGCCAGCAAATGATTTGCCTTATTCATAGATGTTCTTGCTTTTTGAAAAGTAAATTGGGTCGTGTCCACAATTTTTGGTAACCTATAAGCAGGTAAAAAGATGTGGGAACTTTATCACAGATAAGCTGTATCAAACAGAGGAGACAGCAGTGCACTAGAAGAATTTCTGAAGAGATGTTTATACTGAAATTTGTTTCAAACAAATTGAAAAACTTGACTGTGATGGCATTATTTCCGAAATAGACTGAGCTATTCTGAGGAGTACAAAGATGATGCTAACAAGAGTCATAAAAAGAAAACATCCTTCCAGGCACTACAAACTACAGTGATTTCTCACTGTGATTTAGAGTCATACTTTTAAATCATTCATTGTTCACTTATATGACCTGGAACAAAGTGATATTCGCAGACTCTGACATCTATTTCTATGTGCACCCATTTCAAAGGCATCTGGTCGGCAATAAGAAGATTGCTGCATGGTGATACACAGCATTCAAAAATTTTTGATAATACACAGACCACATCTGCAGTAATATAATAATGATAAAACTTGTGTTAAATCATTTAGTATGGGTTAATGTGGAGAAACTGAGTTTTTGCTGAACATTACAGGTTCAAACAATATCTACTATGGTACAGGATGCTATGTTAAAACACATCATTTATCTCTCCCACCATCAAAACTAAAAAAATTGTTGTTATTTGCCCTAAAAATCAGCTGTTCCACCATCCTGCTCATGGCAGGTGTTACCAATGAACAGTTAAAGGTAACTGTGTGGATGTCACTATGATTTTTTTCAAAAAAAGGTTAAGAAAATCCACACTATCCTTATGTGCAACTGAAGAGTGACAGCAGGTTACAGACATACCACACAACCTACTAATACTTCACCTGGCCAATAAAGGTGAAAGAATGAACCTACTCTAAGAAATTTGAATCTAATCACACAAATGTGTATCCTCAAATGACATTTTTTGGATAAATCTGGTCATTTAGAATGTTTCCATGAAACTTCCATAATTTACTTATACAATCACAGCCCAAATACTGGTGATGAATAAAATACCATATATTCCCTCAAATCAGTTTTCCTGTCTTTATTTATTATAAACATCACTCCAGCAGGCCATATATTTTACCTACAATTTTTAAGTTTAATTTAAAAATTAAAAATATTTAATATATAAGCCTGAAGACAGCAGCAGTAATTTCAGTATTTATTAGGAAGGTGTACTTAGTTTACACCAAAAAATTATATCTACTGTCACTTGTATCAGTTGGCAACATGGCAAATGCTCCTGTGTTTATGCATCATACAAATAAAATGTGTTGCGCCATACTTTTAATGGAGAAATTAGGAGCAACAGTATACAGAACAGAAAGTAAGTGCATCTAAAGAGTAATAAACTGTTGACATACTGCTCTCGAAATATAATAGATAAACAAATTTGTTATTTTGAATGGGGCAGCTGCAGTACCCAAATTGAAGTCAATTTCTGTAATGATGTGCCAACTGATGAGATAAGTATGTATTACACAAGCTGAAGATGGGTTAAATTCTAAAATGTATGTTGGTACAAATAAAATGTCATACAAAGTGGCTGCTTACTACATTGTTTAGAGCAGTAAAGAAATTTGTTTAGTTTAAGATTACACATTATGTTCATTGTTTTCAACACTGATCTCTGAAATTTTTCTAACTAAAGAAAGAACTGGAATGATAGAGGAGCAGGTGCATAAGATCTGTGCCCTTCAGATGCAGTTGAAAAATGCACAGGAGGAGCTAGATTGGATGAGGAGGGAGAAGGGGGTTGGGGAATGGGAGCTGGCTGTTGGCAAAAGATCTGCTAGGAGAAGGAGATCTTCAGATAGTTTTACTATTGGTGTATGTAATAGATATAACCAACTGTCAGAGTCTAGTGTAGAGGAATCTGTAGTAGCTGTAGATGTAGGAAGTATGCAGCAGGCCTCAACAGTTATGGTGGCTAGGACAGTTGCAAAGTCTAAGTGAAAGAAGAAGGTTCTGCTGTTAGGTAGTTCTCATGGTAGAGGTGTAGGCCAGCAGTTGCAGGAAGTGTTGGGGAGTGAGTACCAGGTCACCAGCATTGTGAAGCCTAGTGCAGGATTGGCTCAGGTGACTGTCAACATAGGGGGGTTATGTAGGGATTTTACTAAAGAGGATCAGGTATGACTGTGGGTGGGGCTCATAATAGTATTGATAGGGATGGGGAGTATGACATAGGTGGTGACCTGGAAAAGATAGCCACTCAGACTGGCAACACGAATGTGCATTTCGTGGAACTGTTTCAGCGTCACAATTGGCCTCATCTTAATACAGCCGTCAAGCGTAATAACATGAGACTTGGGGGTGTGCTGATGACAGAAGGCATGAGTCACATTTCAGTGGTGTCGGTGGAGTCTATCAGCAGGACAGGTTTCACTAGACGTGGCCTGCATCTCAACAGGTATGGAAAGGGGAGGTTGGCAAAGCTTATAGGTGACAGCATAGCTGGGGGTGGTGGGATCACTCATGGGAAAATTCCTGTATTAGTGGGTGTTAGAGCTGCACATTTTTTTTTACTGAAGTCAGCTGATAGGTATTCCTGCTTAAGGGAAGTCTCTCTAACAAAGAAACCGCTTTCGACAAAGCTTAGGTATCTGAGTAATGAGGGAATTAGTATATTTCATCAAAATATACAAGGTATTAGAGATAAAGTTAGTGAACTGCTCATAGATGTTGACTCTGAAATTATTGGTATATCTGAACACTTCTTAAATAAGGAGATAATTCAGAGACTTCCTTTACCAGGATACAGGTTGGCTGGCAGCTTTTCTAGGAGCTCTTTGCAGTCTGGGGGGTAGCCATGTATGTGAAAAAAGGTATCCCATTTGAGTCAATTGATGTTTCAAAGCACTGCACTGAAAAGGGGTTTGAATGTTGTGCAGACGTGGTTAAATTTAGTGGAGTTAAACTTCTAACTGTTGTTATTTAAAGATCCCCAGACTCTGATTTCACAAGATTTTTGCTAAAGCTAGACGAGGTTCTTGCTTCACTTTATAGGAAATACAAAAAATTAGTAATATGTGGTGACCTCAATATTAATTGTATAAACGATGCTGGTAGACCTCCTTAATTCATATAATCTTATGCAAACCATATTCTTTCCAACGAGAGTAAAAGGGAACAGTAGAACAACCATAGACAACATTTTTGTTCATTCCTCATTACAAGAATGGCATTCTGTTAGCAAAAAAGTGAATGGCCTTTCAGATCATGAGGCACAAGTTTCAACTCTAAAAGATTTTTGTGCTGCAACACATGTTAAATATAGTTATCAACTTTTTAGGAAAGCTGATCCAGTTGCTGTAGAGACCTTTGTAAACCTTATCAAGGAACAAGAGTGGCAAGATGTTTATAGTGCTGATACAGAAGACAATAAATATAATGCTTTTCTCAAGACTTTTCTCGTGCACTTTGAAAGTTGCTTTCCATTAGAACGTTCAAAACAGGGTACTAGCACAAACAGGCAGCCTGGGTGGCTGACTAGAGGGATAAGAATATCCTGTAGAACAAAGTGGCAATTATATCAAAGCGTTAGAAACAATCAAAATCTAAATGCAGCAGCCCATTACAAACAGTATTGTAAGGTGCTTAAAAAAGTTATTAGGAAGGCAAAAAGTATTTGGTATGCAGATAGAATACCTAAGACTCAGTATAAAATTAAAACCATATGGTCAATCGTAAAGGAAGTGGCTGGTCTGCAGAAACAGATCGAGGATATAGAATCAGTGCGTAGTGGGAATGTCCATGTCACTGATAAGTCGCATATATGTACAGTATTTAATAATCACTTTCTAACAATAGCAAAAGAACTAAATAGAAACCTGGTCCCAACAGGGAATCATATAGCGCTCGTAGAAAAAAGTGTTATGAGACTGTTACCTGAAATGCTCCTCCATGATACTGACAAGAGGGAGATTGAGTTAATAATTAAATCACTAAAGACCAAGAACACTCATGGATGTCACGGGGTATCTAGCAGAATACTGAAGTATTGTTCTATGTTTGTTAGCCCAGTACTTAGCCGCATCTGTAACTTTCCCTTTAGGAGTGGTTGGTTTGCTGACCAATTAAAGTACTCAGTAGTGAAGCCACTTTATAAAAGGGGAGACAGGGATAATGTTGACAATTATAGACCTATTTCTATGCTATCGGTGTTTGCTAAAGTTATCAAGAAGGTTGTATATACAAGGTTAATGGAGCATTTAAATTCACATAATTTGCTGTCAAATGTACAGTTTGGTTTTAGAAATGGTTTAACAACTGCAAATGCTATATTCTCTCTTCTCTGTGAGGTTTTGGACGGATTAAATAAAAGGTTGGAAACACTAGGTGTTTTCTTTGATTTAACGAAGGCTTTTGACTGTGTTGACCACAAAATATTACTGCAGAAGTTGGACCATTATGGAGTAAGGGGAGTAGCTTACAATTGGTTCAACGCTTACTTTAAGAACAGAAAGCAGAAGGTAATTCTCTGCAATATTGAGAGTGGTAGTGATGTTCAGTCCCAATGGGGCACTGTTAAGTGGGGCGTTCCCCAAGGGTTGGTGCTGGGGCCGCTGCTGTTTCTTATTTATATAAATTATAAATGGTATGCCTTCTAGTACTACAGGTGACTCAAAAATATTTCTGTTAGCTGATGACACCAGCTTGGTAGTGAAGGATCTTGCGTGTAATATTGAAACATTATCAAATAATGTAGTTCATGAAATAAGTTCGTGGCTTGTGGAAAATAATTTGATGCTAAATCACAGTAAGACTCAGTTTTTTAGTTTCTAATGCACAATTCAAGAAGAACTGATATTTTGATCAGACAGAATGGGCATATTATAAGCAAGACGGAACAGTTCAAGTTCCTAGGCATTCAGATAGATAGTAAGCTGTTGTGGAAAGCCCATGTTCAGGATCATGTTCAGAAACTAAATGCTACCTTATTTACCATTAGAACAGTATCTGAAATAAGTGACAGTTCAACATGAAAAGTAATCTACTTCACATATTTTCATACGCTTATGTCATATGGTATTATTTTTTGGGGTAATTCTTCTGATTCGAAAAGGGTATTTTTGGCTCAAAAACGGGCTGTTCGAGCTATATGTGGTGTATGTGCGAGAACCTCTTGTTGACTCCTATTCAATAGTCTGGGAATTCTGACATTGCCCTCACAGTATATATTTTCTTTAATGTCATTTGTTGTTAGCAATATTAGCTTATTCCCAAGAGTTTGCAGATTTCACTCAGTTACTACTAGGCAGAAATCAAATCTGCATGTGGAATGCACTTCCTTGACCCTTGTGCAGAAAGGTGTGCACTATTCAGCTGCATCCATTTTCAATAAGCTACCACAAGACTTCAAAAATCTTAGCAGTAGCCCAAACGCTTTTAAGTCCAAACTGAAGAGTTTCCTCATGGCTCACTCCTTCTATTCTGTCTAGGAGCTCCTGGAAGAGCTGAAAAATTAAGCAAATTCCACTGTTACATTGTTGATTTACTTTATTTAAACTTAGGAATTGTCACCTGAATATGTTTCTTGTACTTCATTTTATCTGTTTCTACGATCATGTTATAATTTCATGTACTGACTTGTTCCATGACCATGGAGATTTCTCCTTAATTTGGTCCCATGGAACAATAAATAAATAAAAAAATAAATATATGCTAGAAGGCCTATGATACATCCAGAAGACAATATCTTCAGGCTATCCAGTGAAGACAACTTCTGAGAAATGTTCCAAGTAGACTGATGCCCGAACACATAAATATGCACCGTGAGCTGTTTTCAATATTCTTAACAAAATGGCTACTTATGTTCTCAGTAGTAGTAGTAGTAGTAGTAGTAGTAGTACGCCACTCATCTAAGTGATGTAGTACTTTATGAGCACAGATTTCAAATTTTCTGAATGACATCAGTGACAGGCCAGTGGTACTTGCAAGTTATAAAAATGTATCTACATCTACATCTACATTATTACTCTGCAATTCACATTTAAGTGCTTGTCAGAGGGTACATTGAACCACAATCATACTATCTCCCTCCCATTCCACTCCCGAACTGCGCGCGGGAAAAACAAACACCTAAACCTTTCTGTTCAAGCTCTGATTTCTCTTATTTTATCTTGATGATCATTCCTACCTATGCAGGTTGGGCTCAACAAAATATTTTCGCATTCGGAAGTGAAAATTGGTGACTGAAATTTCCTAAATAGATCTCGCCGCGTCGAAAAACGTCTTTGCTTTAATGACTTCCATCCCAACTCGCATATCATATCTGCCACACTCTCTCCCCAATAACGTGATAATACAAAATGAGCTGCCCTTTTTTGCACCCTTTCGATGTCCTCCGTCAACCCCACCTGGTAAGGATCCCACACTGCACAGCCATATTCTAACAGAGGATGAACGAGTGTAGTGTAAGCTGTCTCTTTAGTGGACTTGTTGCATCTTCTAAGTGTCCTTCCAATGAAACTCAACCTTTGGCTCGCCTTCCCCACAATATTATCTATGTGGTCTTTCCAACTGAAGTTATTCGTAATTTTTACACCCAGGTACTTAGTTGAATTGACAGCCTTGAGAATTTTACTGTTCATTGAGTAATCGAATTCCAACAGATTTCTTTTGGAACTCATGTGGATCACCTCACACTTTTCGTAATTTAGTGTCAACTGCCACCTGTCACATCATACAGCAATCTTTTCTAAATCACTTTGCAACTGATACTGCTCTTCGGATGACCTTACTAGATGGTAAATTACAGCATCATCTGCGAACAACCTAAGAGAACTGCTCAGATTGTCACCCAGGTCATTTATATAGATCAGGAACAGTAGAGGTCCCAGGACGCTTCCCTGTGAAACACCTGATATCAGTTCAGTTTTACTCGATGATTTGCCGTCTATTACTGCGAACTGTGACCTTCTTGACAGGAAATCACGAAACCAGTCACACAACTGAGATGATACCCCATAGGCCCGCAGCTTGATTAGAAGTTGCTTGTGAGGTACGGTGTCAAAGGCTTTCCGGAAATCTAGAAATACGGAATCAACTTGAAATCCCCTGTCGATAGCGGCCATTACTTCGTGCGAATAAAGAGCTAGCTGGGTTGCACAAGAATGATGTTTTCTGAAACCATGCTGATTACATATCAATAGATTGTTCCCTTTGAGGTGATTCATAATGTCTGAATTTAGTATATGCTCCAAAACCCTGCTGCAAACCGAAGTCAATGAGATAGGTCTGTAGTTCGATAGATTACTCCTACTACCCTTTTTAAACACTGGTGCAACCTGTGCAATTTTCCAATCTGCAGGTACAGATCTATCGGTGAGAGAGCAGTTGTATATGATTGCTGAGTGTGGAGCTATTGTACAGCATAATCTGAAAGGAATCTAATCGGTATACAATCTGGACCTGAAGACTTGCCCGTATCAAGCGATTTGAGTTGCTTCGCAATGCCTAAGGTATCTACTTCTAAGAAACTCATGCTAGCTGCTGTTCGTGTTTAAAATTCTGGAATATTCCAATGATCTTGCCTGCTGAAGGAATTTTGGAAAAATTCGTTCAGTTACTCTGCTTTAGCCATCGGCACTGCGCAGCGAAGGTACTGACTGCGTCTTGCTGCATGTGTCGTTTACATACAACCAGAATTTCTTCGGATATTCTACCAAATTTCGAGACAATGTTTCATTGTGGAACCTATTAAAGGCATCTTGCATTGAAGTCCATGCCAAATTTCGCTCGTCTGTAAATTTTAGCCAATCTTCGGGATTTCATGTTGTTCTGAACTTCGCATGCTTTTTCCGTTGCCTCAGCAACAGCGACCTGTTTTGTGTACCATGGGGGATCAGTTCCATCTCTTACCAATTTATTAGGTATGAGTTTCTCAATTGCTGTTGCTACTATATCTTTGAATTTGAGCCACATCTCATCTACATATGCATAGTCAGTTCGGAAGGAATGGAGATTGTCTCTTAGGAAGGCTTTTAGTGACACTTTATCTGCTTTTTTAAATAAAATTATTTTGCATTTGTTTCTGGTGGATTTGGAAGAAACAGTATTGAGCCTAGCTATAACGACCTTGTGATCACTAATCCCTGTATCAGTCATGATTCTCTCTATTAGCTCTGGATTGTTTGTGGCTAAGAGGTCAAGTGTTTTTTAGCAACCATTTACAATTTGCGTGGGTTCGTGGACTAAATGCTCGAAATAATTTTCGGAGAAAGCATTTAGGACAATCTCGGAAGATGTTTTCTGCCTACCACCGGTTTTGAACAAGTATTTTTGCCAACATATCGAGGGAAGGTTGAAGTAACTGTATGAGTGGGGTATTTATTTGATACGAGACTCAAATTTTCTCTGAACTGTTCAGCAACTATATCATCGGAGTCTGGGGGGCGGTAGAAGGAACCAATTATTAACTTACTTCCACTGTTAAGTATAACCTCCACCCATACCAATTTGCACGGAGTATCTACTTCGACTTCACTACAAGATAAACCACTACTGACAGACACAATCACTCCACCACCAATTCTGCCTAATCTATCTTTCCCGAACACTGTCTGTGACTTTGTAAAAATTTCTGCAGAACTTATTTCAGGCTTTAGCCAGCTTTCTGTGCCTATAACAATTTCAGCTTCTGTGCTTTCTATTAGCACTTGAAACTCTGGGACTTTCCCAGCACAACTACAACAATTTACAACTACAATTCCAACTGTTCCTTGATCCAAGCACGTCCTGTATTTGCCATGCACCCTTTGAGATTGCAGCCCACCCCATACTTTCCCGAAGCCTTCTAACCTAAAAAACCGCCCAGTCCATGCCACACAGCCTCTGCTACCCATGTAGCCACAAGCTGAGTGTAGTGAACTCCTAACCTATTCAGCGGAACCCAAAACCCCACCACCCTATGGCGCAAGTCAAGGAATCTGGAGCCAACACGGTCACAAAACTGTCTGAGCCTCTGATTCAGACCCTCCACCCGGCTCTGCACCAAAGGTCCACAGTCGGTTCTGTCAACGATGCTGCAGATGGTGAGCTCTGCCTTCATCTCATAAGCAAGACTGGCAGCCTTCACCAAATCAGATAGCAACTGAAATCCAGAGAGAATTTTATCAGATCCAAAGTGACACACATCATTAGTGCCGACATGTGCCACCACCTGCAGCTGGCTGCACCCTGTGCTCTTCATGGCATCTGGAAGGACCCTTTCAACATCAGGAATGACTCCACCTGGAATGCACATGGAGTGCACACTGGATTTCTTCCCCTCCTTAGCCGCCATATTCCTAAGGGGCCCCATTACAGGCCTGACATTGGAGCTCCCAACTACTAACAAGCCCACCCTCTGCGATTCCCAAGAACTTGAAGGCTGAGAATCATCCTCTGAAACAGGGCAGGCTGCTGCATCTGGCTCAGCCAGAGACAGCACCTGAAACCTGTTTGTCAGACGCACTGGGGAGGCTTTCTGATCAGCCTCCATGGACGTCTTTCGCTGCCTGCCATGCCTTGGAACGACCTCCCAATCAACCACAGGCGAGGGCTTAGCCCCACTGCGGGCAGCAACCGGGGCAACAACAGCGGCAGACTGATCTGGGGACAGACGGGATGAGGTTGACATCCCCGTGATACCCAAGTCCGGCTTCCCACAGTGGTGCCCTTTGGCAACAGCCTCAAGCTGCACAACTGAAGTCAGCGCTGCCTGCAGATGTGAGTGAAGGGATGCCAACTCAGCCCTCATCCGAACACAGCAACCACAGTCCCTGTCCATTCTAATTGCTGTTGAACAACAGTTACTGAAACACGAGTCAATGCCTAGATAACACAAGGGAAACACGCAAAGAATTGGCACAGCAGGAACTGGAAAATCATTTTCTACTGCCGAGTTGATAAAAGAATGCATTAATGATGCTGCAGATTTTCTGCGTCCACTGAATACAAATTGGTTTGGAATAATCAGTCCTTCTTGGCAGACTGTACATCAATTACCTGCAATTAATAAGTAAATTGCAGGACATCACTGCATTTTCCATCACACTTGATGGGTCCGCAGGCTTTTGAGGTAGTTTGCAAGTAGTGATTTATGTCCAAGATGAAAATGCTGATCTGATATAACTGAGAATGTTTTGGACTTAATATTTTTAAAATAACATACAAACAGTGACTAAACCTACACCATATTTCCTTCTTTGGACAACTTGGTGTACAGCACTACATTCAAATTTTGAATTGTAGACTTTAGTATTACTTCAGTGTGACTTTCACATTGAAGTATTTGTTAAAATGTCTGCTGAAGAAAAGGTAAATACTTGTAAAGTAAAATGTATTTTGTGATGAATACCCAAATGTTCAAATTATGAAGCTTGTCCCTATGTCAAAAACCATAAGTGATCTTCTGACTTGGTTAGCGTGGTGCATCTAGCACACATTTCTACTAGAACACTGATAAAATAATTTTTTTTCCTTACTTTGCTTTGATTTCCCACTAAAAGTAATTGGTTTTACCCATCCTGATCCACCTCCACATGAAGTTCTAAAAGATTGTGAAGCAACAGTAACTTTTGGAATTGAGATTTGATGCCTCTGATACATATCTATTTTTCCTGCAGTTGCTACGGACACTTTTATAGATGTTCCTCTTAACATGGTTGTGTTTTGCATACTCTTGTGTTACATTCATTCTGCACATGTTAATAAATGCATTTATGTCCACTTTCAAACCATAACTGCATGATTATTTCAAGTTCAATAACAACAGGTTATGTGCCCAGAAGAAGGAGTTAAACATGAAACCACTGTTCCCTACACTCCAGAACAAAATGGTGTTGCAGAAAGGTACAATAGAACAAACATGGAAAATGCTCGATGTATGTTATTTGAAGCGAAATTACCTACACATTTTTGGGGGGAAGCAGTCTCCACCACAGTTTATCACTGACAAAAGCTCTGAACAATATAACACCTGAGGAAGCTTTCTCAGCAAAGAAACCTGACCTCCACCATCTAAGATTATTTGGCAGTAAGGCATTTGTCCACATATCAAAAACCATTAGTTGCAAATGGGACGAGCATACTCGTTGGATACTGTGAAGACGGCAAGGCATACCAGTTGTTCCATCTGGTTCAACAAAGAATCATTAAATACAGAAATGTGATATTTAAAGAAGAAATAATTCAAGAGAATAATAACAAGCCAGGAACATGTGATCATTTGCTGGAACCAAATCAGATATTTATTCCATTCACAAATAAGTAGGAGAACATTACAACTCAAGATGACTCAACAGACAACAGATCAGATAATAGCATTTCAGAAGAAACAGGCTCAGTCGAAATAGAAGGAGAATCTGAACTGCCTCAACAACAAGTGCTCAGAAGATCTTCCAGAATACCCATACCGAAGAAGATGGATGATTATGTGACCTACCGTACTAAAGAAGATTCACAAGAATCAGAGCCACCAACTTTGGAAGAAGCTTTGCACTCCAAGAGTTCAGAGAAATGGTTTCAAGCGATAGAAGAAGAACTGAAGTCACATGTGGGAAATAAATCTTGGGAATCAGCTATCTTGCCTCAAGGCAGAATAGCAATTGATGCTAGGCAGTTCTTTAAGATAAAAAGAGACTTACAAGGACATAAAGCTCGACTTGTAGTTAAGGAATGTTCACAAGTTAAAGTGTTAGACTATGAAGAAACATACTCACCAGTGATAAGACAGAAATCACTCAGATATTTGTTTAGTCTAGCTGCTAAATACGACTTGGACATTAATCATTGTGATGTGGTGACAGCTTTTCTGCAAGGCGATTTGAAAGAAGAAATTAATGTTAAAACTCCCACTGTTGGCTACGTGACAAAAACAGTGTAATATGAAGACCCAAGAAAGCAGTGTATGGACTTAACCAGGGAAGTCGCTGTTGGAATATCAAACTGGACAAAGTTCTACTAAGTTTAAATTTCAGCCATTCCACAGCTGATCCATGTGCTTATCACAGAAACCAAGGAAGTGATCTTTCAATTGCAGCTGTTTATGTAGATGACATGCTGATATTTTGTAACAATATGCAACAGAAAATTGCATTTAAAGAACAACTAAAGGAACAACTTAAACGAAAGGACCTTGGAGAAGTATCCAATTGTCTAGGGATGACTCAAAATAACACTTACAAAATAAACACAGTATACATTCTATACGAGGCAAAATGCTTATTCCTGACCCCCCACTATTGAATCAGAAATAGTACAAATAGTACACCATCTGAAAACAAAACAAAAAATTGAGGGATTAGATGGTATGAAACTTCCTGGCAGATTAAAACTGTGTGCCGGACCGAGACTCGAACTCGGGACCTTTGCCTTTTGCGGGCAAGTGCTCTACCAACTGAGCTATCCAAGCATGACTCACGCCCCATCCTCACAGCTTTAATTCTGCCAGTACCTTGTCTCCTACCTTCCAAACTTCACAGAAGCTCTCCTGCGAAACTTGCAGAACTAGCACTCCTGGAAGAAAGGATATTGTGGAGACATGGCTTAGCCACAGCCTGGGGGATGTTTCTAGAATGAAATTTTCACTCTACAGCGGAGTGTGCACTGATATGAAACTTCCTGGCAGATTAAAACTGTGTGCCGGACCGAGACTTGAACTCAGGATCTTTGGCTTTCACGGGCAATCGCTCTACCGACTGAGCTACCCAAGCACGACTCAAGTTTCATATCAGCACACACTCTGCTGTAGAGTGAAAATTTCATTCTAGAAACATCCCCCAGGCTGTGGCTAAGCCATGTCTCTGCAATATCCTTTCTTCCAGGAGTGCTAGTTCTGCAAGGTTCGCAGGAGAGCTTCTGTGAAGTTTGGAAGGTAGGAGACGAGGTACTGGCGGAATTAAAGCTGTGAGGACGGGGCGTGAGTCGTGCTTGGGTAGCTCAGTCGGTAGAGCGCTTGCCCGTGAAAGGCAAAGGTCCCGAGTTCGAGTCTTGGTCCGGCACACAGTTTTAATCTGCCAGGAAGTTTCATATCAGCGCACACTCTGCTGTAGAGTGAAAATTTCATTCTAGATTAGATGGTATATCCACTAAACTAATTAAATGCTGTTTACAGTGGGTAGTAAAGTCATTAGCCCATGACAAGAGATCATAAGCTTGGACTTTTATGGTTGGATCAGACTCATTATATAAATCAGATTTTATGAGAGTATAACATGGAAGACTGTAATCCAGTATCCACTCCGTTTTTGGGCTCATTTGATGATTTAATACTTGGTTATTGTCAAGCAGACAGAGACGGACATAACATGAAGTCCAACATAAAGAAGCCATACATAGCTTAATGTATGCACAACTAGGTACTAGACCAGATCTAGCATACACAATTAGAGTTGTGAGTTGGTTTAATAATAATCCTGGAATATCGCACTGGCAAGCTGTAAATAGAATTCTAAGGTATCTAAAGTGAACTAAAGACTTCAAGCTACAATTTTCCAAAGAAGATCATGACATCACAGATTACACTGATGCCAACTGGGCTGGGGACATAGGGGATAGAAAATCAACCATTGCTTTTTTATTTATGTAACAAGGTGCAGCAATTTCATGGAATAGTATAAAAACAACCAACAGTAGTTCTCTCGATGACAGAAACAGAATATATGGCTTTAACTTCTGCATGTCAGGAAGCACTTTGGCTGCAACATCTGCAAAGAGAGATATCCCCTTTCCCAAAAGAGGGCAAATGAGATTGTTTTGTGACAACAAAGGTGCAGTTGATCTGGCAAAGAGAAGTGGATACAAAGGTCACACTAAACACTTTGACATCAGGTATATTTTCATCAGGGAAAAGATAGATACAGGAGAAATCACAGTGGAGCAAATTTCCACAAATAGAATCCTTGCAGATATGATGACAAAGCCACTCCCAAGAACCAGACGTCATCAACTAACATAAGAATTTGGACTCCGAGAAAGAAGTAGTGAGAGACATTGCTTCTAGTGGGGGTGTTGGAATTTAGAATCGATGCCTCTGATACATATTTATCTTTGTTGCAGATGCTACGGATGCTTTTATAGACGTTCCTATTAACGTGGTTGTGTTTTTCATTCAATTGTGCTACATTCGTTCTGTGCATGTTAATAAAAGCATATATGTTCACTTTCAAACTGTAACCATGTGATTATTTCTAGTTCAATAGCAACGGAAACAAAAGGTCCCAAATGTGTTATTATAGGAGGAGGAAATGATGGTTACAAGAACAAAAGTGTAAATTCAACCAGGGCTCTAAGACAATCTTTAGGAAAACTTGTACATTCCGATATGTTGGAAGCATTCCATACAGGTACGATCTGACAGAAGCTTCAAGTGTAAACTGGGAAATCATCAACACAAACAGAAAAGTCAGGAAGACATGTAGCAGTTTCTATAATGTTACATTTATTGAAGCAACAAGTTCAGTGAGGGAACATTTCACAGAGATTTGCCTGCACAGAAACAACTATGGTAAGCAAATTCTGTGCAAAAATATATTAGACCAGTATAGGGTTCCAGTTGAATTATCCAGCAACATAGGAAGCCAGAAAAAATATTTAAAAAGTTTAGGCAGACTGCCATTACATTGATATTGCATGTCCATTAGCAAGTAGGGAAATAAAAATTGGGTCACAGTAGATGTTAAAAGGAAGAGGTGAAAAGGATGTATGAAAATTGTTAGTTAAGGCCATCACTGTCATAACATAGATGCATATCAATTTGTATGTAGGGAAATAAAAATTGAGTGATAGTAGAGGTAAAAAGGAAGAGGGATGAGGTGAAAAGTATGTATGAAAATTGTTGGTTAAGGCCAAGCCAAGAAAATAGGGATGCATGTAGGGAAAAGAAAAAAACATACACCAACCTGATAAAAGATACAAAATCAAAATATTATGAAAATGTGATAGCAACCTCAACAATAAATAATAAAGGAAGAAATGAAAGGTGTAGTCATGGGAAATGCTGAAAACATAATGCTTGAGTTAAATGGCAGGTAACTCAGGGATGCACAAAAGTCCGCAATACTTTAAACAGACATTATGTTTAAATTGGGGACAAATTAATGACTCAAAATAATACTTCCAAAATAAACACAATAAACATTCCATATGAGACAAAATGCTTATTCCTGACTCCCACTAATGAATAAGAAATAGTACAAATAATACACTGTCTGAAAACAAAAAAACATTGAGGGACTAGATGGTATATCCACTAAACTAATTAAATGCTGTTTATGGTGGGTGTAAAGTCATTAGGCTGTCTAATAAACTTACCTATAGAAAAAGGAATATTTCCAATGTGACTGAAAAAGAGTAAGGTATTCACTATACATAAAGGAGGCTGCACAAACAACTGAGGAAATTACAGACCTATCACTATTACACCTGGATTATCTAAAATACTAGAAACCATAATAGAAGACAGAATATTAAATTTTATACAAACATGCAGTATTCTTAATGATGAACAACACGGATTCAAAAAGGGCAAATCTATCAAAACAGCAGTACCTGAATTCGTAACACCTGTAACTAAAGCATTTGGTGACTAGAAAAAAGTCTGCAGTATGTTCCTGGACCTATATAAAGCATCTGATTGTGTACGCAATGACAACCAATTAGAAAAGCTACATTGTTATGGTATAAGGGGGAAAGCAGTAGACATCCTTAAATCACTTCTGGAAAATAGAAAGCAATGTGTAGAAATAAAGCAAAAAATAAAAAATAAAATTACAAGTTTCTTTTGAAATTTTGAAATTGTGAAATATGGAATTCCTCAAGAGCCCATCCTTGGTCCGCTACTTTTCATTCTGTATGTCAGTGATATGACCAAATCAGAACCTGATAGTTTAGTCATGTATGCAGGTGACATTCAATTGTTATTACCAGTTCTAAACCAGATGACCTGCAAGAGAAGGCTTCACTAATAATGAAAAGTGGAAACAATTATTTCAGGGAAAACAGTCTCTTTATAAATGGAAACAAAACAACATGTATGCAGATACATGCAAGCAAAAAACATACTTTGGACATCACTGCCAGGTTTGTCTACAACTAAAAGAGACAGACAGAATAAATTTCTAGTTGTAACAGTGGATAGGTATATGACATAGTGAGTCACATAAATAACATTTGCAGCAAAGTAAGTTCAAGCATAATTCTGATGAGAAAAATGCCAAAGTTGGTAAATATACAAACTCTTCAAGCAATGTACTATGGACTACTCCATTTGCACCTCAAATATGGCATCCTGGTTTCAAGAATTGGTGCAAATGTGCACACATAAAAGGGTATTAAGATTACAAAAGAGAGCAGTATGTTGCATTGCAAAAGTATCACCTAGAGAATCCTGCAGAAATAAATTCAGGGAGCTAAAATTTTTAACAGTAGCGTCAGTATAAACTGTGTGTTTATAATTAAAGCTAAACTCTCAAAACGGTGTAGAAATAACATCACTGGTGCGGATGATATCAAATTGCAATTGAATATTATCAAAGGAGGAAAAAACATATGGCACAAGAAAAAAAAAGTGTGAAAATTGATCAATAAATGGTGTTGTATGTACCAGAATACGTAAATGAAAACACGTGTTGTGTGCATGACCCACTGAAGGTATAAACATGCTGGGTAGATTGCCTTTTCTCCATTCGCATCTTTGACATTCACCGTGACTATCTCAATGCAGGATCATGCTCTGCTTGTAAAGCTGTATTACAAGAATGATGACTGTGCACATATTGCTCTGCAGTAGTTCTGGACACTGAAGGGTTTGAAAAAAGGCGTTGGACAGATGACTGCCGTGGGTGTGGAGAAAATTACTTGGAAATTCGAAAAGACAGGTTCTTTTGGTGTGCAACCTGGTAGAGGGAGGAAATGAATTGATTTGACATCAATGGAAGCAGTGGCCACAGCAATGCAAGAGATGACTGGTGGTGAACAAATATTCAGTGTATGGAGAATTCGCTGGCTATTGGACATACCCATGAGCACGGTGCATAAAATTCTATGAAACATCCTTCTTTAGTGTCCATTCAAAATTACCCATGTGCACGAGTTGCTTCCTGTTGACCTGCCAGTAAAAGAGACCTTTGTCCACTTCCATGCAAGCAAGAAATTCTAGGACAAAGATTGGCCGTGAAAGATTTTGTGGACAGCCAAAGCCCACTTCAATCTGACAGGATGTGTCAATACACAGAATTGTCAAATATGGGCAATGGAAAATCCACAGGCATATCAACCAATAATACTTCACCCTGAAAAGGTAACTGTGTGGTGGTGGTTTATGGTATCATTTATCATAGGGCCATATTTTTTTTGAAGAGACAGGTGCTTTCAGTCCTGTTAGCTGTACTGTCACTGGTAAGTGTTATGAGTCTCTTTCGCACAGGACTGCTATGGTCGCATGTTCGAATCCTGCCTTGGGCATGGGAGTGTGTGATGTCCTTAGGTTAGTTAGGTTTAAGTAGTTCTAAGTTCTAGGGGACTTATGACCTAAGATGTTGAGTCTCATAGTGCTCAGAGTCATTTGAACCATTTGAATCTTTCGCACAACCATGTCATTCCAGCTTCCCAACAGTGTGGATGTGTGGATGGGATCATTTTTATGCAAGATTTTGCACCTCCACACATTGCAAATTCAGTTAAGCAGCTGCTGAAACACCATTTCGGAAATACTAGAATTAACAGCTGCCATTTCCCTATCACATGATCTTAATCTTTGCAATCAGAGCACTGAATACAACATCTTTCAGATAGCCCCACAGCCAAAAGTCACAAACTTAGCTGCATTGAAGGTACATATTGTGCAACACATTCTGAATGTGACTCCAGAAACACTTCGATCAGTTGTGGAACACGCTGTTTCTTGATTTCAACTTGTTGCAGAAACTGGTGGACAGCATATTGAACATGTTTTGTGCCAGCCACGTGGATATTAATAATCGATTTGACTTTCACTGATGCTTTTTATGCAGTTTTTGGCCTCAGGATAATTAAAAACCTATTTTTTCCATTGGATGTTATATGACATTGCAGTGGTGGATGGGCTTACACAACTAACAGCATCATATCTGTACACCCATGCACACTGAGCAGTACAGTTTGTTTAATGTCAGATGTACACTTTAGGCATTGTTGTATGATGCATTTGTCATTTGCAGTTGACCACTATTAAATTATGATGCTTACAGTGCCATCTATTGCTACATTTTATAGGTATTTATTTTTCCTCTCCCATATGTTTTTCCCCTTCTCCAATGATATTCCATTGCAATTTGCTGTCATTCTGATTAGTGGTGTTATTTCTACAGTGGCGTGAAAGTTTAACTATAATAACCCTCTATATATGAAACAATTATCTACTTAAAAACTAAATGTACTACATTGCTAAACGGAGAATATCAGGAACATAATACAAGAATAAAAATGACTATCATATAGAAGGAAGTAGGCTAAAATTAACAGACAAAGAACATGTAAATTCTGGATGCATACTGCACAACAGTTTACCACAGTGTATGAAGATGACAGAAAGTTTCTCTCTTTTTAAAAGAAAATGAAAAAGCCATCTAATCAGTATTTGCCCTTAAAGTGGAAAGGCATACCTTGAAATAAAAAATTAAATAGTGTGTCAGTATACGTTGCAAATGGAAACTGCAACAAATCTAAAACAGAATCACTTCAAGTATATCTGATGTACGAAATTATATTTTGTGACAAAACACCGCTGCTGCTTATCTCTCCTCTTTGTCTTTTTTTCTTGGAGTGCTGGGTGAAGAAAGACTTACAGAAAAATGAACTATATTATCATTGGTGCCTTCTATAATGTACTTTTAATGACATTTTTTGTGAAAATTATATAAAATATATGTATATTTACTATCTTTTTGTAATTAGCAAATATAGGTTAGAGTCATACACAAATTGATCTATACCACTGTATTTTTTCACTGTGTATAAGTGGGCTTTATGTAAACATGAAGTCTCCAATATCATTGTAAGAAATGATCCACAGATAGATAAGCAACATAAAGAACATGAAATAACTTCAACCAAGTGAGTGAACAACATGCTTAAGTTGTTATGAGCTTTTACAAAATGTGTCATTTCTTTCTTTGAACTTCTTAGTGATTGTTATGAAGTTGTGTGTTGGATTTCGCATGTGGGTCTGAGTCTTGTGAAAGTTGTTTGAATTGTGAAAAGTGGAGAAAGATCTAATGTTTGTGAAACTCAGAGCAAACAATGTATCACAATCAGGAAGTCTCAATAACTGATGTGTGATCAACAGTGACATTTCCATTCAATAGGCTGGGAGCAGTGCCTCCTCTCATTGAAAGCAACAGAAATCATGGTGTAGTTCATCACTACATTATTCATTTGAATGTCATCAGTTTGTTCACTGAGTGCAGAGAGAAAGATCAGATTCCACCTGTCCCCCTTGACCCATGGCATATTGTGTGAGGTCATGAGTTTATAATGATCAGGATTTAAGTGGCCTGTTGTACATTTTCTGTGGATGTCTTAGATTACAAACATCATAGTTACAGCAGTTACTATGCTCTTTATTCCAAATATGTTGTGACTTACGAGGGTGTTGCCAGGATGGAACCTGAGAGCACAGCTTAAATTCTTGCTAGGAAAACTATATAGTAGAAGTGATATTTATATTCCTGTTCTCACAAATATTTGCCTGTTTCCTTCTGCATCTGGCATGACATGCGAGGATAAGGTTAGCCCGAAATTTAATATCACAATTTAAATTGTTGCATGTGGAACAGTTAGTGATTATAGGTATAATTTTTCTTACAATTATTTGACTGTTTATGTACGGGCTAGGTAGGCCAGCTACTTAGTGCACAACTTAAATAGTTGCGAGTGAAACAAGTAGTGATCTCATTTATAACTTTGGTTCTTACAAATATTGGTCTGCTTTTTTCAAATGTGTGGTCATGGAGGTGTGGCATATTTGAAATGGATTTTTTTCTAATGAGCATGTTGTCATTAGTAATGATTGACACTTTTGACGGATGTGGTTGTGTTGGGAATATTGTATGGTAATGATTCAGTTTAATTGGATTCAGTCTTCGGTTTTTGTTTGTTTTTGGTACTTGAGCTGTTAATTTTTGTTTGCAGTTTGTTGGTATCATAACTGAATGTTTGTGTTTGTCATTTGCTTTGGAGTTCTGTTGAATATTTTGTTGATTGCAGTATTTGTTTTCAGTTAGTTTCATTTCTTCAAAAATTACTCGTGCATTTTATTTCTGAATCAAATTAATTTGTAAAGAGACTTAAACAGACAAATTTCCAATAAGTCTATCTACCTTTCCTATAAATATATCTACCTTTCATCTTGGATAATTATCTCCACAGTTATTTACATAAAACAAATAGTATTTGATAACGCCCTCCTTTCCTTTACATGTAACATTCTTCTGTATGAATTGGTTTCCAATTTATTTACACTGGAAAAAAATTGTTTCTCATTCTTACATAAAGTCTATGTTGATATTGCCCTTGTGAATTTGTGACTTCTTAAACAGCTCAAATTTGAAAAAAGAAAGAAAAACATTTCCTGAGAATTTCAGTTCTGGGGAGCAAGATTTTATCATAAGTTCCTGATAATTATCAATCAGCAGGGAGAGATGAAGTATTTCACAATGACTTTTCTCTTACCTCTTAGCTGAGAACAATGCAGTTTATAAACATTGTTAATTCATCTGGAATAATGCTCATGTAATTAAGATGTTTTCAAATTATAAGTATTTTAAAATTTGAGATTTATAAAACTCAAGAAATTAAAATGTCAGGGAATTGTGTGTTTTCAAACTAGCATTGAAATTTAATGCCATTTCTGAAATTACTCGAGATTTCTCTGATTTTCCAGGTAAAATGTAATTTCTTTAGAATTCCAGATTTTCAAAAGGAACTGCCACATTAAATCTCATGGATAATAAGCAATTAACAACACAGGGATTTTAAATTTGTCAGAAACATTTGTCACAGTTAAACATGAAACCCTGCTTAGAAAGACTGAAAGACCCCATATGGAACAGTGTTCAAATATGTGGATCCACTTATTCCTGAAATACATTGAACAAGTGATTTGACTGGGGTACAGCTACCTCTACATACATACATACTCAAAAAGCCACTGTATGGGGCATGTTGTAGGTATCTTACACCACTCTTAACCATTCCCTCTCCTGTTTCACTCACAAGTGGAGTGTGGGGAAAAAAGTAATATCTATATGCCTCCATACGAGACCTAATCTTTCTTATTTTTTCTTTGTGCTCCTTACATGAAATGTACATTGGTAGTAGTAGAATCAGTCTACAGTCAGCATCATGAAGCATCTATACCTCAGTCATGTGTTGATTAAACCAACTAGTAACAAATCTAGCAGCATGCTTCTGGATGGTTTTGATGTCTTCATTTAGTCTGAGCTGGTTGGGATTCAAAACAGTCTAGAGGTAGTTAAGAATGGATCAGAGAAGTACTCTATATGTGGTCTCCTTTAGAGATGAACTACAGTTACTTGTTATTCTTCCAGCAAACATTTACCTTCTTTACTAGTGTACTTACGTGTTCATTCCATTTCATGTTGATTTGCAACATTAAGCCTAGATATTTAATTGATGTGTATTATGTGGCAAGAGACAGCTTTCACTACTGTAACAGTGCACCAATTACACCATTTTCTGCTGCGAGTTTAGACAGCTTCTCTTTATATGTGACTTATCCCAGATTTTCCCTGTGCTCTTTAAGCAGTTAATGAAACATGGAACTGAGCCTGACACATAAAAAAACACACTCTAGTTAAATCTCTTATATTTCATGTATATCACCACCCTCCTTAGTATGGATAAGAACTGTGAAGCCATTGCCCTGGAGCTGTGAGCGAAGGGTCACCAACTTGGCTAGAATCTGAACACAGTGATCAGTCATGCAGCTTGAGGTTGTTGCAAATGGGATTTACAGTGGGGTGGGGGGTCAAACGAGGGGATCTGTGTGATATCCAGCATGAGACATGTGTCCCCCAATCAGTCCACTACTGTGGCCACCCTGTGTGCTGCCTGCACTGAGATTGACCCCTCACCTGTAGTCGAGTGGGAGACAGTTCCGAGGTGATGCAGGCAGCAAGAATCTTTCTGAGAAGCAAATTAGAGGGTTACCCTGTTCCAGAGAATGCCTCTTGGTCTGCAAAGTCTGTGAATTTACAGATGGCAGGATTACTGGTAATTGTGAGGTCCCACACAATGGGGACATTTTACAGATATGGCTACCAAGAATTGGAAGCAATCCATTGTGCGTATCAAGAGGAGTCATTCCAGATGTGGCAAGGTTGCTTCCAGATGCCACAAAGAGCACAGGGTGCAGCTAACTGCAGGTGGTGGCTCATGTCAGAACAAAATATGTGTGTTGTTTTGGATCATAAGAGATTCTGTGTGTTTTCGAGTGGCTAACTGAAACAGTAAAGACTTCCAGTCTTGGTTGTGAGATGAAGGCAGAGCTCACCATCTGTAGCATCATCAACATATCTGACTGTGATCCTTTCATTCAGTGCCTCCAATTGTCTCGCTACCACAGGCTGAGACAGTTCTGAGGCTGTGTAGGCTGCAGATTCCTCGACTTGCAGCATCAAGTAGTGTGATTCTGGGTGTTGCTTAACAGCTCTGGAGTCCACTATATATGGGAGGCAACAACACAAGTAGCAGGGGCTGTGTGGTGGAAACTGGGTGAATTTTAAGGGCAGAGGGTCTTGGGAAACTACAGAGTAGGCATCAGTCTAAAAGGGTGCAGTGGAAACACAGGATGAAGGTAGACCTAACAACACTTGATAATGAGCTGTAAACTGTCACAGCTGTGTCAGTAAAGAACTAGAGCTCCAAGTGCTAAAAGGAGGCACTGAAGCTCAAAACACTATTGGTATACAATGCTGGCTAGAGCAAGTAGTTTCGGATGCAATTTTTATGAATGATTTAACTAGGTTCAGTAAGGATAGATTAAATAAGTTGGTAGTGGAGTATTTACTGCTGTCAGAAGTAGTTTAACCACTACCCATACTTACAGACAGGAACTATGTACTCCAATTTTGCTGAAAGGTATAGTTGATAACTGGAATAAATTAATAATTTGCTCCTTTTAGGGACACCCTGGCTCAAATGATACAGCTACTGAAATGTTCAAAGAAAACTTAATTCAGATAGGTACCCCACTCATACCATTATAGCTGGTTATGAGTTCCATCTTCCCTTAAAATACTCCTGAAGATACTTGTTTAAAGTGGTAGGCATAAAAAACAAAATCATACTGAACACTTTCTCAGAAAATTATGTTGAACAATTAGTTCAGCAGCCCACTCAAAGTGCAAATGGTTGTCAAACCATGACCCCTTAGCAACACATAACCCTGAGCAAATAATAGAGAGTGTCATGACTCATATTGGGATTAGTGACCACAATATTGTTTTAGAGAGACTCAATACATCCAAACCCACCACAAAGTAGCAAAAAATACATCTATTTATAAAATGCAAATAAAAATTATGTTGACACCTTTCTGAGTAACATTTTCCACATGTTCCAATCTGACTATATAAGCACACACTAGGTGTAGTTTGGATTCAAAAAAATAGTATTGACGACAGTTGAGAAATATATACCAAATTAATTAGTGTTAGTGGTCTTCCATTGTATACAAAACAGGTCAGAACACTGTTGCAGAAGGAATAAAGAAAAGCACATCAAACTTAAAAGCATAGATAATCCTCAAGATCGGCAAAGTTTTAAAGGAGTTCGAGATTTTGCATTAACTTCAATGTGAGCTGCCTTTAATAGTTTTTACAATGAAATCCTACAGAAAGCCCACAGAGATTCTGTTCATATCAAAAGTACGCTACTAGTACAATGCAATCAATACCTTCGATCCATGATAACAATGGTGGTGTTGCTGATGAAGTGCTACTAAACAAGGTTTTCGAAAATTCCTTTACCAAAGAAGATTAAGTAAATATTCCAGAACTTGAATTGAGAACAACTGCTAATATGAGTAAACTGGAAATAGATATATTTGCTATAGTGCAGCAGCTTATCTAATCACTTAATAAAGGCAAGGCCTCTAGTCCAGAATGTACACAAATCAGGCTCCTTTCCAAGTCACCTGATGCAACAGCCCATTATTTACCATCACACTTACCAATCATATGCAACTGCTCACTTGACGACAGATCCATACCTGAGGTCTGGAAGGTAGCACAAGTCACACATGTAGCCAATAAAGGAAATAGGAGTGATCTGCTCAAATACAGCTACGTATCACTGACATTGACTCGCATTAGGATTTTAGAACATATACTGCATTTGACCATTATGAATTACCTCAAAGAAAATGATTTATTGACAAATGTCCAACACAGATTCAGAAAATACTGTTCTTGTGAAACACGGCTAGTTCTTTATTCACACGAAGTAATGAGTGCTATTGACAAGTGATGTCCAACTGATTCCATATTTGTAGATGTCCAGTTAGTTTTTGACACCATTCCTAACACGCAACTTCTAATAAAACTGTGTGCTTTTGGAGTATTATCTCAATTGCACAGTGGGATTTGTGATATCCTGTTCATAGTAACTGACAGAAAGTCATTGAGTAAAACACAAGTATTATCTGACATTCTGTCATTCACCAAAGAAGTGTTACAGCCCCTCTCCAGTTCCTGAACTACATAAATGGTTTAGGAGACAATCTGGGCAGCCCTCTGGAAGTTGTCAGATGAGCAAACCCAACTGCTAAATAATTTAGACACCTTACCTGTATGGTGCAAAAAATGGCAATTGTCTTTCAGTAAGGAAAAGTGTGATATTATCTGCATGAGTACAGAAAGAAACCCACTGAATTTCGGTTACATGATAAATCACACAAATCCATAGGCTGTAAATTCAACTAAATACTTAGGGATTAGGATCACGAATAACTGCTGTGGTGAATACAAGCCAAAGAGGGTGGTTTATTGGCAGCACACTTAAGAGGATACAATGGGTCTACTAAAGACTCTGCTTGTACTGCACTTGTCGGCCCTCTCCTGTAGTACCAGTGTGTGGTGTTGGACCCACATCGGATAGGATTAATGGAGAATATTGAAATAGTTCAAAGAACAGCAGCTTATTGTAGGACCACAGGGGAAACGGTTCCACAGGTATGATACACAAATTAGAGTGTCAATCATTAAAACAAAGACAGTTTTTGCTGCAGCAAGATTCTCTTATGAAATTTATATCACCTATTTTCTTCTCAGTGTGTGAAAACATTTCTCTGGCACCCAGCTACATAAGGAGAAATGATCATTATAATAAAATAAGATAAACAGAGCTTCCATGGATATTTACCCACATTAACATACAATATTTTTGCATGTTGACCAAGCTGCCATTCATTACACCAAAGAGAACTTCACTCTAAGTCAACCTGTATCCTCCTAAAGCCATTGAATGATGATACTTTTCAGTATCTACAGCATCATCAGCGAACAGTACACTACTTACAGTGATCGAATGGCAAAGCAGCTGAAGACTTTGCCAGAAATGTAGAAGCACATAAAACTATCTTATTTGCTGATGATTTGACAGTTCTAAAAAAATGCGAAAACAGCAAGGAGCTGCAATGTGCTGTTAATTGTTCCATAAATCATATCAGTGGTCTGGTGAACAGCATTCACTAATTTACAAAATAAAAGTAAGACCCTGGTTATGTGAATTACTCTACTTTTGTGCACATAATTCACTGTGCACTTTATCATCCTCATGGAAAGCTGTCAAAGTGTCCGTGAAAGAAATGTTCATGGTGTTTGTATCAGTGGGAAGGTGTTTCAAATTGTCTCACAACCACTCTGCACATTTAATCCATGTACATGGTTTTATGTCCTATGATCCATGCATCACTGCAGTAGTTAACAAACTTCTACTACCTTGAAAAGTAACCAGTCTATGGGTGCAAAACTCTAAATCAAAACTACCACAGCTGATAATCTTGGTAGTGACCTGATCTGAGTTTTGAAACTCAGATCCCCCCAAATAATTACAACTCTAGCAAGAACAAACAGGCTGTGGCAATAACTACCCCAGGTCTTATCCAACCCACCGCCACCTTTGGTGGTATTTGTGGGCATTCATGCTGGGGGTAGCCCACACCCACATTCTAAAACGCCATGCCTAGACATCCTGGATCCACTAATGAAATCAGACCTTCTTACTCACACTGAAAATATCTGTTACTTGTATCAACCCACTAGTCAGGATGGGTGGACTGCAGTGAGCAGTATTAATAATGAACAGGACTTTCATTCACAGGGCTAACAAATTTGTAAAGTAAAGATGTAGTGTAGGAGAAGGAAGATCCTTCCACAACTGGGGACTGCTTTTATCACAATCCATAAAATAAAGGATTCAGTTATTGACTTCTAATCACCCAATAAACAGGTGACCCGACTAACCCTTCAGTGCTCAGATGGGATCTACACTGTAGTATTCATGCACCCATCAGTGATGATAATAAATGAAACCTGGAAATCACTGACAAGGAAATCACTCGCAATCTGTAATTACATGGAACAAAATTTACGGAGGAAATATATGCAGATAGGGGATATGCATTAATATATGCATCTCAGGGAGAAAAATCTGCTCACAATATCTAGTGTAAGCACGTAATGCAGATAAAACTGCACTGATATTAGTAACTCAGGACTTAATACATTGAAGAAAGCCACTATACAATTGGCCAGACATTATTATGAAACTAACTTTGTTGCCAAATCATTTACTTACATAATGATGAATGACATTACCATTCACCAAAATAACACTGTTTCAGTAACAGGTCTTCAAGATAACTCAGACACTGAGATACTGAAGATTCAGCTGAATATCCAGACACAATCCTAGAACCCAATACCAGATGCAAGTTGTATAACTAATGGCTTCTAGGAACTACAAAAATTTTATTTCCAGTATTTAACGTAGTGATTAAATGATGCCTTATTTTGTTAAATACAATTTTTTAAACTTTTAGCATACCATTATAGCTATTAACAATTAGATAATAGCAGGTATTACAATTAGAAACGGTGTGCTCATGAAGGCAAGGCAACTGATGGTGTGTAAATATGCAGACATTAGTCACTGAGTATTTCAAAACGAGTGCACTTATAGACTTCTGACAAACTTCCAGCATGTAAGCAAGAAAAAGTTGAAAAGGGTTTGAAATTATGCCTCAAGTCAAATTTTTACTGGTGACACATAAATTCATTTGCAAAGAAGTTGGAAGATTGAAGCAGTTTTATACTGGGGAATTTCATTCTTTAAAGAATCAGGGGCTTATTGGAACATTTATGAGAGCTGGAGGATAAGGTACAGAATTTCCACACGTAAATAACAGGAGCATATAAATATCACTACAATACCAGATTTGTATTCAAAATATGATCATCATCATCATCATCATCATCATCATATATTTGCATTAATAATTGTAACTTATAACAAACATTTTTGTTGTTTGTAAGAGAATAAAGGTACTAATACATTAGTTTGTTCATAACCTTTTCAGAGTGCCTATTCTACCATCAAGAAAGCACATGCGTGTTTCACATCCTTAATCACTGGAGAATGAAATGTAACAATCTAATTGAAATTAATTTAAATGCGTAAATTTTAGCCATGAACAGTAATTTCTGACATAGAGGTGTATCAAAAAATGTACTTGTGGAAAAGTTACAAAGAAAATAATTACAGAATCTTAATTACACTAATGTGTAGAAGTCTCTTAACTGGTAGGAACATTTTATATGATACAAATCTTCTGTAAATAGTAAATATAACAAGTGTATTGTTAACATTTAATACCTAAGTGTTTCTACACTATACAATTAGTATATAGACTAGAATTCACTCATGTGTTTAATATATAGGAACCTAGGTAATCATTGAAATGTGTAATTTATTTTAGGATGAGAGTTTTAATTGTTAATTAAGGAAATAATAATTTTTAACAAAGCTAAGGATTGTTTGGGATTGTTAAGGAAGTATAAAGATACTGCTTAAGCACATTATTAACATAGTTGTCCTACAGCAAAGTCATTCAAATAATGGAGATCAACAACGTGCAGGAGGAAATTGGCTAGAATGCGACATTGTCGATACACTGTACCTACTGTAAGGGAAAAGTACCCGTACATGTTTCAATATTATACCGCTGACAGCAACAATGTGCACTAACATGCACTGCAAAAAGAGTGCAGTAGCAATTGAGGGTGAGTGGTAGTGAGTACTGAAGTAGATGAAATCCACTGGGAAGTCATATACTGCAATGAAGGGTCAAACGGAGTAAGTAAGGAGATCCTACTGCATGATGTTAATGCAACATTGAATGAAGTAGAGCCTAACATTGATGATGCACCTCACATAATTGTAGATAATGGAATTAGTGCACAAAATTTGCAGAAAAGTGGATCCAAGCAAGGTGTACATCCTGTGTCCTTTATCCAACGCTTCAAACTTTAATTTTAGACAATTAGCCCAAACAAGGCTAAAAGAGATGTGCATCAGCCACATGAAATGTTAAGCACATATCTCAGACATTTGTGTATCCAAAAATTGTTTCAAATGTGAAGAATTTGAAACCAGATTCTTAAGTGAATTTTGGTCTTGAGAAAAACAATGTGATGTATAATAAAAAATTCCACCCTATGCTGGAGACAGAGTGCAAAATCAATGGCCAGAATGTGCCACAAGCCCCAATAGTTTTTTGAGAAGTTATGATTCAGTTAACTAAATAAAGTTTTGGAAATGGCCCACTCCAAAATGACAGTTGTGGGAAATGTGTCAGGAGTCACAATAAACATTAGCAAGTGCAAAAATGTCACTGATGTGAAAGAAGATATATAGACAGGGAAGAGAGAGTCATAAATACATTTTAATGCCTTTCGTAAAAGTCCAAATATGCGGAATTATTATGGACGCAACATTCATTTCGGTGAGGAGAACGGCAGCAATTTCAGAAAATCTACCTCCTTGGATACTCAATATTTCTTGTTAATCATGTGCATACTGCCATTGCTGTAAGCAAATAACAGTAAAGCCATTAGAGACCAGGCACTATTCAAGTCTAGAATTCAAAAGGATGAGTATGAGCAGAGTGTATTAATTACTGGACCACATAACATTGGTTTGGTTGTCAGAACTGACTGATCCTGAACAGGTTTGTGAATGCATTCTTTACACTTCATTTCTGTCAAATCAGAGTTAACTAGTGGAAGGAAGAGGAGATGTGAGAGTTTAAAGGTTCAGCGAGGGAGATGGTTAGCATGCTGCATTCGTAAATATGAGGTTATTCGTTACCCAAAAAGGGGGAACTGCAGCTTCAAATAATTCTGAGAGAGATGCTGGGCTGCAGGCAAATAATAATTAAGATCCTCTGACCAGTCCAATTAAAGGGATGTTGGACAATCAGGTAATTTAACAGTCAGATAGTGACTGTTCTAATACAATCCACACTGACAAAAAGGGATGGCAGTGTGCATTTATTTACTGATGCTCACGGTGAAATGATGTTGTTTACTGCACAATGTGATCAAGTAGAAGATGTAGATAGTAGAAAGCGTACAGCCCTTCTACGGAATGGAAGATGTTACCAGATTAAAAGAATGCCTTTCCATCTGTCAATACCATCAGCAGGCTTTTGTGTGTAAATTTAATGAATTTTTAATGGAATTACTTACATTCTTAACAGTATGTAGATGACACTCTAATTAGTACTGCAATGGAGGGGAACATTCAGTAATAGTATGCTATGTTCTTTAAGCATTTAGGAGAGCTCAAGTCATATTCAAGGTGTATAAATAAGAATTTGCAAATTCGTAAATTAAATTCCTCAGATATATAATTTCTTTGTATGGAATAGAACCTGATCTGACAAAAATGGAAGAAGTGAGAAATTTTCCTCCACCAAAGTGCTGTAGAGAACTAAAGCGACCACAGTTTCTGCAATTTCTAACATTGTTTCCATCCTTGATTTTGTTTATTTTCACCTGTCTATCTCTGTCTGGAAATGGAATAAGGAACATCAAGAACCATCTGAGTTAATTGACAACCTGCTGTGTGAGGCACCACTACTTCTTCATCCTGACTTAAGCTAAAAATTTTCCTTTGCTACAGATTCCATTTATTTTTCCCTTGGCTCCAAAAGGTATCAGTTAACTGAGGTTAACTGAGTCACAGAAAATTCTACTGTCACATTCGCAAGCCGTGCATGTGCTCACTATGAGAGGAAGTACACGGTTACAGGAAGAGACACAATTTCCACGCGAAAGTTTCACCGTTACTTATTGGGAAGACATTATCATTGGTTACCTATTTAGTAAGAATGAAAGTGTCCCACCATCTGTAACAACAAACAGCAGACCAACCCACTGGATGTCAGCATGTCAAGAGTGTGATTTTGAAATTCAGTACATACCAGTACAACAAACATAATGTACCAGATTATCAGAAGGCAACAAATGCATTAAAATTGTGCATCTCAGCAAGTGTAGAAGGTGAACATTTTTCAGGCAAATTTCTATATAATATCAGATGATGTTTGAAATCCTGGAGACGATTAAAAATACATGGTGATCTTGAAGCAGGTGGTAATTTAGATGCCAGTCTTTTTTTTTTTTTTTTTAAAAAAAAAAAAAACAACAAAAAGAAACAAGAAAGAGAGAGAGAGAGAGCCAATGACAATCACACACCACACACACACACACACACACACACACACACCTCCACAACCACCACCAAATCTTCAAAGTTCCCAATTGTTGTTGTTGTTGTGGTCTTCAGTCCTGAGACTGATTTGTTGTAGCTCTCCATGCTACCCTATCCTGTACAAGCTGCTTCATCTCCCAGTACTTACTGCAACCTACATCCTTCTGAATCTGCTTAGTGTATTCATCTCTTGGTCTCCCTCTATGATTTTTACACTCCACGCTGCCCTCCAATGCTAAATTTGTGATCCCTTGATGCCTCAGAACATGTCCTATTAACCAGCCCCTTCTTTTTGTCAAGTTTTGCCACAAACATCTCTTCTCCCCAATTCTATTCAATACTTCGTCATTAGTAATGTGATCTGTCCATCTAATCTTCAGCATTCTTCTGAAGCACCACATATCGAAAGCTTCTATTCTCTCCTTGTCTAAAATATTTATCATCCATGTATCACTTCCATACATGGCTACACTCCATACAAATACTTTCAGAAACGACTTCCTGACACTTAAATCTATACTTGATGTAGGCAAATTTCTCTTTTTCAAAAACGCTTTCCTTGCCATTGCCAGTCTACATTTTATATCTTCTCTACTTCGACCATCATCAGTTATTTTGCTCCCCAAATAGCAAAAATCCTTTTCTACTTTAAGTGTCTCATTTCCTAATCTAATTCCCTCAGCATCACCCAACTTAATTCGACTACATTCCATTAACCTCGTTTTGATTTTGTTGATATCCTCCTTTCAAGACACTGTCCATTCCGTTCAACTGCTCTTCCAAGTCCTTTGCTGTCTCTGATAGAATTCCAATGTCATCGGCGAACCTCAAAGTTTTTATTTCTTCTCCACAGATTTCAATACCTACTCCAAATTTTTCTTTTGTTTCCTTTACTGCTTGCTCAATATACAGATTGAATAACATCAGGGAGAGGCTACAATCCTGTCTCACTCCCTTCCCAACCACTGCCTCCCTTTCATGACTCTCCACTCTAATAACTGCCATCTGGTTTCTGTACAAATTTTTAATAGCCTTTTGCTCCCTGTATTTTACCCCTTCCACCTTTAGAATTTGAAAGAGAGTACTCCAGTCAACATTGTCAAAAGCTTTCTCTAAGTCTACAAACACTAGAAATGTAGGTTTGCCTTTCCTTAATCTAGCTTCTAAGATAAGTCGTAAGTTCAGTATTGCCTCACGTGTTCCAACTTTTCTACGGAATCCTAACTGATCTTCCCTGAGGTCGGCTTCTACCAGTTTTTTCCATTTGACTGTGAGGAATTCGTGTTAGTATTTTTAAGCTGTGACTTATTAAACTGACAGTTTGGTAATTTTCACATCTGTCAACACCTGCTTTCTTTCGGATCAGAATTATTATATTCCCCTTGAAGTCTGAGGGTATTTCGCCTGTCTCATATATCTTGCTCACCAGATGGTAGAGTTTTGTCAGGACTGGCTCTCCCAAGGCTACCAGTACTTGTAATGGAATGTTGTGTACTACCGGGGCCTAGTTTCGACTCAGGTCTTTCAGTGCTCTATCAAACTCTACATGCAGTATCGTATCTCCCATTTCATCTTCATCTACATACTCTTCCATTTCCATAATATTGTCCTCAAGTACATCGCCCTTGTACAGACCCTCTATATACTCCTTCCACCTTTCTGCTTTCCCTTCTTTGCTTAGAATTGGGTTTCCATCTGAGCTCTTGATATTCATACAAGTGTTTCTCTTTTCTCCAAAGGTCTCTTTAATTTTCCTGTTGGCAGTATCTACCTTACCCCTAGCCATCCCTGCTTAACCATTTTGCACTTCTTGTTGATCTCATTTTTGAGACGTTTGTATTCCTTTTTGCCTGCTTCATTTACTGCATTTTTATATTTTCTCCTTTCATCAAGTATATTCAATATTGCTTCTGTTACCCAAGGATTTCTATTAGCCCTCGTCTTTTTACCTACTTGATCCTCTGCTGCCTTCACTACTTCATCCCTCAGAGCCACCCATTCTTCTTCTACTGTACTTCTTTCCCCCATTCCTGTCAATTGTTCCCTTATGCTCTCCCTGAAACTCTGTACAACCTCTAGTTCTTTCAGTTTATCCCAGTCCCATCTCCTTAAAATCCCACCTTTTTGCAGTTTCTTCAGTTTTAATCTATAGTTCATAACCAATAGATTGTGGTCAGAGTCCACATCTGCCCCTGGAAATGTCTTACAATTTAAAACCTGGTTCCTAAATCTCTGTCTTACCATTATGTAATTAATCTGATACCTTTTAGTATCTCCAGGGTCCTTCCATGTATACAACCTTCTTTCATGATTCTTGAACCAAGTGTTAGCTATGATTAAGTTATGCTCTGTGCAAAATTCCACCAGGCAGCTTCCTCTTTCATTTCTTAGCCCCAATCCATATTCACCTACTACGTTTCTATTATGGACACACAACACTGTGATTCCAATACAACATTAATTTATTTCTCTCCAAGGAATGTACATTAATTCAAGGATAGTCAATATTTGCAGAGTGTCTATAATTACAAATATCAACCCGCGACACACCTCGCCACCCTTGTCAACTTCTAGAGGAATGACCAGTTGAACGGGGTGTGAAATTATGGATCCTTCTGAAGTTCATAAGGTTACAGTTCGTATTTTCCCATTTCTTCCTTCATGAAGATCTTCTATCCGTGCCTTCCTCCACGTGTGTCGTGGATGAACATCCTCGTGTAGAAGAACGACATTACCCAGCTGGAGTCTTCCTAAACCTGGCTTTGGATGATGAGTTTCATGGAAGTTTTTGAGCAGGATCAGATATTCTTTCTTCCACCTGTTCCAGAAGTGTTTTACCATCTTCTGCAGCCATTGAAATTTCTTGGACAAGTCCTTTCTAACTGGTGATTCTGGACCAGTAGGTAATGTTGTGAGTTGATCACCTACAAGGAAATGTGTGAGCGTCAGTGGCTCAGATTCCTCTCCCCCTTGCATAATTGGTCTAGAGTTTAGTGCTGCTTCTAAGCTGACCAGGCTACACAACTTCGTCCAACTGTGACTGTCCTAAAACTTTTCTCAGGCAGTGTTTGACGGATCCCACCATCCGTTCCCAGAATCCTGCCCACAAAGGCGCGTGTGGGGTGATGAATTTCCAAGTGATGGCTTGCTGGGCGACGTACTTGTGTGTCTTGCTTGCCATGAGAGCCTGCCAGAGCTCCTTCAGCTCTAAGTGCGTGGCATGTAAGGTAGTAACATTATCAGTGTAAATTCTGCTGGGCACTTCTCGTCTTCCGACAAACCTTTGTAGGGCTTGAAGAAATCTGTCAGTTGACATATCTGAGCATAGTTCCAGGTGTATGGCTTGTGTTGTTGTGCATGTGAATAGAACAATTTCCTTTTTCTTCGTAACATGTCCTTGTCTGACATTTAATGGACCAGCAAATTCAATACCTGTTACTGTAAATGGTTTCAGTGGTGAAAGTCGTTCAGCTGGTAATGGAGCCTCAGTTTGTTGAACAATGTGAGCTTTCACCATCTTAAAACGTAGGCAATGGTGTAGAACATGTTTAATTGCCTGTCAAGCTCTAAGGATCCAGAATTGTGTTCTCAGTTCAGATAACACTATGTTTACTCCAAGGTGATGCAAATGAATGTGAGTCTGCTGGATCAGTAAACATGTGAAATGATGATGTCCATCAAGAAGAATCAGGTGGTGTTGATCTCTGGTTAATTGTGCAAACTGAAGCCATCCACCGAGACGAATAAGACCATTATCCAAGAATGGGTTGTAGCGAGCTATCTGAGAATTATGTGGTAGAGGCATGTTGTTGTATAGTGCATGCAGTTCAAGCGCAAAATATTGCTGTTGAACAAGTTGAATCCAGTAAGTGCGTGCTTTGCCCAAATCTGGTGCCGTTAGTTCTCCAGATGTTCTGTTTTCTTTCAATAAGTGCTGTTTAAAGCAAAGTACCCACCCTGTAACTCTTAACAGCTTGAAATAGATACTGTACCATGTAGCTGTTAAAATAGGAATCGTTGTTTCTATCATGGAGACTTGGTCTGTTAATTTCTTCTTTTCTGGCAAGGAGTGCTCTTCTGTCTGTGTTCTGTTCTTTGTTAACCAAGCAGGTCCATGAAACCATACAGAAGCATGATGAAGTTTATCTGCTGTGGTACCTCTGGAGGTTAGATCAGCTGGATTTTCATCACCAGGGCAGTGCCTCCACTGTGACAGATTCGTTAGTCGTCGTATTTCCATAACGCGGTTTGACACAACGGTTTTCCATCGATTAGGGTCATGTTGTATCCATCCTAAGACTACAGTTGGGTCAGTCCACAATGTTGCACGACTTGCATTATAGCTCGTGTCCTTACAGAAATAATGAAGTAGTCTTGATCCAAGAAGTGTCACTAGAAGTTCCAGCCATAGAAGAGTTATTTTTTTTTTTTTTTTTATGGGAGCTAGTCGGTTTTTACATCAAACTAAATGGACTGATACCATATTTGTTGTGGTGCACCGTACATAAAGGACTGGTCCGTAGGCCTTTTCTGATGCGTCGCAAAAGACATGGATTTCAGGCTCAGTGTTTTCAGATACACCAACCCATCAGGGAATCTTTATGTGTGAACATGATGGCAATGTTGATACCCACATTTGCCAGCGTTTGCTAAGATCAAGGGGTAAAAGCTCATCCCACTCAATTCCTCTTGACCAAATTTCTTGAAAAATTATTTTTGCAGTGAGGGACACAGGCGACAACAAACCCAGTGGGTTATAGAATCTAGCAGTGTTTTGAAGTACTTCTCACTTAGTGGCAGGACGATTTATAACATTGTCGGTAACATTGTTGTGAGCAACACTGAGCATATCAGTCTGTGTGATCCAGTGGACTCCCAGTACCCCTGTATCTGTAGTGTTTATGACACCTTCTGATTGCCATATTCCAATCAGTTGGCTTGAATTTGTGGCCCACTTTGCCATTGGTAGACTGATCTGTCCCATGAGTTATGTAAACTCATAATATAAACTGATTATGGCATTGCCCTCTTTAGCACCCACTGCAAAATCATCCGTGTACATATTATCTTCAACAAGTAAAGCAGCTTGCGGAAAATTCGCTTTGTGCATTACAGCAAGTTCTTTCAGCGTGGCTGCAAGAAGAAACAGACTGCAGGTAAGTCCAAAAGGTAGCCGGGTGAAGCGGTATGTAATCCTTTCGTCAGTTGTAATATAGTTTCCTTGTTGATCTACGATTACTGTGTACCAAAAAAACCTCGTGAGATCTCTATCTTTCCTGTGAAGAACTAACTGTAGAAATGCTTGTTTGATATCGGC